>NC_143578.1:53957595-54557595 GCF_048544385.1 Mastigoproctus giganteus | reverse complement strand
GAGAAGAGGCCATGTGAATGAGACTCAGCCATATGAAATTAGTGATGTCATAATTACAGATGATTATTTATTAGAAAAACTTTTGAGCATAAAGGCAAGTAAGGCTCCAAGAGTTGGTGGTGTATACCCTGTAGTTTTGAGGGAGACTGCCATGGAGTGTATTAAATTGTTGTGGTTAATTATGAGGGCATCTAGACTCAGGGGTGATTCCTTTGGATTGGAGAAGTGTCAATGTACCACCAATGCAAAAAAGAGGTCCTAAGAATGAAGTTGGTAACTGCAGACCAGTTAGTCTGACTTCAGTGGTAGGAAAAGTCTTAGAAGCAATGATTAAGAGTACAATCTAGGGACATTTAGATGGATATGACATTCTGAAGGGCACACAACATGGCTTTGTTAAGGGTAAATCATGCTTAACTACTTAATAAGCTATTTTGACACAGTTACTCATGAACTGGATTTAGGGAATAATTTAGACATAGCTTATTTGAATTTTAATAAAGCATTTGACTCGATCCCTCATGAGAGGTTTCTGTATAAGCTTGAACAGGTTGGGATTACTGGTAAGATTCTAATTTGAATTGCTAGGTAGCTGAAGAGCAGAAGGCAGAGGGTTGTGATTAATGGATAGTCTTCAGATTAGTGTAATGTCTGGAGCGGGGTTCCTCAAGGATCGATTCTAGGACCACTGTTGTTTCTCATTTTTATAAATGATGAGGACAAAGGGTGTGATGTCAAAATTTGCAGATGATATAAAGATTAGAAAGAGTCATTAATGATTAGTGCCAAGCAACACTCCTTCAGGATGACTTGAACAGACTTCAGAGATGGTCAGAGAAGTGGCAGCTATGTTTTAATGTTGCTAAATGCAAGGTCTTATACTTGGGAAATAGCAATCCATAAATAAATTATAAACTTGGTGGGGTTGAATTAAAAACAGTGTTGGAGAAAAGGGATCAGGAAGTTACAACCTGGGCAGATATGAAGTTTTCTGAAGAGTGTAAACAAGCAGCCAGGAAAGCCCATGGTGTCCTATCAATGATTTATCAAACATTATCCTGTAGATATAGGGCGGTCATAATCTCACTATGTAAGGCAATTGTAAGACCACATTTTGAATGCTGTGTTCAAGTATGGAGACTTCATCTGAAAAAAGACATTGAGCTGTTGAAAGAGTCCAAAAATGGTTAACTCGAATGGTGTGATCAGTAGAGGACAACTGTAAGAGGAAAGACCCCAATTATGTGGGTTATAGTGGTTAGCAAACAGGCACCTCAGAGGTGACCTGATTGAGGTTTACAAGGCTCTGAGAGGGATTAGTAAAATGAACAAAGCTGGAATTCTCACTGTTAAAGAGAATTCCAGAACTAAGGGTGATAAATTCAAACTACAGGCCTTGAGGTTTAGATTAGATTGTAGGACGTTTTCTTTTTGCCAGTGAGTCATTTATTGCTGGAACAAGTTGCCCTCGCAGGTAGTTGAGGCTGACAGTTTGAATAAATTCAAACATCAACTGGATGGTTACCTGTGTGAGGAGGGAAGCACATAGTTTGTATTTTCTTATATTCTTGTTTTTGCCGGTGTGCAGCAAAAGCCTGTGGCTTCCTTGCGCTATATGGCAAATATTATTGCTATTTATAACCTTCTTCTGTCTTCTGCCACTCAACAATCCCTTTATCCATAGCAGTAAATTGCAACTATTACTACATTGCTCCAATTTGTATAACAGTCTTACATGTGGAACAGTATCAAAAGTTTTACTGAAATCCAAGTTATATGATCAGAATTATTTTTTGCATCCAGTCCTTTTTTAGATTCATAATAGCCAATTGGACTGGTCAGACAAGATCTCCCCTCAACAAATCCATGCTGTGATTTCAGCATAACTCCATTCTTGTCTAGATGGTACAGCATTTCTTCTTTAGCCAGTGAAATCACTGAAAGAGAAGTGAAGCTTACAGGTCTGCAATTATTCAATTTGCCCTTTCATCCCCCTTGGTTTTCCCCCTGTTTTGCTGCTGCTTTTAACATAATTGGATAGATCCCTTCAGTCCCAGGTTCCTTATTTACTTTTAGCTTCAACAATTTCCCTTCCCCTTTCTTGTCAGTTATCACAAAATCATTTTGTCCCCTTGGTGCACTTCTGGATTCCCATTCCTAAAAACTTCTTTTCAAGTGAATGTCGATGCAAAATATTTATTTAGCTTATCAGCAACCTGAACAGGCTTATTAGTAGATATGCTATTCATATCTAGTGGGCTAATGTGGTTTGACTCTTTCTTTCTAGTGTTAACATAGCAAGGAATTCTTTTCTATGTTTCTTTGCATTTTTAACCAAATACTTCTCATAATACATTATCTTGCCTACCCTAGGTGTCAGATGAACTGATGATATTAGTGGCACAGAAGAAAAGGTCATAGGATCATTATAAATTAATAGGGGGCACAGAAACCTACAAAATGATTGCAGATTAGTTCGTACATTTTGTAAGTTTCTGTGCCCCCTGTTAATTTATAATGATCCTATGAACTTTTCTTCTGTGCTACTAATATCGTCAGTTCATCTGACACCCATTTATGTCTAAAACTCGAGCAATATCTATTAGCTGATATAAAAAGATTTTTTATTTCTATGATTACTTCACTGAATGTTCCCCAATTAGAATTTATAGTTGATAACATTAACAGTTAGTCCTATTGATGGAAATTTTAAAATTGTCTACAACCACTATAGTCACCTTCATTAAAGTAAATCCCTCCCCTTTACTTTCCATAGTATTTATATCTTTAAGTAGATTCTACATCAATTATTATGATCACTGCCACCTAGAATATCCTTTACCTGAATATTCTAATTGCATGAAAAGTAATTGCTGATAATGAGACTGTTGATAATCAGATCAAGAGTATTGCTTTCTCTTGTTGCCTCTTTAACATGCTGGTGCAAAATACAGTCATCCAATAAATTCAGAAAAGTCTTGCTACAGTGTGAGTGACAAAACCACAATTACAATCAATATCTGAAAAGTTAAAATCCCCCATTACAAGACATTCTAATTTACTAGCCCACTCCATTTTTCTGCATAATGGTTTATTACCTTATCACAGTTATTTTGTCCCTAACACACTTCAACCCTCATTTTTGTTTTCCCTGTGCTTATGTTACACCAAACTGACTTAACATTGCATTGGCCTCCCACATCAACTGATTGCACTGCCTCAGAGTAAATGCTTCTTAACCAAGTGCATTGATCCCTTCCCCCTCCTTTTCTGCTTATCCTTTCTGCGCACATCATACTTACCACATTCAAATTCCACATCACTTATGCCTGAGTGGCAGCTTTCCTCCTATAACTCTACAATTTCTACATTCAACGACATAACCAGTATTTCAAATTTGTTTGCTATACACCTAGCATTAGTGTGCATGCAAGTATACATGCACCTGTAGTAAACCTAACATGGCCCAATTATGTGCTTGTCTCATGAGGACCCCGCACCTTGTTTTCTAGGCTGCCGGGAAAACAAGGTGCAGGAGTCCTGGAAGACATATGTCTCCATAAAAGCAGTGCAAGAATCACTTTTAATTCTGCCAGTAGCTGCTGTTTATCTTTTGGAAGATATAAACCTTATCCTGGACAAACAGCTTCAACTTCTCAAATATCTACTACCAATTCCTTAAATGCCAATTTTCAGGTAATTACTACTGAATCCAATAAAATTCTCATATTATTGTTGATATATATCCTCAATCCTTCTAAAACTTATCTTATTTCTTCTTTTTTCTTATTTCTTCCAAAAAAAAGAAATAAGACAGATTTGTGCCCCTCTGTGTTACCAGGCAATACTAGGTGGTAGATGACTCTCATCAACTGGTGCAAAACCACCACTTTGCTTATTGAAGGCTTCAAGTGGTGGAACCCATGTTTAGTCTCCAGAGCTAAGTTTAGCATTAGTAGAGGCATATGATGCAAGAAAGCAAGCTTATTCAGCATCAGCCAAAAAAAAAAAAAAAAAAAAAAAACACTACTCCCATTTCACCCCTCCGTTCGTTCGAAATACCTGTCCAGCTGAGCCTTAAATTTATTTAGGCTATCAACTTCAACAACAAGCGATGGGAGTCTATTCCACAAACCAACTGCCCGCTGGCTAAAGTCAAATTTCCGCACATCTATCCGACATCCGTCCTTCCTCAATTTGAATTTATGCCCTCTCAGGTGATTATTCTGAGCAAGAGGAAGAATCCCATCGGCATTGAGCATGCTCAAGCCATTCAAAGCCTTATACACCTCTATCAGATCACCTCGCCGATGCCTAGTTTCCAGGCTCTGTAATTTGCAAAACTTAAGCCTTTCTTCGTAAGAGCAACCCTTTGTTCCATTCACTAATCTTGTTGCCCTTCTCTGTACTCGTTCGAGCAGCTCTACATCCTTCTTGAAATGAGGCCTCCAGACCTGTATACAGTACTCAAGGTGTGGCCTGACCAATGCCTTATACAAGGGAATAATCACATCCTTATCCCTGCTAGAAAAATTCCTGTATATCATTGACAAGACACCATGAGCTACTCTTGCAGCTCGTCTGCACTGCTCAGAGAACTTCATATCTGCCTGCACAATTACCCCCAGGTCCTTTTCATTCTCTACCACTGCCAGCGTAGTGCCACAGAGTTGATACGTTGATCTGGGGTTACTGTTTCCCATATGTAGTACTTTACATTTGTCAATGTTAAACTTCATTTGCCACCTCTCAGCCCATCTGCTCAACCTTTCCAGATCCTGTTGCAGCAGCATAGTATCAGTAGTGTCCTTAACAACCCTGCCAACCTTGGTATCATCTGCAAACTTGGACATTAAGCCTGATACACCATCATCAATATCATTTATAAATACAGAAAACAACAATGGACCCAACACTGAACCCTGAGGAACTCCACTAATAACATTAGTCCACATTGAGCAGTGTCCACTGATTACCACTCTCTGTCTTCTGCCACTCAACCATCCCTTTATCCATAGCAGCAATTTTCCTCCAATGCCACACTTCTCCAATTTGTGCAGCAGTCTTCCATGCGCAACAGTATCAAAAGCCTTTCTAAGATCCAAATATATAATATCAAAGTTATTCCCTGCATCCAGTTCTTTTGTGACTACATCATAGTATCCAATCAAATTGGTCAGACAAGACCTGCCCTTAACAAAACCATGCTGTGTCTGAGCTATAACTGAATTCTTGTCCAGACGATCCTGCAGTGCTTCTTTAACCAGTGCCTCCATTAATTTTCCTGGAACCGAAGTTAAACTAACAGGTCTGTAATTACTTGTGTCAGCCTTTGATCCTCCTTTGTGAATTGGGGTTACATTTGCACATCTCCAGTCCATGGGTACCTCCCCTGAGTCCAAAGAAGCTCTCATAATTATGGCTAGGGGTTTGCTTACTTCCTTTGCTGCCTCCTTTAATATAACTGGATAGATCCCATCCACCCCTGGTGCCTTTTTTATGTTTATCCTCAGCAATTTCTCCTCCACTTTCCCCTCAGTTATTAGAAAATAATCTAGCTCACTGCCAATGTTTACTTCACCTACGACATTCCCCTTCCTGAATAACTCCTCATGTGTGAATGTAGATGCAAAATACTCGTTTAGATTGTTAGCCACCTGAGCAGGATCCTCAACTGTTGAACCATCAACATCCAGTGGACCAATCTGATTCATCCCTTTCCGTCTTGAGTTTAAATAGGTAAAGAACTCTTTTCTGTTTTTCTTTGCGTCCTTTGCCAAGGATTTCTCATAATCTGCCTTTGCCTGCCTAATCTCCTTTGTGACTTGGTTACAGACCAACTTATATCTATCATAGGCTTCCATGTCACCCATTAATTTGTATGTATCCCATGCATTTTTCTTCTCTTCCATATGTCTCATTAGTTCATCTGACAACCATTTAGGCCTGAACCTTGAACAATATTTCTTGGTTGGTATGTAAAGCCTGGTAGCTTCCAAGATTAGTTCCTTGAATGATTCCCATTTTGAATTTGCTGTTGGTAACATCATCAGTTGGTACCACTGTATAGAATTTAAATACTGTCTCAGACCATCATAGTCGCCTTTACGAAAGCAAAAACCCTTCCCTTTGCCTCTGATGGTAGTTACCTCCTTGAGTAAATCCCACTTCAGCACACTGTGATCACTGCCACCCAGTGGTTCCTTTATCTGCAGATTCCTAATGCATGAAGAATCACTACTGATAATCAGATCAAGAGTATTACTCCCTCTAGTTGCCTCCCGAACATGCTGGTGTAGAAAACAATCATCCAATAAATCCACAAAAGCCCTGCTAGTGTGTGAGTGACCAACCCACAAGTTCCAGTCAATATCTGGGAAATTAAAATCCCCCATTATAAGACTCTCTGATTTACTGGCCCATTCTATTTCCCTGTACAGTATCTTATTATACTCATCAGAGTCATTAGGCCTATAGCACACTCCTACTCTCAATTTTGATTTACCTATGCTTATGTCACACCAAACTGACTCGACACTGCACTGTCCATCAATGTCGACTGGCTTCACTTCCTTGGATTTTATGTGTTTTTTAACTAATAGCATATCCCCTCCTCCCCTCCTGTCCTGTCTATGCTTTCTATACACATTGTACTCCCCAAATTCCAGTTCTGCATTCTTTATATCTGTGTGACACCACGTCTCTGATATCCCAACAATATCTGCCTTTGATGTTTTGAGCAATACCTCAAATTCATCAAATTTATTTACTAAACTCCTAGCATTGGTGTACACGCAAGTATACCTGCACTTGTTTTTATTCTTAGCTACCCTAACACAACCCATGTGTTTACTTGTATCACAATGACTTCCAGCAGTCTCTGAAATATCCTGCATCTTGTTTTTCAGGCTTCTGCTCATTCCAATAGAAGCAGTGCAAGAATCTCTTTCACCTCTGCCAGTGGCTACTGTTAATCCATTAGTCTTTGTCTCCCCCCAAGCTAGCAGTTTTCCGACCCACCTAACACTGCCTCGATAGCATCAGCAAATATTCTTGCACCCTTTCTATTTAAGTGTATCCCATCCCTGTAGAAGCAATCTCTCCTGTTAACAAGTACATTCGAGGCTGAAAAAAATTCTACCCCTTGAGCCTTGCACAATCTTTCCAGGGCCGAATTGATCGACAAGGCTCTCATCATATACTCCCTCCTATCGTGTCTGGGCAGAATTGCAGACACTTTCAAATTTAACCCTACTTCACGGCTTTTTTTCAACAGTGACCTGTACTTGTTAAGTAATTCCGCTGGTCTCCTACTCTTAATGTCATTAGTGCCAACGTGTACAACTATATCACCTTTTGTGCCCTTAAAAGATGATATCTTTAAAATTCCGGTCTACTCTTCCCTATCTCTTCAAACATGCATTATGACTGATGACTTTTAAGGTTATGATGAACATCATGGCGAGATCCAATCTTCCATACATTTCGAGGGTACATCTGTAAAATTGTATTCACAGGGCAGCCACTAGTTAGTACACTGGACCGAACCTATTGGTAACTCTTGAGGAGACTTCCAGATCAGCTAGTGTATAATCTTGCTACCTCTACTCTGCCAGATAGTGACTGAAAGAAGTCCGAGTAATGTGTATGTGGGGGGCTTTGTCAAGACCACGTTATGTCAAAGATCTGGGTATATTCTTGCCATTTGTATGCCATATCCAAAAATTTTCATCACTTCACACAGCATGTCCCCCTCCCCACTTTTTCTTACTATTGAATACACCATGAATTGTCAAACTAATAGAGTAAGTTTATCTGGGTTTATCTAATTTTGGGTAAGTTTATCTAATTCATTTCACAAATATACATGGTTTCAATTCTAATCTCAATGATGTTGATTTCCACTTGCAGTCTGCCAAACCCCATGTACTTTTTCTGGCAGAATCTCAGTTAGCGGCTGATTCAACTACTGCTCATCTCAGTTGCCCAAATTATTCACTGTACGATTCCTTTAGACTGAAATGTGATACTTGTGCATACGTCCGTTCCAATATTCCCTGTCAGAGACTTGGTAATTTGGAATCTCCTCTCTTCAATCTTCTCTGGCTTAAAATCTCTCTACTTCATTGTGTGAAATTCATCTGTTGTCTCTACCATTCTCCCAACTCCACTAATCACTTGGAGCTCTTTGACTTCCTCTCTTTGCAACTTGACTTTCTCCATACCAACTTTCCTAACAGTGAGGTAATTTTCCTTAGTAATTTTAATGTTCATAGCTCCAGCTGGCTTTCGTTTTCTAGTCACACCGGCTGAGGTTTTTGCAATTATTAATGACCTTGCACAGATTGTTCATTTACCTACAAGAATACCGGACAATCCTAACCACACAGCCAACACCCTTGATCTTTTTCTCACAAACAACCCTTCTAACTGCACGGTCGAAATGAGTGGTCCTTTAGGCTCTTTAGATCACAACTCGGTGATTGTCTCTTCTCCAATGCAGCCTTTATCTAATGGCTTTTCCAAACCTCGTGTTGTTTGGCATTACAAGAATGCAAAATGGGATGACCTGCGAGATTTCTTTTCCTTGGTTGGATTACTGTTTCAAAACTTCTGATGTCAGCATTTGCTCAGATCGTGTCAGTGAAATTATTCTTGTAGGAATGGAATCCTTTATTCCATACTCCAATTTAAAATCTCATCCTTTATCTAAACCGTGGTTTTTCAATAAATGTGCTAAGGCTGTTCAAGAGAAGAACATTGCATATCATAATTGGCTTATTTCCAATTATTCAGTTTCATTTTCTGCCTACACCAAAGCTAGCAACAATTGTAAAGCAGTTATTAATCGGTCCAAACTAGATTTTGAACAGGCTAAGAGTAAAAACTTGCTTCTTGCCCTATTGGTAGCCAAGCATTCTGGTCTCTTGCCAAAGCTATTGGCTGCAACTTTTGCCCATCTTCGCTGTCACCTCTGTCAAAACCAGATGGTTCTGTTGTCACTTCAGCCAAGGATAAAGCTGACCTGTTAGCATCCCATTTTTCTTCCAACTCATCTATTAATGATTTTGGTAAAACACCTCCCACCATTTCCAACACACTCCATTCAATGCCTCCTGTGGTCTTCTGTAAAAAGGATGTCAGAAGGATTGTGACGAATCTTGATGCTAAGAAAACTCCAAGTACGGATGGTATTTCTCCACTTGTTCTCAAAACCTGTGCTCCTGTTCTTTGCCACCTTTTTTCACTTTCTTATTCCAAAGGTGTTTTTCCTTCTGTTTGGAAATTTGCTCATATCCAGCCAGTTCCTAAAAAGGGTGAAAAATCACTCCCATCCAATTATCGTTCCATTGCAATTACTTCTACTCTTTCTAAAGTAATGGAAAAATCAATTAACCGCCAACTCTTAAACTACCTAGATACCTTCCATCTGATCAACGATTGCAAGTATGGATTCCGTCAGTGTCGATCCACTGGTGATATTCTGGCTAATGTTACCCATTTATGGACAAATTCAATGGAAAAGTTCGGTGAAACCCAAGCAGTTGCTCTTGAAATCTCAAAGGCTTTCGATCGTCTTTGGCATAATGATCTTCCAAACAAGCTTCCATCTTATGGTTTGCCAACTGTTTTTTGTAATTGGTTATCCAGTTTTCTCTCTGATCGCTCACTAAAGGTGATGGCTCTCTGTCTTCTAATTTCTCCACTGTTGCTGGTGTCCCCCAAGGTTCAGTTCTTTCCCCAACTCTTTTCCTCTTGTATATTAATGACCTTCTTCCATTGACTGGAAATCCTATCCATAGTTTTGCTAATGATAGCACATTGCATTCCACTTTCCATTTGAGAAACCTTGCTCTGCTCAATCAGCTTCGACTTCTCAAATATCTGCTACCAATTCCTTAAATGCTGATCTCCAGTGGGGCAAAAACAACTTAGTTGATTTCAATCCTTCTAAAACTGTCTTGTCTTATATCTCGCAAAAAGGATTCTTCTGCTCCTATGCTTACCTTTGGCGACACTCCGATTTCTAGGCAAGTTGATATATCTCTTTTGGGGATTCTAACCCTGACTTCTAATCTGTCTTGGCACAAGCACATTACAAATATTGCTTCCTCTGCATCTAAAAAACTTGGTTTTCTCTTTAGCTCTCAGCATTACTTTTCTTCCAAACAGCTGTTCGCTCTGTACTCTGTACAAATCACAAATCCGTCCTACCAATAAATATTGTTCCCACATCTGGGGCAGTGCCCCCAAAACCTGTCTTACGCTTCTAGATTCCATTCAGAAGAGAGAAGTTAGGTTAATTAATGACTCCTCTCTAACAGAGTCTCTCCACTTGCTGTCTCATAGATGTACTGTTTCCGCTTCATACCTTGGCAAAGGTAAAGAAAGCCAACACGAGAACAACGAGAAATGTCGGATGACTTACATGGAAAATTAGTTTTCCGATACGGCACTCTAGCACTGCTTGCTCGGTAAACAGCAGGTGTTATCGGTCTGGAGTAAAGTTGAGAACGATATATTGATTAACAGGTAGGCATAGTAAACGATGCGCTGATTGGTGCGCGGACACAACACCCAATAACATCGGTTTAGTATCACTTTAGTAGCACTCAGAAGCACTAATGGTAACTTGCCCTAATGAACGCTTTCCATAATGGTGAAAAATAGGTCAGGCTACCTCCACTTGAATCCCATGGGAGCTTGAACCCCTTCGAAGTGGAGGGGTAACCTAACCTTTTTCTTTAGAATCACAGTCATATTTAGAAATATATTCATAAAAAATAATTTTTTTTTTACTATATTTTTATTTTCTTGTTCAATAATATGCCCTAATGGTGATAATAAAAGGTCAGGTTACCTCCACTTGAATCCCATGGGAGCTTGAACCCCTCCCGAAATGGAGGGGGCAACCTAAACTTTTTTCTTTAGAATCATGGGTGGACAGCACATAAATTGTTTATTAACAAAATATTAATTTTTTATTACTGTACTTTTATTTTTAAAGACACTCATGCGGATACACACATATCATAACATCAATCAACACCTCAATAGCTATTCACTATATATATAAAGAATCTTTTCCTATTATTTCCTAACCTAACGTTTAAGGTTAGATTATGAAATGTAACGAAAAATAAAGAAACCTTTTCCTTTTTTCATAACCAAACCTAAATCAATAATATAGTAAAAACACTCATAAACTCCAAAAATCTGCTTTTAATAATGAGAAAAAAAACATAATGAAGAACATAAAAAACTTTTATTAATTTAGTTTTCATCAAAAAATCAACCTACATTTAATTTTCCTTACAAATTTCTTCCATCTTTAAAAGATTCATCGCTACTATTACTCGTTTACAGTTCATCACAAAACTATTATGCACTGTTCTTTACTCATAAATACACATCATAATGCCAACCAATGAGTACACAGTAGCTTGCCATCTGTCGCACTGATCACCAATCATTTTATAGTTTGCCATGCCTACCCATCAATCAATATATCCTTCTCAATTTCGGCTCCACACCTACCGTCTCTTTTACGGAGCGAGCAGCGCTAGAGTCCGGTGTCGGGAAATTAATTTTCCGAGTAGGTTATCTGATGTTTCTCATCGTTTTCGTGTTGGCTATCTTTACCTTATCTCATGCCTTTTCTACAGATACTTCCATGGGCACTGTTCTCAGTTGGCTTCTATTATTCCCACTCTCTCTTTCAAAACAGTCCGAACATGTGCGGCCACCAGCCAACATCCATTTACTGTCCGACTTCAAACTCACAGAATCAACTTTTCATGTTCCTCGTTTATTCATTCAACTACTGTTTTCTGGAACAACCTTCCTTCGTGCGTATTTCTTGAAAATTACAGTCTACAGAAGTTCAAGTCTAATGTCAACAAATATCTTCTTTCATCTTCTCAACCTACAACCCAAGCATGGTACCAAGTACTATAGGTTCTAATACCTCTCGTGTTTGGGATTTTCATAAAAAAATAAAAATAAAAAATTCCCTCCTTGAATAACTCCTCATGTGTGAATGTAGGTGCAAAATACTCATTTAGTTTATAAGCTACTTGAGTAGAATCATCAAGAGTCAAACCATTTATGTTAAGTCGATCAATCTGATTCATCCATTTCCTTCTAGAATTTACATAAGTAAAGAACTCTTTGCTGTTTTTCTTTGCATCCTTTGCCAAAGATTTCTCATAATCTGCCTTTGACTGCCTAACCTTCTTTGTGACTTGGTTACTTGTTGTTGTTATTTGGTTTTTAGGAGCATTAGCAACTAAGACCATATCGCTCCGGGATATGCAGTGGTCATTCCTTGACCTTTCCGCATTCTCCGTATTTGGTGGTGACAGGCTTGAACCCCAGTCTAATCAAGAAGCATGTGCCACGCACTGCTGCTCCTTCCCACCTGGCTATGGAGGCACGTGTGACTTGGTTACAGACTATCTTATATCTCCATAGGCATCTGTGTCTCCTGATAATTTACATGCTTCCCATGCATTTTTCTTCTCTGCCACAAGTCTCATTAGGTCATCTGACATCCATTTAGGCCTAAACCTTGACCAGTATTTCTTAGTTAGTAGGAAAAGCCTAGTAACTTCCAAGATTACTTCCTTGAATGCTTCCCATGTAGAATTTGCTGTTGGTAATGTCATCAGTTGATCTCACTGTACAGAATTTGAAAACTGTCTGAGACCAATGAAGTCACCTTTACGAAAGCAAAATCCCTTCCCTTTACCCCCGATGGTAGTTACCTCTTTGAGTAAATCCCAAATCAGTACACTGTGATCACTGCCAACTAGTAGTTCCTTTATCTGCTGATTCTTAATGTATGAAGAATGACTACTGATAATCGGAACAAGAGTATTACTCCCTCCGGTTGCCTCCCGAACATGCTGCTGTAGAAAACAATCATCCAATATATCCACAAAGGCCTTGCTAGTATGTGAGTGACTAATCCACAAGTTCCAGTCAATCACTGGAAAATTAAAATCCCCCATTTCAAGACATTCTGATTTACTGGCCCACTCTATTTCTCTGCAGAACTGTTCGTTGTACCCATCAGATTCATTAGGCCTATAACACACACCTACTCTTATTTTTCCTTTCCCATTGCTTATGTCACACCACACTGACTCAGTATTACATTGTCCACCAATGTCAATTGGATGCATGTCATTAGATTTTATGTGTTTCTTAACTAACAGCATAACCTCTCATACCTTCCTATCTTTCTATCTTTTCTGTACACAATGCACTCCCCAAATTCCAATTCTGCACTGCTTATAGGTGTGTGACACCAAGTCTCTGATATCCCAACCTGGCGAATGCCACTGATGTCTTGACCAGCACCTCAAACACATCAAATTTATTAACTATACTTCTAGCAGTGGTGTACATGCACCTGTTCCTACTCTTAGTTACCCTAACAGAGCCCATTTATTCACTTGTTCCATGATGACTTCCAGCAGTCCTGGAAATCCCGAGCAACTTGCTTTCCAGGCTGCTGCTCATTCCAATAGAAGCAATGCAAGAATCACTTTTGCGGCTATTGTTAATCTTTTAGTCTTTTAATCTCCCCAAGCTGGCAGTAGTCCGACCCACCCAATGCTGCCTCGATAGCATCAGCAAATATTCCTGCTCCCTTCTTGCACAATCTCTCCAGGGCTGAATTGTTTGACAAGGCTCTCATCCTATACTCCCTCCTATCGTGTCTGGGCAGAATTGCAGACACTTTCAAATTCAAGCCTAACTCACGACTTTTTTTCAACATTGACTTTGACTTGTTAGTATCTCAAAACTTTTTTTTTTTAGTTCTGCTTGAAGAAAACTATTGCTTGATATTTTACTAATGGACTGCAATACTATTAAATGTAAATATTTTTAATGAAAAATTTTAAAAACTGTGGTTTTTTTACTAACATTGGAACAATGAAACAAAACTTTTATTAGTTTTGCTTTGTTTGTTTAAAATTAATGAAAAAAAAAAACTATTATAATCATAAGACATAAATACAGTATTTTATGAGTGTAAACAATCATAAAATATGTTTATATGTTTTTCTATAGCAGATGACTTCTCCAACTCAGCCAACAGTGTTTTTGACTTGTACAATGTATTGTTTATTAGAGACTGTTAACGAAGGATTTTGCATTGGCATGAGATTCAAAAATGGTAAATGCTTGCATAGTACTAACAGGCCCATTGCACTTATAAAAACAAGTAAACAAGAAATGCTCACTTTAAAACTTCTCAAATAAAAGATTAATATGCAGCAGTTATTTTTTGATTTATGATAGATTAGATATAATGGCTAGTATCTAGCACAAAACCAAAACTGATTTCTGTTAATACAGCATAATTTTCTGGAAAATGAAGTGTACTCAGTAATCATATTAGAATTAGCAAATGATGCATGGAAGCAAGCTTGTATAGCATCAGTTAAAAGGGGGGAAAAATCCTACCTCATCTGTTCATCCCCTCTAATAACACTGCTGGCCAACAACAACAACAAAAAATTAAATAAATAAAAATTTAAACATTGGGGCAGAAGTTGCAGATTCTAAAGGAAATTGATCCAGTGATTCCAAAAATACCAAAATTATGTCTGTCATATCTCCATTGAAAGGTACACTCAAATTTTAGTAATTGAATGAATGACCAATTTCAATATCATACAATAATGCATAAGCTATCTTAAAAAGAGTCTTATTCATTAAAAAAATACTGTTATGAATTAATAATAATGCACTATATACATTCATGTATATGAACTTTTAAATTTTATTTACTTAGAAATGTTTTCTACTCAGAGTTTTGCTTATAGTCCCTTTTGCTTTTTTTCTTAACAAACCAGCAGTAATCTCCCATCATGGCAGTATCCAGGTGACCTTAGTGCCACTTTTACATTGTGAAATGTCCCGATGAAAACATTTTCCTTGCTTATCACTTATCTCCAAAATTTTGAGGGGAAAACTGTGATGGAAATGAAGAAAATGAATTTTCAAAGACATTCAGTAGCCCATATCTTTAAAACATTGCAGTAAAGTTGACACCAAAGATTCATAATTATCTTCTTTCCTTCTTCAAAGAAATCCACGCACAACTGCTTTAAACAATTACCAAACTGCTAGATCAGTATCCTATGATTTGTTTTAAATACATAATCTTTCAGGAGTTTCTTCATTCTTAATGAAAATTCCCTTTTTCAGTTTTGTATCTGTTAAATTGGGAAACACTTCTCATGGGTAGCAGGATCCACTTCTTTCTTTATCCAGATCCTAAAAAAATTCTTTATTAATCCATGTGTTTTATGTAAAGATTAAAGAAGAACCTTTTTTGTTAAACAAAATGGAACATATTTCAGCATTAGCATTGGCATATGATGCAAGAAAGCATGTTTATACAGCATCAACAAAACAAAAAAAAAAAAAAAACAAGCACTTCCCATTTTACCTATCTATCCATTCCCTTCGAAGGTTTGTCTAGTTCTTCCTTGAATTTATTTAAGTTATAAATTTCCACAATGACAGACGGAAGTTTGTGCCATCAATCAACCACTTGCTAAACAAAATGGAACATATTTTAGCATTAGCATTGGCATATGACGCAAGAAAGCATATTTATACAGCATAAAAAAAACAAAAAAACAAGGTGAAAAAAATAGGTGAAAAAAACATTTCACCTATCTATCCATTCCCTTTGAAGGTTTGTCTAGTTCTTCCTTGAATTTATTTAAGTTATAAATTTCCACAATGACAGACAGAAGTTTGTGCCAGCAATCAACACTTGCTGGCTAACGGCAAATTTCTGCACATCTATTCTGCAGCCGTCTTTCTTCAGTTTGAATTTATGCCCCTTAAGTGTGTTAATCTGAACAAGAGGAATAATCCCATCAGCACTGCGCTTGTTCAAACCATTCAAAGCCTTAAACACCTGAATCAGATCACCTCGTTGATGCCTAGTCTCCAGATGATGCAATTTGCAGAACTGAAACCTTTCTTGGTAAGAGCACCCCTTTGTTTCCCTCACCAGTCTCATTGCCTTTCTCTGTACTTGGGATACATTTGCACATCTCCTGTCACATTCCATCAGCTTCTGAGGTTTCCTGTCATTTCACAATGGTTTCAGCACCAGCCTGTTTCCATTTGCAAATTACATCACTAATTGTCAAACTATACATCTTCAGTGTCATCGATAAGTCTTATATAGACTGAATACTTTTGTGGTATTCTATTATCACTCTATGCTGGAAGTCTGTTAATTCTGTTGACCACTTCATCTTGCATTCACAATCTTACTACTATCTCCTCAAAGCACTATAAGCATATTTATAGCTGTGTCTGACTTGCGGTGCTTGAGCAGGACGTGACCAACTATCAATGCAAGGATGTTCGGATATTAACCTTCCATCACTCACATTCCCAATTTTAACACAAATACTTGCATGGCCCCTGTGTTGCACTTTTTTTGTTTTATGCTTTTTCACTGAATTTAAAACAGTGAACTATTATGATTATTGCTAAGCTCAATTAAAATATGTTAAACAAAAATAAAAAAGAGAAACCAATAATAATAATAATAATAAGAAAGAAAGATGGTTTTTGATCTATTTTTTAAAATTTTCAATGTCACTCATCCCTGTATGCTTGCATGGTGTCTAGATGTATTGGGTGTAATTAGTTATATCTTTCACTAATCTTTTAGTAAAGATATAACTAATTTAAAACATCTATATTTTTGCTAACTGTTCACATTTACTGGTAAAATCAAACATCGACAATAAGATTAGACACCTATTGCTGGCATATTACAGAAGCCATGTGGGAATGAGAGTTACCTAGAAAAAAGATAGATGATTTTGTTCACCTAGAGTCTGTTAAATTCCAAACAAAAATTAAATGTCTCATAATTCATGGTATATCCATATGAAAACAGAAAATACCATATAACCAGTTAGAGAACATTAGTGGGTTAAAAGAACACAAGGAGGATCCAATTTTATTTACAAATTTAAAAATAAAGTAACAGAAAAATTTTAACAAGTGGTGCATTTCGGGTATCACGTTATCGATGGATATTTAGTGATAGGGTAGTGTATGTGGAGAGCAAATTTTGTTCTGTTCCTCACTCTTGAAACCAAAGTACCAAAGAATATGCATATTTAGTAATAATGTATATTTTCTTCTTAGTTTTTGTTGTAAGCCAGCCACACATGTAGCAGAAATTTCCAGAATGATTCAGACATTTTCTTTGCTTCTGCTTAAACATTTTAATAATACAATACTAAATGAAACACAGAAGAAACAAACAATATGCAATAGAAATGTAGACAAATAAACTGCACATGTAATCACACTATAATTGTCTTTCCATTACTGAAAGAGAGAGGTTGGAGGCGGAGGCACACAAGGTTGAACATGTTAATCCTCCCAAACATTACTGGCATCTACACGATCATTCAAACATTATTTCTAGGTAATATAAAAGATGTTATATCTACTTCCCTAAATTGTAGTAAGATATACATATTATGGATAAACACAAAAAACTATAGGTAGAACTGTGGAAGCAAAACGCCACAAAAAGTAATATTGCTGTACACATTGGCAATAATGATATTAAGAGTAGGAGATCTGAGGATTTACTTAACAAGTACAGGGCAGCTTTAGGAAAAATTCACAAGTTAGGATTGAATTTGACAGTGTCTGCAATTCTGCTCACACATGATAGGAGAGAGTACATGTCATGAGCCTTGTCAATCAATTTGGCCCTAAAAAGAATGTGCAAAGCTCATGGAGCAGAATTTTTCTCAGTGGTTTAGTCACTCATACACTAGAAAGACTTCTGTAGATTTATTGGATGACTGTTTTCTACAGCAGCATGTTAGAGAGGCAACAGAAGAAAGCAATACTCTTGATCCGGTTATCATCAGTGATTCTTCATACATTAAGAAACTACAGGTAAAAGACCCACAGGGTGACAGCAATCACAGTGTACTAATGTGGAATTTAATTAAAGAAATAACTACTGTCAAGGGTAAAGGGAAAGGCATAAGGATGACTACAGTGGTGTCAGACAGTTTTAAACTATTGCAGTAGGACCAACTGATGATGTTACCAACATCAAATTCTAAATGGGAAACATTCAGGAAAGTAATCATAAAAGCTACTAGGCTTTTCATACCAATGTAAAAATACTGTTCGAAGTTCACACCTAAATGGATGTCAAATAAACTATTGAGACATGTGGCATGGAAGATAAGTGCGTGGTTTGCATATAAATTATCCAGGTGATACAGAAGCCTATGGTAGATATAAATTAGTCTGTAATCAAGTCACAAATGTGGTTAGGCAAGCTAAGGCAAATTATGAGAGGTCTCTGGCAAAGAGTGAAAATAAACACAACAAAGACTTCTATGCTTATATTAAAGGTAGGAGTTGAATCAAATTGGGCCACTTGATGTATCAGTAAGGATATCCAATTCATGTGTTAGATGAGATTTTGCATCTCTGACGAGCACTACATTTTTTATTATATTTATACATTTTATTGATTTAATTGTTATATTAAATTATTTTCTATAAGTAGCTTATAGTCCTAATCAAGCTCCTTGGCTTATTTTGAATTTAGATAGCGATTTTTATGAACACTAAGTATTAACTTAAAAGTTAATACTTAGTGTTCGTAGATTTATCGTTCGTAACTTGCCCCCATTGTTATACGATACAATGTATATCCTGAACTAGATAGCATCTGACCTTCCAGCTTCACCGTTATTTAGTCACTCAACCAATCGCAAGGCACATGCCCCATAGAAATGTCATCCAAAAGGCTGACTGGAATCTCTTCAAAGAGGTACTGACCAGATCAGCTGACAACTTCAACTCCAACGGTCTTAGCCCAGATCAACACCGGCAACATATGGTAAAAATTATAACGGAAGCTGCAAATGCAGCCATTGAAAAGAAAAAGTCTGCTTATAAAGCTGTCCCCTGATGATCATTTGAACTGCAAGCACTAAGGCACCAAGTTAATACCAGCTGAAAACATTTTCAGCATGCTTGAAGATCCTGGCCTCAGGCTGAAGTTGATGTCCCGAGACAGTGCTATAGTGAAGTCAGGAATGAGTACACAGCCAAATTCAAGCTCTGCAAAAGGTGCTCTTGGGAAACTCTCGTCACCACGGAAGGAAACATTGACCCTTGGGGAGTGGCATACAAAGTCACCACCAACAAACTCCCCAGGGGAGAAGTGGTCTCAGCCACTAAACTGCCACAAGGATCGTATACAAGAACATGGATAAAGTCGATCAATAATATCCTGGACACTGTCTTTCTTCCACTGGTTGACCCCCACACTCCGGAACAGCTAAAACTCTGTGAAGAGAATAAAACTTACCAAACGTCAACCATAGAAGATCCATTTACCCTGGAGAACCTCAACACAGCAGCATCCAAAATGCGAAACAAGCAAACACCAGGTGAAGATCAAATAAAATCCGAATTAGTCAAAAAATCTGTTGAAATCATACCACATAAAATCCTTGATCTCTTCAATCACTGCCTCTCAGAGGGGCACCTTCTCCTCTGATTGGAAAACTGCCAATGTCCGACCCATACCAAAAAATCCAACCAAACCTCAAGCCCTCACAGGGTCCTATCAGCTCATTGCCCTGCTATCAATGCTGAACAAACTACTCAAGCGACTTCTTCACCACAAAATAAAAACACACTATCAGGAAGCTGGACTCCCATCACCAAACCAATATGGATTCCGGAAAGGGCGCTCCACTGTGGATGCACTCAAAAATATCATTGAAGCGGCCAAAAAACTATGACCACAAATACTTCCTAGTTATATCAATCGACCTCACTGGAGCCTTTGATCCCTATGGTGGCCCAGCGTCCTGGGAAGGCTCCGGAGAGCTCATATACCTGGTAACCTCTATCAATGCATCAAATCCTATCTTAAGGACAGAGAAATCTGATATGATATTAAGAGTAGGGATCTGAGGATTTACTTAACAAGTACAGGGCAGCTTTGGAAAAAAAGTCACAAGTTAGGATTGAATTTGACAGTGTCTGCAATTCTGCTCAGACATGATAGGAGAGAGTACATGTCATGAGCCTTGTCAATCAATCAGTTTGGGGCACTGTTAGTGCCCCAAACTGCCGTCTTCCCAAGCCGGTCTGCAGGGGTTTCCCCCAGGGGTCTGTCCTAGGGCCTCTCCTCTGGAACCTGGTCCTGGATGATTTTCTTAACCTTGACCTTCAGGGTGTCAGAACCCAGGTGTATGCAGATGACCTGGTCCTGAGGCTTGCATCTGACAGCAGGGCCCAAATGGAAACCACGGCAAACCAAGCTATTTTCACCCTACAAGAATGGGCCAGCCAAAATTTCCTCAACATCTCTCCAGAGAAGACAAGCTCCTCAATTCTTCTAAAAGGCTCTCTAGACCTAAGAAGGCCCCCACAAATCAAGATCGGAGGGACAACCATAAAGCTCAAAACTGAACTCAAATATCTTGGTTTGGTTCTGGACAAGAATCTCTCCTATACACTGTACCTCTGCTATCTACGAACTAAGATAAGAAAATTTTCTGCACTCATTGCTAGAGTTACCCGCAGGGACTGGCACCTTAAAAGGAAAATGCTCTCCCTCTTTTACAAGGCCATCTTTGTCCCAATGCTGGCCTATGCAGTGGGTGTATGGTATAAAAAGGCAACTACAGTAGTGAATAGATGCAAGCTGGAAACAATTCACCACTCAATTCTGTTAACGATCACTAGAGCATGTTGTCCAATCAGCACCCATGCGTTCCAGGTCCTCGCAAATACTCTTCCCCTGGACCTGGAAATTGTCCGCTGTGGGCTGCTTTTTGAACTGTCAAAAGGGAGAACAACCACTTGCATTGGCTTCACTACAGACCCAAAAAGCAACAAGAACCTAGAAAAGGCACGACTCATGACATTCCTGAAACAATCCTGGCAGGACAGATGGTCAGCCTCGACAAAAATCACAGTTACCAAAAAATTCATTCCTGAGATTAATCTGGTATATCTGCATCCTCCAGCCTGGTTTTCACCTGGACTACACACTCCTGACTGGACATGGCTCTTTGACTTTGGAATCTCGGAAACACCTCAATACTCCTGCAGGCAAGGAATCGTGGGAAGACCTGCGATGCCAGCTGGTCACAAAGATCCACTCCCTACTCCGAAACCAAGAACACCTAATAATACAGAAAGAAGAATACTACAGGGCATTCACCCAATTTGCTCAGGACCTCTTTTCACGACAAAGATCCGTGCCACCTCCATAACAAATAGTGATCTCCCGACTCTAAGTTTCCCAACAGCTTAAGTTTTGCAAATTACAGTGTCTGGAGACTAGGCACTGGCGAGGTGATCTGATAGAAGTGTATAAAGTCTTGAATGGTTTGAGCATGCTCAATGCTGATGGGATACTTCCTCTTGCTCAGAATAATCACCTAAGAGGGCATAAATTCAAATTGATGAAAGACAGATGTAGGATAGATGTGCGGAAATTTGCCTTTAGCCAGCGGGTAGTTGGTTGGTGGAACAGACTTAAATCCCTTGTTGTGGAGGTTGATAGCCTAAATAAATTTAAGGCTCAGCTGGACAGGTATTTTGAATGAATGGAGGGGTGAAGTGGAAGGTTTTTTTTTTTTTTGTTTTTTTTTTTTTTTTGGCTGATGCTGCATAAGCTTGCTTTCTTGCATCATATGCGTCTACTAATGCTAATGCTCTGTCCGACACATCAACACTAAATGGCGACAGAATTGCACAGCAATGTGACAACAGTACCCTACAAAGACAATATCAGGAGCAGATAACCATGACGCAGCAAGCCCAAGGATTCCAAACTCGAAATTCCTGGAAGACTCTGTCCCATGACTCACGAACAGAACTGGACAAGACAACTGCAGCATTCCACCTGATTGCCAATCGCTGGACCCCCGTACCAGACACACACTAACTACAAACTCAACCACTGAACATCAACATGCAAACTGGAACTGTCAATGGACTCCAACAAACTTAACAGAACAAGGACTCTAAAATTAGTGGGCCCCTGTCTTCAACATGACACTGAACTGAAACCACGAAATAGGATACTAAAGTCCCTTTTATTTCAACAAACCAATAAACAGAGGCATCAGATCGGACTTACACTGGATTGGACTGCCTGATATGACTTCCTCTTACAGATATGCTACCAAGGTGCCCACTGGCGATCCAACACCATGCTCCCTTGCATGGTACTTTCTTTCCACCACCTGGGGAGGAGGAACAGACTCTCTGTCTTCTCCCCCTCCCCCTATTTTCTTCTTCCTGGTGGGGCATGGGCCTGCCTCCCTGATCTTCCCAGGGGTCACCTTCCCTATCGACCTCCTGTTCTGACTTTCACTCCCCTAGTCTTCAGTCTCCCCCCTACTCTGTCTAATTCAACAGCAGTGAATGTCCCACACAACCAAAATTTAAAGCATCCAAATTAATGTGCAAACCCTCTCGGCTTCTCAACCCTAACAGCGTCTCATCCTTTTTTTTTCCTTTTTTTTTTTTTTTTTTTTTTTTTTTTTTTACAAATAGGTCCTAGCCACTGAAATCTCAGAAAATTAGGTAGCAGGACCTGCCAGAGTAAGTATCTAAATACTGGTGTACCTGGTCTGCTTCCACGAGGCATAATGTGGACAACGTTGGGCCCCAGCAGGGGTCTAGCAGCTAAATGGCCAGAAGAACAATGGTACACAACATTACACACCTCTAGATCCATACACTTTTAAATCTCTGGCCTTTACAGTGAACTGTTACACCCACAATGAAAGCAACGTGAAGATGGGGGAAACCCTTGGTGCCGTTAGACACAAACACACTATACACTAGATAGCATAAAGTTTAAAATAAAACAATAGTCAAACACGTAGCACTGTATTAGAAATATGTTAGCTTAGTATAGTAAAGTATTATCAATTAATCAGTAAAATTTATTAATCTTATTAAATTTCATTGTCAATTAAACTGTACTTAAATGGAATCATAACCCAGAATAGAGCAGCAAAGCAACGTTCACAGATTAGCCAGAGTGCTGTGACTCAGTAGAGAACCAAAGGGGGCAATTCCCCAAAGCTGCATAGTCTAAAAAAATGTCCGAAATGTAAAACATTTCAGACCTGTCTAAAACAGGACATGATCTAGCCAAGGAGGATGTCTTTGTGTGTGTGTGTGTGTGTGCATGCGCTAGTTGCAGAGACTGTAAGGAAATTAGGCTCCAAATCAGCATTCTGATGGGCATCTATGAGAGTTTGAAGTATAGGGTGGATGCCTTCAAGGAAATTAAAAAGAGAGGCCCATCAAGCTCTCAGTTGCCTAACTCAAAGCCAGAGTGCACTCCTCTGCATCAGGCAACACAGTGGCAATCGCCAAGGCAGAATGCGCTGGTCCCGCAGGTTGTTGTTGTTATTTGGTTTTTAGGAGCATTAGCAACTAAGGCCATATTGCTCTGGTGATATGCGGTGGTCATTCCGTGACCTTTCCGCATCCTCCGTAAATCAAGAAGCATGTGCTACGCAGTACTGCTCCTGCTCCTTCCCTCCTGGCTATGGAGGCACCTCTCTTAACAGTCTGATTCCCAATATAATTCGTTCCATTCTTCGCTGTGTAGTTCCCAGCTTCTCCGTTTCCAGGGAGACGGGGAATATCTTGTGCAAAAAGGATAGGTGGAACAGTACAAGGGTATGTTTTTTTGTTTTTTTTTTAAAAACAACCCCCAAACACGGGAGGTATTAGAACCTATATTACTTAGTACCGTGCTTGGGTTGGAGGTTGAGAAGATGAAATAAGATATTTGTTGACATTGGACTTGAACTTCTGAAGACTGTAATTTTCAGGAAATACGTATGAAGGAAGGTTGTTCCAGAAAACGGCAGTTGAATGAATAAAAGAGGAAAAAGAAAAGTTCGTTCTGATAGTTTGAAGTTGGACAGTAAATGGATGTTGGCTGGTGGCAGCAGAGGTTCGAACTGTTTTGGAAGAGAGAGCAGAAATTATAGAAGCCAATTCAGAAGAACAGTGCCCATGGAAGTATCTGTAGAAAAGGCATGCAGCAGAAACAGTACATCTATGAGACAGAGAGTGGAGAGACTCTGTTAGAGATGAATCATTAATTAACCTAACTGCCCTCTTCTGAATGGAATCTAGAAGCCCCAGAGAAGTTTTGGGGGCACTGCCCCAGATGTGGGAACAATATTCCATGGTAGGGCAGATTTGCAATTTGTACAGAGTGAACAGCTGTTTCGAAGAAAAGTAATGCCGAGAGCGAAAGAGAAAACCAAGTTTTTTAGATGCAGAGGAAGCAATATTTGTAATGTGCTTGTGCCAAGAGAGATTAGAAGTGAGGGTAATCCCCAAAAGAAATATATCATTTTGCCTAGAAATCAGAGTGTCACTAAAGATAAGCATTGGAGCAGAAGAATCCTTTTTGCAAGATATAAGACAAGAATGAGTTTTAGAAGGATTGAAATCAACTAAGTTGTCTTTGCCCAATTACCTGGAGATCGGCATTTAAGGAATTGGTAGCAGATATTCAAGAAGTTGAAGCTGATTGGGCAGGGCAAGGTTTTTCAAAATGGAAAGTGGAATGCAATGTGCTATTATCGGCAAAACTATGGATAGGATTTCCAGTCAATAGAAGAAGATCATTAATATACAAGAGTAAAAGAATGAGGAAAAGAACTGAACCATTGAGGATACCAGCATTAGTGGAAGAGTTAGAAGACAGAGCTATCTACCATCACCCTTGGTGAGCAATCAGAGAGAAACCTGGATAACCAATTACAAAGAACAGTTGGTAAACCATTAGATGCAAGTTTATTTAGAAGACCTTTATGCCAAACATGATCGAAAGCCTTCGAGATGTCAAGAGCAACTGCTTGGGTTTCACCAAACTTTTCCATTGAATTTGTCCATAAAGGGGTAACATAAGCCAAAATAACACCAGTGGATTGACACTGACGGAATCCATAATGGCAATTGTTAATCAGACAGAAGGTTTCTAGTTGGTTTAAGAGTTGGCAGTTAATTGATTTCCCCATTACTTTAGAAAGAGTATAAGTAATTGCAATTGGACAATAATTGGATGGGGGGGACTTGCCACCCTTTTCAGGAATTGGCTGGATACGATGTTTGTTTGTTATTTTGGTTTTTAGGAGCATTAGCAACTAAGGCCATATTGCTATGGGGATATGCAGTGGTCATTCCCTCACCTTTCTGCATCCTCCGTATTTGGTGGTCACGGGCTCGAATCCCGATCTAATCAAGAAGCATGTGCTACGCACTGTTGCTCCTGCCCACCTGGCTACGGAGGGCCCGCCGGATATGAGTAAATTTCCAAGAAGAAGGAAAAACACCTTTGGAATAAGAAAGTGAAAAAAAGGCGGCAAAGAACAGGAGTAAGTTCAGGAGCACAGATTTTGAGAACAAGTAAAGAAATACCATCAGGACCTGGAGTTTTCTTAACATTGAGATTCATTAAAATCCTTTTGATATCCTTTTGACTGAAGACCACAGGAGGCATTGAATGGAGTGTGTTGGGAATGGTGGGAGGTGTTTTACCAAGATCATTAATACATGAGTTGGAAGAAAAGTGGGATGCTAGGAGGTCCACTTTATCCTTGGCTGAAATGACCACAGAACTATCTGGTTTTGACAGAGGTGAGAGCAGAGATGGGCAAAAGTTGCGGCCAATAGCTTTGGCAAGAGACCAGAATGCTCGGCTACCATTAGGACAAGAAGCAAGTTTCCTACTCTTAGCCTGTTCAAAATCTAGATTGGACTGATTAATGATTGCTTTATAATTGTTGCGAGCTTTGGTGTAGGCAGAAAATGAAACTGAAGAATTGGAAACAAGCCAATTACGATATGCAACATTCTTCTCTTGAACTGCCTGAGCACATTTATGACAAAACCAGGGTTTAGATAAAGGATGAGATTTTAAAGTGGAGTGTGGAATAAAGGATTCCATTTCTACAAGAATAATATGGCTGCCAGGGGCAAAGGTTGATGATTTTGTAGAGGAGATATCATAATTTAAGGGCACAAAAGGAAGACTAATGATGTTAAGAGTAAGAGATCTGCAGATTTACTTAACAAGTATAGGTAAATGTTGAAAAAAAATCATGAACTAGAGTTGAATTTGAAAGTGTCTGCAATTCTGTTAAGACACGATAGGAGGGAGTATATAATGAGAGCCTTGTCGATCAATTTTCCCTGGACAGATTGTGCAAGGCTCGTGGGGTAGTATTTTTCAGCGTGGTCTGTGCTTGCTAACAGGAGAGACTGCTTCTACAGGGATGGGATACAGTTAAATAAAAAGGGTGCAAGAATATTTGCTGATGCCATCGAGGCAGTGTTAGGTGGGTTGGAAAACTGCTAGCTTGGGGGGGGGATTCACAGACCAAAAGGATAACAGTAGCCACAAGCAGAGGCAAAAGCGATTCTTGAACTGATTTTATTGTAACGAGCAGCAGCCTAGAGAGCAAGTGTTGCGGACTTCAACAGCTGCTGGGAGTCATCAGGGAACAAATAAATATATGAGCTGTGTTAGGGTAACTAAGAGTAAGAACAGGTGCATGTACACCAATGTGAAGTGCTGATCAAGGCATCAAGGCAGATATTGTTGGCATATCAGAGACATGGTTTCACACAGATATAAGCAGTGCAGAATTGGAATTTGGGGAGTACAATGTGTAAAGAAAGGATAGATAGGGTAGGAAGAGAGGCAGAATTTTGCTGTTAGTTAAGAAACACATACACTCTAAGGAAAGGTATCACATTGACTCGGGTGGACAGTGCAATGTTGAGTCTGTTTGGTGTGACATTAACACTGGGAAAGGGAAGATAAGAGTAGGAGTGTGCTATTGGCCTAATGAATCTGATGGTTACAATGAATAATTGTGCAGAGAAATAGAGTGGGCCAGTAAATCAGAATGTCTTGAAATGGGGGATTTTAACTTTCAAGATACTGACCGGCACTTATGGGTTGGTCACTGGCACGCTAGCAAGACACTTCTGTGAATTAATTGGAGGATTGTTTTCTACAGCAACATTTTCAAGGGGCAAACAGAGGGGTAATACTCTTGATCAGCAGTCAGCAGTAATTATTATTATTATTATAGCTATATGATGCAAGAAAGCCTGAGGCTTATGCTGCACCAACTAAAAAAAAAAAAAAAAAAAAAATTCCTGCATTAGCTTGAGAGAGGGAGAGAGAGAGAGAGAGAGAGAGAGAGAGAGAGAGAGAGAGAGAGAGAGAGAGAGAGAGAGAGAAGTAGAAAGGAATCACCAAGAAAGAGAAGAATGATAATATCCACTTCAGGATCCTGGGGTGCCAAGCCCATACTCACCAGATGTGAGCCCCTGGGGTTGAGCATACATTAGGAATTTGCAGATAAAGGAACCACGAGGTCATAGTGATCACAGTCTACCGATGTGGGATTTACTTAAAGAAGTAACTACCATCAAAGATAAAGGGAAAGTTTTTTGTTTTCTTAAAGGTGACTAGAGTGGGCTGAGGCAGTTTTTGAATTCTTTATAGTGGGAACGACTGATGACGTTAAAAACAGTGAATTCTAAATGAGAATACTTCAGGGAATTAATCTTGGAAGATACTACGGTTTTGATACCAACTAAGAAATACAGCTCAAGATTTAGGCCTAAATGGATGTCAGATGAACTAATGAGGCTCGTGGCAAAAAAAAATGCATGGGATACATATAAATTTTCAGGTGACACAGAAGTCTGCAGCAGATATAAGCTAGTCTGTAATCAAGTCACAAAGGAGGTTAGGCAGACAAAGACAGAATATGAGAAATCCTTGGCAAAGGATGCAAAGAAAAACAACATAAAACTTCTTTACCTATGTAAACTCTAGAAGGAAGGGGATGAATCAAATTGGTCCACTTGATGTTGGTGGTTCGATTGTTCATGATTCTGCTGAGATAGCTAACAAACTGAATGAGTATTTTGCATCTACATTCACACGTGAGGAATTCTGTAAGGAACAGAAGTATACTAAACTCTAGCATTAGCATTAGTAGAGGCATTTGATGCAAGAAAGCAAGCTTATGCAGCATCAGCCAAAAAAAATAAATAAATAATAAATAAATAAATAAAAAATAACCACTTCCACTTCACCCCTCTGTTCGTTCGAAATACCTGTCCACCTGAGCCTTAAACTTATTTAGGCTATCAACTTCCACGACAAGGGATGTAAGTCTGTTCCATCAACCAACCACCCGTTGGCTAAAGGCAAATTTCCTCACGTCTATCCTACAACTGTCCTTCCTCAATTTCAATTTATGCCCTCTCAGGTGATTATTCTGAGCAAGAGGAAGAATCCCATCGGCATTGAGCATGCTCAAACCATTCAAAGCTTTATACACCTCTATCGGATCACCTCACTGGTGACTAGTCTCCAGACAGTGTAATTTGCAAAACTTAAGCCTTTCTTCGTAAGAGCACCCCCTTTGTTCCATTCACTAATCTTATTGCCCTTCTCTGTACTCGTTCCAACATCTCTACTTCCTTCTTGAAATGAGGCCTCCAGACCTGTACACAGTACTCTAGGTGTGGCCTGACCATTGCCTTATACAAGGGAATAATCACCTCCTTATCCCTGTATGAAAAATTCCTATATATCATCGACAATACACCATGAGCTACTATTGCAGCCCGTCTGCACTGCTCAGAAAACTTCATATCTGCCTGCACAATTACCACCAGGTCCTTTTCATTCTCTGCCATTGTCAGTATAGTACCTCACAGTTGGTATGTTACTCTGAGGTTACTGATTCCCATATACAGTACTTTACATTTGTCAATGTTAAAATTCAGTTGCCATCTCTCAGCCCATCTGCTCAACTTTTCTAGATCCTGTTGCAGCAGCATACTATTATTAGTGTCATTAACAACTCTGTCAACCTTTGTATCATCTGCAAACTTGGACATTAAGTCTGATATACCATCATCAATATCATTAATAAATGATGAAAACAACAATGGACCCAACATTGAACACTGGGGGACTCCACTAATAACATTAGTACACGATGAGCAATGTCCATTGATTACCACTCTCTGTCTTCTCCCCCTCAACCACCACTTTATCCATAGCAGCAATTTGCCTCCAATGCCACACTGCTCCAATTTGTGCAGAAGTCTTCCATGTGCAACAGTTTCAAAAGCCTTTCTAAGATCCAAGTATATAATATCAAAGTTATTCCCTGCATCCAGTTCTTTTGTGACTGCATCATAGTATCCAATCAAATTGGTCAGGCAAGACTTCCCCTTAACAAAATCATGCTGTGTCTGAGCTATAACTGAAGTCTTGTCTAGATGATCCTGCAGTGCTTCTTTAACCAGTGGCTCCATTAATTTTCTGGGAACAGAAGTTAAACTAACAGGTCTATAATTACTTGTGTCGCCCTTTGATCCTCCTTTGTTTTGTTTTTTTTTTTTTTTATGTGAACCCCAAACACGAGAGGTATTAGGACATATAGTACTTAGTACCGTGCTTGGTTTGAGGTTAAGAAGACGAAAGAAGATATTTGTTGACATTGGACTTGAACTTCTGTAGATTGTAAATTTCAGGAAATACGTATGAAGGAAGGTTGTTCCAGAAAACGGCAGTTGAATGAATAAATGAGGAAGATGAAAAGTTGGTTCTGTGGGTTTGAAGTTGGACAGTAAATGGATGTTGGCTGGTGGCGGCACGTGTTCGGACTGTTTTGAAAGAGAGAGCAGGAATTATAGAAGCCAATTCAGAAGAACAGTGCCCATGGAAGTATCTGTAGAAGAGGCATGCAGCAGAAACAGTGCGTCTATGAGAAAGCGAGTGGAGAGACTCTGTTAGAGATGAATCATTAATTAACCTAACTGCCCTCTTCTGAATGGAATCAAGAAGCCGGAGAGAGGTTTTGGGGGCACCACCCCAGATATGGGAACAATATTCCATGGCAGGGCGAATTTGCGATTTATACAGAGTGAGCAACTGTTTGGAAGAAAAGTAACACCGAGAGCGAAAGAGAAAACCAAGTTTTTTAGATGCAGAGGAAGCAATATTTGTAATGTGCTTGTGCCAAGAGAGATTAGAAGTCAGGGTAATCCCCAAAAGAGATATATCATTTTGCCTAGAAATCGGAGTGTCACTAAAGATAAGCATAGGAGTAGAAGAATCCTTTTTGCGAGATATAAGACAAGACTGAGTTTTAGAAGGGTTGAAATCAACTAAGTTGTCTTTGCCCCACTGGAGAATTACCTGAAGATCGGCATTTAAGGAATTGGTAGCAGATTTTCGAGAAGTCGAAGCTGATTGAGCAGGACAAGGTTTCTCAAAATGGAAAGTTGAATGCAATGTGCTATCATCGGCAAAACTATGGATAGGATTGACAGTTAATGGAAGAAGGTCATTGATATACAAGAGGAAAAGAGTGGGGGAAAGAACTGAACCTTGGGGAACACCGGCATTAGTGCAGAAGTTAGAAGACAGAGAGCCATCTACCATCACCCTCAGTGAGCGATCAGAGAGAAAACCGGATAACCAATTACTAAAAACAGTTGGCAAACCATAAGATGGAAGCTTGTTTAGAAGACCTTTATGCCAAACACGATGAAAAGCCTTTGAGATGTCAAGAGCAACTACTTGTGTTTCACCGAACCTTTCCATTGAATTAGTCCATAAATGGGTAACATAAGCCAGAATATCTCCAGTGGAACGACACTGACGGAATCCATACTGGTGATCGTTGATCAGACGGAAGGTTTCTAGGTAGTTTAAGAGTTGGCGGTTAATTGATTTCTCCATTACTTTAGAAAGAGTAGAAGTAATTGCAATGGGACGATAATTGGATGGGAGGGATTTGTCACCCTTTTTAGGAACTGGCTGGATATGAGCAAATTTCCAAGCAGAAAGAAAAACACCTTTGGAATAAGAAAGTGAAAAAAGGCGGCAAAGAATAGGAGTAAGTTCAGGAGCACAGGTTTTGAGAACAAGTGGAGAAATACCATCAGGACCTGGAGCTTTCTTAGCATCAAGATTCATCAAAATCCTTCTGATATCCTTTTGACGGAAGACCACAGGAGGCATTGAATGGAGCGTGTTGGGAATGGTGGGTGTTGTTTTACCAAGATCATTAATACATGAGTTGGAAGAAAAATGGGATGCTAGCAGGTCAGCTTTATCCTTGGCTGAAGTGGCAACAGAACCATCTGGTTTCGACAGAGGTGGGAGCAAAGATGGGCAAAAGTTGCGGCCAACAGCTTTGGCAAGAGACCAGAATACTCGGCTACCATTAGGGCAAGCAGCAAGTTTTCTACTCTTACCCTGTTCAAACTCTAGTTTGGACTGGTTAATAACTGCTTTACAACTGTTGCGAGCTATGGTGTAAGCAGAAAATGAAACTGAAGAATTAGAAACAAGACAATTATGATACGCAACATTCTTCTCTTGGACAGCCTTAGCACAATTATTGGAAAACCAAGGTTTAGATAAAGGACGAGATTTTAAAGTGGAGTGTGGGATAAAGGATTCCATTCCTGCAAGAATAATTTCACTGACACGATCTGAGCAAACGTTGACATCAGAACTTTTGAAACAGTAATCCGACCAAGGAAAAGAAGAAAAGAAGTCTCGCAGGTCATTCCATTTTGCATTCTTGTAATGCCAAACAATACGAGGTTGGGAATAGCCATGAGATAAAGGTTCCATTGGAGAAGAGACAATCACCAAGTTGTGATCTGAAGTGCCTAAAGGACCTCTCACTTCGACCGTGTACTTAGAAGGGTTGTTTGTGAGAAAAAGATCAAGCGTATTGGCTGTATGATTAGGATTGTCCGGTATTCTTGTAGGTAAATGAACAATCTGTGCTAGGTCATTAGTAATTGCAAAAGCCTCAGCATCTCGACCTGCTGGGTCAGTGTGACTAGAAAACGGAAGCCAGCTGGAGTTGTGAACATTAAAATCACCAAGGAAAATTACTTCACTGTTAGGAAAGTTGGACTGGAGAAAGTCAAGTTGCAAAGAGAGGAAGTCAAAGAGCTCCAAGTGATTAGTGGAGTTTGGAGAACGGTAGAGACAACAGATGAATTTGACACAATGAGGTAGAGAGATTTTAAGCCAGAGAAGATCGAAGAGAGGAGATTCCAAATTGCCAAGTCTCTGACAGGGAATATCAGAACGGACATATGCATAAGCACCACCTTTGAGGCGAAAGGAATCATACAGCGAATAATTTGGGCATCTGAAATGAGCAGTAGATGAATCAACTGATAACTGAGATTCTGTCAGAAAAAGTACATGGGGTTTGGCAGACTGTAAGTGGAAATATACATCGTTGAGATTAGAATTGAGACCACGTATATTTGTGAAATGAATTAGGAAGTCCTTGGGAGGTTTAGATCTTTTCACAGATAAGCTTGCTCTATTAGTTTGACAATTCATGGTGTATTCAATAGTAAAGAAAAGTAGGTGGGACATGCTGTATGAAGTAATGAAATTTTTGGATATGGCGTACATGTGGTAAGAATATACCCAGATCCTTGACATAACGTGGCCTCGACAATGCTCCCCGCATACACACTACTCGGATTCCCTCCAGTCACTATCTGGCAGAGTAGAGGCAGCAAGATTATACAATAGCTGATCCGGAAGCTTCCTAGAGAGTTACCAATAGGTTCAGTCCGGTGTACTAACTAGCAGCCGGCCTGCGAACACCGTTTTAGAGCTGTACCCTCGAAATGTAAGGAATATTGGATCTCGCCACGACGTTCATCATAACCTCAAAAGTCATCAATCATACTGCATGATGGAAGAGATAGGGAAAGGTTGACCGGAACTTAGCTCTAGAGTCTAAACATGGGTTCCACCATTTCAAGCCTCCAATAAGCAAAGTGGTGGTATTTCACCGGTTGATGAGAGTCATCTACCACCTAGTACTGTCTGGTAACATAGAGGGGCGGCGTTCCTCCATGTGGTGTGGGCGCCACACCTCGACCCCTGCTTACGTTGGTTCACACCTGGGTGGTCACCCACCATGTACTTTGTGAATTGGGGTCACATTTACACATCTCCAGCCCATGGGTAGTTCCCCTGAGTCCAAGGAATCTCTCATAATTATGGCTAAGGGTTTGCTTACTTCCTTTGCCACCTCCTTAAATATAACTGGATAGATCCCTTCCACCCCAGGTGCCTTTCTTGTATTTATCTTCAACAATTTCTCCTCCACTTTACTCTCAGTTATTACAAGATTCTCTAGCTTACTGCCAGAGATGAATACACCTCTGGCATTCCCCTCGCTGAATAACTCCTAATGTGTGAATGTCGATGCAAAATATTCATTTAGTTTGTTAGCTACCTGAGCAGGGTCATCAACAGTTGACACATTGATATCAAGTGGACCAATCTGATTCATCCCCTTCCTTCTAGAGTTTACATAAGTAAATAACTCTTTTCTGTTTTTCTTTGCATCCCTTGCCAAAGATTTCTTGTAATCTGCCTTTGCCTGCCTAACTTCCTTTGTAACTTGGCTACAGATCAACTCGTATCTATCACAGGCTTCTGTGTCACATGTTAATTTGTATGTATCCCATGCATTTTTCTTCTCTGCCATATGTCTTATTAGTTCATCTGACATCCACTTAGGCCTAAACCTTGAACAATATTTCTTAGTTGGTATGTAAAGCCTATTAGCTTCCAAGATAAATTCTTTGAATGCTTTCCATTTTGAATTTGCCGTTGGTAACATCATCAGTTGGTCCTACTGTATAGAATTTAAATACTGTCTCAGTCCATCGTATTCGCCTTTACGAAAGCAATAACTCTTCCCTTTTCCCCTAATGGTAGTTACCTCTTTGAGTAAATCCCACTTCAGCACACTGTGATCACTGCCCCCTAGTGGTTCATTTATCTGCAGATTCTTAATGCATGAAGAATCACTACTGATAATCAAATCAAGATTATTACTCCCTCTAGTTGCCTCCCGAACATGCTGATGTAGAAAACAATCATCCAATAAATCCACAAAAGCCTTGCTATTGTGTGAGTGACCAGCCCCCAAATTCCAGTCAATATCTGGGAAATTAAAATCCCCCATTATACGACTCTCTGATTTACTGGCCCACTCTATTTTCCTGTACAGTTTCTTATTATAGTCATCAGAGTCATTAGACCTATAGCACAGTCCTACTCTCAATTTTGATCTCCCAATGCTTATGTCACACCAAACTGACTCGACACTGCACTGTCCAACGATGTCGACTGGCTTCAGTTCCTTGGATTTTATGTATTTCTTAACTAATAGCATAACCCCTCCCCCCTTCCTATCCTGTCTATCCTTTCTGTAGACATTGTACTCCCCAAATTCCAGTTCTGCATTCTTTAGGCCTGTGTGACACCACGTCTCTGAAATCCCTACAATATCTGCCTTTGATGTTTTGAGGAATACCTCAAATTCATCAAATTTATTTACTAAACTCATAGCATTGGTATACACGCAAGTATACATGAACCTGTTCTTTTTCTTAGCTACCCTAACATAACCCATGTGTTTATTTGTACCCCCATGATTCCCAGCAGTCTCTGAAATATCCTGCATCTTATTTTCCAGGCTGCGGCTCATTCCAATAGAAGCAGTGCAAGAATCACTTTTGCCTCTGCCAGTGGCTACTGTTAATCTATTAGTCCTCGTATCACCCAATCTAGTAGTTTTCCGACCCACCTAACACTGCCTCGATAGCATCAGCAAACATTCTTGCGCCTTTTCTCTTTAAGTGTATCCCATCCTGTAGAAGCAGTCTCTCCTGTTAACAAGTACAGACCAGGCTGAAGAAAATTCTACCCCTTGAGCCTTTGCACAATCTTTCCAGGGCCGAACTGATCGACAGGGCTCTCATCATATACTCCCTCCTATCGTGTCTGGGCAGAATTGCAGACACTTTCAAATTCAACCCTAATTCACGGCTTTTTTTCAACAGTGACCTGTACTTGTTAAGTAATTCCGTTGGTCTCCTACTCTTAATATCATTAGTGCCAACATATACAACTATATCACCTTTTGAAACTATATTACCTCTAACAGGGAGCTAAATTATTTTGTAATAACGGACGGAAAAATGGAGGAGAAACTGTTGAAGTTAAACATAAAAAAAGATTCTTGTGCATGGAGGTTATACCCAAGATTACTAACAGTCCCACCGCCATGAAGGTGCAAGCAGAGGATTTGGCTATCACAGACCATCTAGACTTTGCTGAAATTGAGTCCACTTGACTTGAATATCACCTGAATATCAGTTCCATCAGCATTTTAGTCTCCCAGGTAGCAAGTACAGCTTTTCTGGCATAACTGAGAGAATGTCTGTGACAACCTCAAGGACCAAAAGAATGCCAGAAGTTTTATCAAACTCTAACAGGGAGCTAAGTGATTTTGTAATAACTGAGAGCAAATTGTGAAGGAGAAATTGTTGAAGTTAAACATAAGGAAGGCACCTGGGGCAGATGGAATCTATCCAGTTATATTGAAGGAGGCACTATAGGAAGTAAGCAAACCCTTAACCATAATTATGAGAGCATCCGTAGATTCAGGGAGGTCCCCATGGACTGGAGATGTGCAAATGTATCCCCAATTCACAAAGAGGTTCAAAAGGTGATGTAAATAATTAATGACCTGTTAATTTAACTTCTGTTCCAGGGAAAATAATGGAGTCACTGGTTAAAGAGGTGATGCAGGATCACCTAGACAAGACTGCAGTAATAGTTCAGACACAGCATGGGTTTGTTAAGGGGAAGTCTTGTCTGACTAATCTGAATTGATACTATGATGTGGTCACAAAGGAACTGGATGCAAAAAATAATTTTGATATCATACACCTGGATTTCAAGAAAGCTTTTCATACTGTTGCATACGGAAGACTGCTGTACAAATTGGAGTGGTATGGCATTAAGGGCAAGTTGCTGCAATGGTTAAAGGGATGGTTGAGTGGGAGACAGCAGAGAGTGGTAATAAATGGACACTGCACTACGTGGCCAAATGTTATAATTGGAGTCCCGCAGGTTTCATTGCTGGGCCCATTGTTGTTTTGTGTATTTATTAATGATATCGATGAAGGTATATCAGGCTTAATATCCAAGTTTGCAGATGATACAAAGATTGGTAGGGTTGTTAATGATAGTAAAGACAGTATACTACTTCAACAGGATCTAGAAAAGTTGGGTAGATGGGCTGAGAAGTCGTAACTCAAGTTTAATATTGACAAAAGTAAAGTACTGCATAAGGGTAGCAGTAACCCAAGAGAAACACACCAACTGTGTGATACTACACTCAGGGAGGTGGATAATGAAGAAGACCTGGAGTAATTGTGCAGTCAGATATGAAGTTCTCTGATCATTCCGGACGGGCTGCCAGAGCAGGTCATGGAGTTTTGTCAATGATATATAGAAATTTTGCCAGCAGAAACAAGGAGGTAATTATACCTTTGTATAAGGCAATGGTCAAGCCACACCTTGAGTACTGCGTACAGGTCTGGAGCCCTCATTTTAGGAAGGATTTAGAGTTGCTAGAACAAGTACAGAGAAGGGCAAAAAGATTGGTGAAGCGAACAGAAGGGTGCTCTTACCAAGTTAGGATTCATTTCTGCAAATAGCAACATCTGGAGACTAGGCACCTGTAAGTAGATCTGACTGAGGTGTTTAAGACCTTGAATGGATTGAGTAAGCTAAATGTTGATGGCATTCTTCCTCCTACTGAGCCTACATGTGAGGGGGGCATAAATTCAAGTTAAAAAAGAATGATTGCAGGAAAAACGTTTGGAAGTTAACATTGATTGGTGGTTGATTGTTAGAATACTGGTTTCCACCTATTAGCATTAGAATTAGCATAGGCATATGATGCAAGAAAGCAAGCTTATATAGCATCAGCCAGAAAAAAAAAAAAACCTTATTTCACCTACCCACTCACTCCAAATGTTTGTCTAGTTCTGAATTGAATCTATTGAAGCTGTCAACTTCTACGAAGATGGAAGTTTGTTCCAGCAATCAACCACCCGTGGGCTAGAAGCAAACTTCCGCACATCTATTCTACAACCTTCTTTCCTCAGTTTGAATTTACGCCCTCTCAGACAATTATTCTCAACAAGAGGAAGAATCCCATCAGCACTGAGTATGTTCAAACCATTCAAGGCTTTATACACCTCAATCAGATCACCTCGCAGTTACCTACTGTCCAGACACTGTAATTTGCAAAACTTAAGCCTTTCTTCATAAGAGCATCCAGGATTGAGGATGGAAGTTTGTTCCATTCATAATCTTGTTGCCCTTCTCTGTACTTGTTCCAACAGCTCTACATCCTTCTTAAAATGAGGCCTACAGACCTGTATACAGTACTCAAGCTGTGGCCTCACCATTGCCGTATACATGGGGATAATCACCTCCTTATACTTCCTAGAAAAATTCCTGTATATCATTGACAAGACACCATGAGCTACTCTTGCAGACCGTCTGCACTGCTCAGTAAACTTTATATCTGCCTGCACAATAACCCCCAAGGTCTTTCATTCTCTACTACTGTCAGTGAAGTACCACAGAGTTGATACCTTACTCTGGGGTTACTGCTTCCCATACGTAGTACTTTACATTTGTCAATGTTAAACTTCATTTGCCACCTCTCAGCCCATTTGCTCAACGTTTCTAGATCTTTTTGTAGCAGCATACTGTCATTAGTGTCACTAATAACCCTGCCAACCTTCGTATTGTCTGCAAACTTGGACATTAAGCCTGATATAACATCATCAATATCATTTATAAATACAGAAAACAATAATGGACCCAACACTGAACCCTGAGGGACTCCACTAATAACATTAGTCCATGAAGAGCAGGGTCCATTGATTACCACTCTCTGTCTTCTCCCATTCAACCATACTTTTATCCATAGCAGCAATTTGCCTCCAATGCCACACTGCTCCAATTTGTGCAGCAGTCTTCCATGTGCAACAGTATCAAAGGCTTTTCTAAGTTCCAAATATATGATATCAAAGTTATTCTTTGCATCCAGTTCCTTTGTGATTACATCATAATATCCAATCAAATTAGTCAGACAAGACTTCCCCTTAACAAACCCATGCTGTGTCCGAGCTATTGCTTCTACAGGGATGGGATACACTTAAATAGAAAGGGTGCAAGAATATTTGCTGATGCTATCGAGGCAGTGTTAGGTGGGTCGGAAAACTGGTAGCTTGGGGGGGAGTCAAAGACCAATAGATTGACAGTAGCCACTGACAGAGGTGAAAGAGATTCTTGCACTGCTTCTATTAGAATGAGCAGAAGCCTGGAAAACAAGATGCATGGTATTTCAGAGACTGCTGGGAGCCATTGCGGTACAAGTAAACACATGGGTTGTGTTAGGGTAGCTAAGAATAGAAACAGGTGCAGGTATACTTGCGTGTACACCAATGCTAGGAGTTTAGTAAATAAATTTGATGAATTTGAGGTATTGCTCAAAACATCAAAGGCAGATATTTTTGGGATATCAGAGACGTGGTGTCACACAGATATAAGGGATGCAGAACTGCAATTTGGGGAGTACAACGTCTACAGAAAGGATAGACAGGATAGGAAGGGGGGAGGGGTTATGCTATTAGTTAAGAAACACATAAAAACCAAGGAAGTGAAGCCAGTCGACATCGCCGGACAGTGCAGTGTTGAGTCAGTTTGGTGTGACATAAGCATTGCGAGATCAAAATTGAGAGTAGGAGTGTGCTATAGGCCTAATGACTCTGATGAGTATAATAAGGAACTGTACAGGGAAATAGAGTGGGCCAGTAAATCAGAGAGTCTTATAATGGGAGATTTTAATTTCCCAGATATTGACTGGAATTTGGGGGCTGGTTACTCACACACTAGCAGGGCTTTTGTGGATTTATTGGATGATTGTTTTCTACATCAGCATGTTCGGGAGGGAACTAGAGGGAGTAATACTCTTGATTTGATTATCAGCAGTGATTCTTCATGCATTAAGAATCTGCATATAAATGAACCACTAGGTGGCAGTGATCACAGTGTGCTGAAGTGGGATTTACTCAAAGAGGTAACTACCATTAGGGGTAAAGGGAAGCGTTATTGCTTTCGTAAAGGCGACTACGATGGACTGAGACAGTATTTAAATTCTATACAGTGGGACCAACTGATGATGTTACCAACAGCAAATTCAAAATGGGAAGCATTCAAAGAACTTATCTTGGAAGCTACTAGGCTTTACATACCAACTAAGAAATATTGTTCAAGGTTTAGGCCAAAATGGATGTCAGATGAACTAATGAGGCATATGGCAGAGAAGAAAAATGCATGGGATACTTACAAATTAACACATGACACAGAAGCCTATGATAGATACAAGTTGATATGCAACCAAGTTACAAAGGAGGTTAGGCAGGCAAAGGCAGATTACGAGAAATCCTTGGCAAGGGATGCAAAGAAAAACAGCAAAGAGTTCTTTACTTATGTTAACTCTAGAAGGAAGGGGATGAATCAGATTGGTCCACTTGATATTGATGGGTCAACTGTTGATGATCCTGCTCAGGTAGCTAACAAACTAAATGAATATTTTGCATCGAAATTCACACAAGAGGAGTTATTCAGCAAGGGGAATGCCAGAGGTGTATTCAACTCTAGCAGTAAGCTACAAAATCTTGAAATAACTGGGAGCAAAGTGGAGGAGAAACTGTTGAAGATAAACACAAGAAAGGCACCCGGGGTGGATGGGATCTATCCAGTTATATTAAAGGAGGCAGCAAAGGAAGTAAGCAAACCCTTAGCCATAATTATGAGAGCTTCCTTGGACTCAGGGGAGGTACCCATAGACTGGAAATGTGCAAATGTGACCCCAATTCACAAAGGAGGATCAAAGGCTGATACAAGTAATTATAGACATGTGAGCTTAACTTCTGTTCCAGGAAAATTAATGGAGGCACTGGTTAAAGAAGCACTGCAGGATCATTTAGACAAGACTTCAGTTATAGCTCAGACACAGCATGATTTTGTTAAGGGGAAGTCTTGCCTGACCAACTTGATGATATTATGATGCAGTCACAAAAGAACTGGATGCAGGGAATAACTTTGACATTATATACTTGGATCTTAGAAAGGCTTTTGATACTGTTGCACATGGCAGACTGCTACACAAATTGGAGCAGTGTGACATTGGAGGCAAATTGCTGCTATGGATAAAGGGGTGGTTGAGGGGGAGAAGACAGAGAGTGGTAATCAATGGACACTGCTCATCGTGGACTAATGTTATTAGTGGAGTCCCTCAGGGCTCAGTGTTGGGTCCATTATTGTTTTCTGTATTTATAAATGATATTGATGATGGTATATCAAGCTTAATGTCCAAGTTTGCAGATGATACAAAGGTTGGCAGGGTTGTCAAGGACACTACTGACACTATGCTTCAGCAACAGGATCTGGAAAGGTTGAGCAGATGGGCTGAGAGGTGGCAAATGAAGTTTAACATTGACAAATGTAAAGTACTACACATGGGAAACAGCAACCCCAGAGCAACGTATCAACTCTGTGGTACTACACTGACAGTGGTAGAGAATGAAAGGGACTTGGGGGTGGTTGTGCAGGCAGATATGAAGTTCTCTGAGCAGTGCAGACGGGCTGCAAGAGTAGCTCATGGAGTATTGTTAATGATATACAGGAATTTTTCCAGCAGGGATAAGGAGGTGATTATTCCATTGTATAAGGCAATGGTCAGGCCACACCTAGAGTACTGTATTCAGGTCTGGAGGCCTCATTTCATGAAGGATGTAGAGCTGCTGGAACGAGTACAGAGAAGGGCAACAAGATTAGTGAATGGAACAAAGGGGTGCTCTTACGAAGAAAGCTTTAAGTTTTGCAAATTACAGTGTCTGGAGACTAGGCACCAGCGAGGTGATCTGATAGAGGTGTATAAAGCCTTGAATGGTTTAAGCATGCTCAATGCTGATGGGATTCTTCCTCTAGCTCAGAAAAATCGCCTGAGAGGGCATAAATTCAAATTGAGGAAAGACAGATGTAGGATAGACGTGAGGAAATTTCCCTTTAGCCAGCAGGTGGTTGGTTGGTGGAACAGACTTCCATCCCTTTTGGTGGAGGTTGATAGCCTAAATAAGTTTAAGGCTCAGCTGGACAGGTATCTGGAACGAACAGAGGGGTGAAGTGGGAGTGGGTTTTTTTTTTTTTTTTTTTTGGCTAATGCTGCATAAGCTTGCTTTCTTGCATCAAATGCCTCTACTAATGCTAATGCTATAATCAAGTCTTGTCTAGCTGATCCTGCAATGCTTCTTTAACCAGTGCCTCTATTAATTTCCCTAGAACAGAAGATAACCTAGCAGGTCTGTAATTACATGTGTCTCCCTTTGATCCTCCTTTGTGGGTTGGGGTCACATTTGCACATCTCCAGTCCATGGGTACCTCCTCTGAGTCCTGTAAGCTCTCATAATTATGGATAAGGGTTTGCTTACTTCCTTTGCCGCCTCCTTTAATATAACCGGATAGATTCCATCCACCACAGGTGCCTTTCTTTTCTTTATTTTCAACAATTTCTCCTCCACTTTACTCTCAGTTATTAAAAGATTATCCATCTTACTGCCAGAGTTGAATACACCGCTGGAATTCCCCATCCTTGAATAACTCCTCATGTGTGAATGTTGATGAAACATTCATTTAGTTTGTTAGGTACCTGAGCAGGATCATCAACAGTTGAACCATCAATATCAAGTGGACCAATCTGATTCATCCCCTTCCTTCTAGAGTTCAAATAAATAAAGAACTCTTTGCTGTTTTTCTTTGATTCCTTTGCAAAGATTTCTCGTAATGTGCCTTCACCTGCCTAGCCTCCTTTGTGACTTGGTTACTGACCAGTTTATATCTATCATAGGCTTCTGTGTCACCTGTTATTTTATATGTATTCCATGCATTTTTCTTCTCTGTCACATGTCTAATTAGTTCATTTGACATCCATTTAGGCCTAAATCTTGAACAATATTTCTTAGTTAATATGAAGAGCCTAGTAGCTTCCGAGATTAATTTTTTGAATGTTTCCCATTTTGAATTTGCTTTTGGTAACATGATCAGTTGGTCCCACCATACAGAATTTAAATACTGTCTCAGACCACCATAGTCACCTTTATGAAAGCAAAAACCGTTCCCTTTACCCTTGATGGTAGTTACCTCTTTGAGTAAATCGTACTTCAGGACACTGCGATTACTGCCACCTAGTGGTTCCTTTATCTGCAGATTCTTAATGCATGAAAAATCACTACTGATAATAGATCAAGAGTATTACTCCCTCTAGTTGCCTCCCGAACATGCTGCTGTAGAAAATAATAATCCAATAAATCGACAAAAGCCTTGCTAATGTGTGAGTGACCATCCCACAAATTGCAGTCCATCTCTGGGAAATTAAAATTGCCCATTATAAAACACTCTGATTTGCTGATCCACTCTATTTCTCTGCACAATTGCTCATTATACTCATCAGATTCATTAGGCCTATGACCACGCGCTTACTCTCATTTTACCTTTCCCAGTGCTTATGTCACACCCAACAGACTCAACATAGCATTGTCCACCAATATCAATTTGATGCACTTGCTTAGATTTTATGTGTGTTTCTTAACTAACAGCATAACCCCTCCTCCCTTCCTGTCCTGTCTATCCTTCCTGTACACATTGTACTCCCCACGTCTCTGATATTCCAACAATATCTGCCTTTGATGTCTTGACTAGCACTTCAAACCCATCGAATTTATTAACTATACTCCTAGCATTGGTATATAGCATTGGGGGAGAGAAAGACCAATAGATTGACAGTAGCCACTGGCAGAGGTGAAAGAGATTCTTGCACTGCTTCTATTAGAATGAGCAGAAGCCTGAAAAACAAGATGCATGGTATTTCAGAGACTGCTGGGAGCCATTGCGGTACAAGTAAACACATGGGTTGTGTTAGGGTAGCTAAGAATAGAAACAGGTGCAGGTATACCTGCGTGTACACCAATGCTAGGAGTTTAGTAAATAAATTTGATGAATTTGAGGTATTGCTCAAAACATCAAAGGCAGATATTGTTGGGATATCAGAGACGTGGTGTCACACAGATATATGGGATGCAGAACTGCAATTTGGGGAGTACAACGTCTACAGAAAGGATAGACAGGATAGGAAGGGGGGAGGGGTTATGCTATTAGTTAAGAAACACATAAAAACCAAGGAAGTGAAGCCAGTCGACATCGCTGGACAGTGCAGTGTTGAGTCAGTTTGGTGTGACATAAGCATTGGGAGATCAAAATTGAGAGTAGGAGTGTGCTATAGGCCTAATGACTCTGATGAGTATAATAAGGAACTGTACAGGGAAATAGAGTGGGTCAGTAAATCAGAGAGTCTTATAATGGGAGATTTTAATTTCCCAGATATTGACTGGAATTTGGGGGCTGGTTACTCACGCACTAGCAGAGCTTTTGTGGATTTATTGGATGATTGTTTTCTACATCAGCATGTTCGGGAGGCAACTAGAGGGAGTAATACTCTTGATTTGATTATCAGCAGTGATTCTTCATGCATTAAGAATCTGCAGATAAATGAACCACTAGGTGGCAGTGATCACAGTGTGCTGAAGTGGGATTTACTCAAAGAGGTAACTACCATTAGCGGTAAAGGGAAGGGTTATTGCTTCCGTAAAGGCGACTACGATGGACTGAGACAGTATTTAAATTCTATACAGTGGGACCAACTGATGATGTTACCAACAGCAAATTCAAAATGGGAAGCATTCAAAGAACTTATCTTGGAAGCTACTAGGCTTTACATACCAACTAAGAAATATTGTTCAAGGTTTAGGCCAAAATGGATGTCAGATGAACTAATGAGGCATATGGCAGAGAAGAAAAATGCATGGGATACTTACAAATTAACACATGACACAGAAGCCTATGATAGATACAAGTTGATATGCAACCAAGTTACAAAGGAGGTTAGGCAGGCGAAGGCAGATTACGAGAAATCCTTGGCAAGGGATGCAAAGAAAAACAGCAAAGAGTTCTTTACTTATGTAAACTCTAGAAGGAAGGGGATGAATCAGATTGGTCCACTTGATATTGATGGGTCAACTGTTGATGATCCTGCTCAGGTAGCTAACAAACTAAATGAATATTTTGCATCGACATTCACACATGAGGAGTTATTCAGCGAGAGGAATGCCAGAGGTGTATTCAACTCTAGCAGTAAGCTACAGAATCTTGAAATAACTGGGAGTAAAGTGGAGGAGAAACTGTTGAAGATAAACACAAGAAAGGCACCAGGGGTGGATGGGATCTATCCAGTTATATTAAAGGAGGCAGCAAAGGAAGTAAGCAAACCCTTAGCCATAATTATGAGAGCTTCCTTGGACTCAGGAGAGGTACCCATAGACTGGAAATGTGCAAATGTGACCCCAATTCACAAAGGAGGATCAAAGGCTGACACAAGTAATTATAGACCTGTGAGCTTAACTTCTGTTCCAGGAAAATTAATGGAGGCACTGGTTAAAGAAGCACTGCAGGATCATTTAGACAAGACTTCAGTTATAGCTCAGACACAGCATGGTTTTGTTAAGGGGAAGTCTTGCCTGACCAACTTGATTGGATACTATGATGCAGTCACAAAAGAATTGGATGCAGGGAATAACTTTGATATTATATACTTGGATCTTAGAAAGGCTTTTGATACTGTTGCACATGGAAGACTGCTACACAAATTGGAGCAGTGTGACATTGGAGGCAAATTGCTGCTACGGATAAAGGGGTTTTTGAGGGGGAGAAGACAGAGAGTGGTAATCAATGGACACTGCTCATCGTGGACTAATGTTATTAGTGGAGTCCCTCAGGGCTCAGTGTTGGGTCCATTGTTGTTTTCTGTATTTATAAATGATATTGATGATGGTATATCAAGCTTAATGTCCAAGTTTGCAGATGATACAAAGGTTGGCAGGGTTGTCAAGGACACTACTGACACTATGCTGCTGCAACAGGATCTGGAAAGGTTGAGCAGATGGGCTGAGAGGTGGCAAATGAAGTTTAACATTGACAAATGTAAAGTACTACACATGGGAAACAGCAACCCCAGAGCAACGTATCAACTCTGTGGTACTACACTGACAGTGGTAGAGAATGAAAGGGACTTGGGAGTGATTGTGCAGGCAGATATGAAGTTCTCTGAGCAGTGCAGACGGGCTGCAAGAGTAGCTCATGGAGTATTGTCAATGATATACAGGAATTTTTCCATCAGGGATAAGGAGGTGATTATTCCATTGTATAAGGCAATGGTCAGGCCACACCTAGAGTACTGTATACAGGTCTGGAGGCCTCGTTTCAAGAAGGATGTAGAGCTGCTGGAACGAGTACAGAGAAGGGCAACAAGATTAGTGAATGGAACAAAGGGGTGCTCTTACGAAGAAAGGCTTAAGTTTTGCAAATTACAGTGTCTGGAGACTAGGCACCAGCGAGGTGACCTGATAGAGGTGTATAAAGCCTTGAATGGTTTAAGCATGCTCAATGCTGATGGGATTCTTCCTCTAGCTCAGAAAAATCACCTGAGAGGGCATAAATTCAAATTGAGGAAAGACAGATGTAGGATAGACGTGCGGAAATTTGCCTTTAGCCAGTGGGTGGTTGGTTGGTGGAACAGACTGCCATCCCTTGTGGTGGAGGTTGATAGCCTAAATAAGTTTAAGGCTCAGCTGGACAGGTATTTTGAACGAACAGAGGGGTGAAGTGGAAGTGGGTTTTTTTTTTTTTTTTTTTTTGGCTGATGCTGCATAAGCTTGCTTTCTTGCATCAAATGCCTCTACTAATGCTAATGCTAATGCTAATACACACACGTGTTTCTACTCTTAGTTGCCCTAACACAGTCCATGTATTTACTTGTTCCATTATGACTCCCAGCAGTCCTGGAAATCCCCATTGCCTTGCTTTCCAGGCTGCTGCTCAATTGCATTTCAACAGAAGCAGTGCAAGAATCAATTTCATCTCTGCCAGTGGCTACTGTTAATCTATTAGTCCGTGTATTTCCCCCCCTAGGCTTGCAGTTTTCCGACCTACCTAACTCTGCCTCGATACCATCAGCAAATATTCTTCCACTCTTTCTATTTAAGTGTATCCCATCCCTGTAGAATCAGTCTCTCCTGTTAACAAGCACAGACCAGGGTGAGAAAAATTCTTCCCCTCAAGCCTTGCACAATCTCTCTAGGGCTGAATTGATCGACAAGGCTCTCATTATATTCTCCCTCCTATCGTGTCTGCACAGAATTGCAGACACTTTCAAATTCAACCCAAACTCGTGGCTTTTTTTCAGCACTGACTTTTACTTGTTAAGTAATTCCGCCGGTCTCCTACTCTTAATATCATTAGTGCCAACAGGTAGAACAATATCACCCTTTGTGCCCTTAAAAGATTATATCTGCTCTACAACGTCATCATCCTTTGCCCCTGGTCCTGTTCCATCTATTCTTTTTGCACAATATATTCCCTGTTTCCCTGACAATAGAGTTACCTACAACAGCTAGTTAATTTGGGACCAGCACATTCTGCCTTAGGGGTTGCGTGATATTCAAGTGCAAGCTGTTGCCTCCGTAGCCAGGTGAGCAGGAGCAGCAGTGCGTAGCATACGCTTCTTGATTAGACTGGGGTTCGAGCCCGTGACCACGAAATACGGAGGATGCGGAAAGGTCAGGGAATGACCACCGCATATCTCCGGAGCAATATGGCCTTAGTTGCTAATGCTCCTAAAAACCAAATAACAAACAAACAAGTGCAAGCTCTGGCATTGATGTGGGCAGCTGAGAACTTGATGGGCACCTCAATTTAAATCCTTCGAGGGCTTCCACCCTTTCCTTCAAGCTCTCATATAAGCCCATAACAATGCTGAGTTGGTGCCTGATTTCCACACACTTACATCGATCGCCTCACACTGATTTCCTTACATCACGCACACAGAAATACATTCCCCTTGGCAATATCATGTCTCATTCCTAATTGCTCCACAAACATCAAACAAGCAATGCATTTCAATAGACAGTGATTCAGAGGAAAGTTGCCCCCCCCCTCAGTTCTCCCCTGAGCCACAGAACTTCCATTAATTTGAGCCTTTTGCTTTGCTGCTCTGGTCTGAATCATGATTTCTATTGAAGTTCAATAAAATTCCAATACAAAATATAACCCTAAACTTATATCCCAATGCAGTTATAACACTATATATATGTATTTATAAATATTTTGGTATCGAATATTATCTCAGAGTTACATTATATGACTTTCTTATCCCTTGTCAACTTATATGTATTAATTTATGATGTTACGTTTGTAAAACGTAGGTCACTATATTTATTTAGTTAAAAAAGTACAATTCAATTGACAATGAAATTTAATAAGATTAATAAATTTTACTGATTAATTGATTCTACTATACTCGCTGTTGTTTCAGAAGTGGGTGGTATGAATAAATTCCAGGAAGAACTAGACAAATTCTGATGGGATTCTTCCTCTAGCTCAGAAAAATCACCTGAGAGGGCATAAATTCAAATTGAGGAAAGACAGATGTAGGATAGATGTGCGGAAATTTGCCTTTAGCCAGCGGGTGGTTGGTGGGTGGAACAGACTTCCATCCCTTGTCGTGGAAGTTGATAGCCTAAATAAGTTTAAGGCTCAGCTGGACAGGTATTTCGAACGAACAGAGGGGTGAAGTGGAAGTGGTTATTTTTATTTATTTATGTTACTTTTTTTTTTTTTTTTTTTTTTTTTTGGCTGATGCTGCATAAGCTTGCTTTCTTGCATCAAATGCCTCTACTAATGCTAATGCTAATTCTTTTAAGTATTGAAGGATGAGGTATATAGGGTTTTTTTTTTTTTTTATTTCCTGATGCTATAAGCTTGCTTTCTTGCATCACTTGCCCTCCTACTCCTCTCTGGCTGAAAGTTAATTTTTGCACATCCATCTTTCAACCATTCTTTAAAGTTAATGCCCCCCCTATGTGCACATTATCCTAGAAAGAGCGAGGATTCCATCCACATTTAATTTAGTCAGCCTATGAAAGGTGTTAAGCAGTTTAATTATTTTTCCTCACACTTGCCTAATTTGCGAGCATTTCAATTTGGGCAAAATCCAAAAAAGTAATGTCAGTAAGCATATTGGCAAGTTAGTATTGTTGCATTTATATGAAACTAATTGGCCAACATATTTAGTGGCATAACTTGTTCAGATTTTAGTACAGTTTAGTTTTGTGCTAGATTAGTTCTTTTTAACTATTTAAATTATGAGATATTAATGGCATAACTATTCATGGTCCTGCTGTTCAGATTGCTAAAAAAACTGAATAAATATTTTGCATCTACATTCACTTGGGAAGTTTTTAAGATGGGAATACCAGAAATATACCAATTATAACTGGAAGCTAAATGATTTTGTGATAATTGAGGGGGAAGTAGAAAAAATGGTTGAAGCAAAAGTAAATAAGGCATCTGTGGTTTATGGAATCCATTAAATTATATCAAAATAGCAGCAAAAGAGATAAACAAACCTTTGGCCAAAGGATTCAGGAGAGGTTGTTTCCAATAGATTGGAGGACTGTGTCTCATGCTCAAAAAGGGATATCAAAGGGCACAGTTAGTAACCACAAGCCCTTAAACTTGACTTCTGTTCCAGGGAAAATAATGGAGTCAGTGGTTAAACAAGTATTACAGGATCATCTTGACAGCAATACAGTTATGCGGAAATCATAGCTGGATTTTAATGGGAGATCTTGTCTGACCAATCTGATCAGTTACTATGACACAGTAGCAAAGGAACTGGATGCAAAAACTAATTTTGACATACTTGGATTGTAGTAAAGCTTTTGACACTGTTTATATGAAAGACTGCTGTTCAACTTGGAGCAGTGTAGCACTAAGGATTAGTTACTGCTATGGATAAAGGAATGGCCGAGTGCTGAATGGCAATTGGGTGCTTATAAATGGGCACTGCTTTCCTTGGATTAAATGTTATTAGTGCCATCCCTCAGTTTTAAGTGTATTTTCAATATTTATTAACGATATTGATGAGTGAAGTCAAGCTTTTGTCTACGTTGCTGACAGTACAAAAGTTGTCAGGGTTATTAATAAGACGAATCAAGGCATACTGCTGCAACAAGAACTAGAAAACTTAGACAGTTGAGTTGAGAAGCAGCAGTTGAAATTTTACATTGATAAATGCAAAGTTCTGGAGATGGGCAACAACAATCCCAAAATAACATACCAATTGGGTGGTACTACTCTTGAAGTGGTAGAGAACAAAAGAGACATAGGGGTAACTGCATAGTCTGACACGAAGTTCTGTGAACAGAATAGACAGGCTATTAAAGACAACTCATGGGGTCTGTCAAAGATATACTGGAATTTTGCCAGCAGGAGTAAGGAGGTGATTACCCCAATGTATAAAGCAATTTTGAGTAGTATATACAGGTCTGGTAGCCTCACTCATTTTAAGAGGGATATGGAATCATTGGAATGTGTGCAGAGAAGAGAAACACGATTAGCTAAGTACACAGATGGGTATTCTTATCATGAAACATCAATTCTGCACACTGCAGTAAAATCCAAATAAGTGATGTCACTAAACATAACGGCAAGCTAGTTTCCTGTTATTTGTTTATTGCAGTGAGTCATTAATGTTTTTACACCCACCTGCAGATTAATTGCGATTGACTGACAAACAAACTTTTTTTGTGTGTGTGTAATTTTATTGATTGGTAAGCTTATTCCATAAATGACATTTCTCTTTACTTACTAAAAGCATTACTACTTTCAACAAACATATAAATTTCCAAATGGAACTGAAAGTTATCTGCCATCAAAATTCATTCTCCCATCACATTTGCTACAGCCATATTTCTCTCTATGAACTCTGGTAGTGTACTGCTAATGCATATAGCATAAATTCCTTTTAAATGTGTTATAGCTGTGTTTCTCAGCATTTTTTTCACAGTACATGTCTGCAATGACAAAGAGATGTACCAATTTTTTTACCAACAGCATAAGAGGAAAACTAGCTTTAATCATTTGTTTCTGTATGTGGGATTGTTAAATTTTATAATAGCACATATTTTTTTTCCTGTTCAAAGTTTTTTTAAATGTGAATATTAATAACGCTTCATTCAAACTATTGGAGCATAATTTCCCTCCATAAATGTTACTGCAGTGTTTCATGGCTTTTTGGCAGCCCAGGTCAGCAATGACAAAGTGACGTGTCTATTTTTATCCCCGGTATAAAAGGTTTCCTTGCTTGCTTTTAACATTTATTTCATTAAGCAGGATCATCATTAACATATTTCCAAACAAAATTTGGTTTTTATTTTTGACAGGAACAGTTTTTCATGTAAAAGCGAGGCATGCTTCATTTTTACTATCCTGGCTAGTTTTCCTCCATATATTATGGCTATGTTTTATGGAAAATTTTTGCTTTCCACTGCACTTGACAGTATCAACAAACAGAAATGTGAAATTTTTAACAATAGCATATGAGGAACACTTGCTTTTAAAACTATAACATTGTTTAGTGCAATTACATCATTACTACATAGTTGAATTTTAAGACAAACCGAATGTAAAACTGAGGTACTCAGCTGAGAAAAAGTAACAGCACAGTTGTTCTCTAGTGGGGAAGTGTTGCCTATTCCAAGTAAATAATAAAGGCAATCCACTGTGAAGGATTTCACAATATGAGATGTTATAATAACAATGCCTAATGTATAAACTTTGGTTTGTCTTAAAATTCAACTATGTAGTATTGAAGAAATTACATTAAACAATGTCAGAGTGGCAAATTTTTACCTACCACATAAAAGGAAACTTAAGTTTTAATATTTGTTCTTCTATTTGAGATACTTCCTGGGCCACTGTGAAAAAAAAAAAAAAAAAAAAAAAAAGCTATGTATCTTTTTATGCCATTGGTAAAGATTTTACATATCAGTTTGCTGTTACCATTGCACACAATAGGTTGCAAAAAAAAAAAAAAAAAAAAAAAAACTGTTCTGAAACACAATCATAACAAGTGCAGTGAGGAAGCCAGTTCCCAAGAGCGAGAATGAAGCATCCTTACTTTCACATGTAAAACAGCTCCAACCGAAAATAAAAAGTCACATACTATTTTGAAAATTTTTAACAATCATCCTGCACAAAAAAACAAATATTTAACGATCCCTTAAGGCATCTCCCATTAGTGCTCTTATCTAGGGCCATAAAAATAGAGAGCTGAGGCAATTTATCCACAGATAATTTAAACTGGTTGTTTTGACCAATGTTTCTGCCTGATTATTGTGTTACCATTTCTCTAAATAACAATATTAAATGTAACAGAAACATTTAAAGTTTTAAACTTTAATTACATAATCTATGCAATAAAACATAAATAGAATTTTAGTAGTGGCAAATGATGAAGGAAAGCAAACTTATAAAACATCAGGCAAAAAAAAAAAAAAAAAATTACCCACTTCACCAATCCATATCCTCCAAAAGTTGTCCAGTTCTTTCTCAAATTTATTCAACCTGAATACTACCATAACAACAGTTGGAAGCCAGTTCCAACAATCAACCACCCGCTGGACAAAGACAAATTTCTAGCCTGCAACCATCCTTCCTCAATTTGAATTTATGCTCCCTCAGGTGTGTAGTCTGGGCAAGAGGAAGAATTCCATCAGTGTTTACCTTACGCAATCCATTCAAGACCTTAAACACCTCAATCAGATCTCTCCATAGGAGCTTAGTCTTCAGACACTGCAATTTGCAGATCTGAATCCTTTCTTGTGTAAGGCCACCCTTTTGTTCCATTTACTAATTTGGTTGATCTTCTCTGCACCCATTCTGACTGGTCTCAGACGGTTTTTAAATTCTGTATAGTGGGACCAACCGATGATGTTACCAACAGAAAATTCTAAGTGGGAAGCATTCAAGGAATTAATCATGGAAGATACTACACTTTTCGTACCTATTAAGAAATATTGTTCAAGGTTTAGGCCTAAATGGTTGTCAAATGAACTAATGAGACTTGTGGTAGAGAAGAAAAATGCATGGGATGCATTTAAATTATCAGGCGACACAGAAGCCTATGGCAGATATAAGCTAGTCTGTAATCAAGTCACAAAGGAGATTAGGCAAGTGTAGGCAGATTATGAGAAATCTTTGGCAAAGGATGCTAAGAAAAAAAGCTAGGATTTCTTTACTTATATAAACTCTAAAAGGAAGGGGATGAATCAGATTGGTCCACTTTATATTGATAGTTCGACTGTTGATGATCCTGCTCAGATAGCAAACAAACTGAATGAGTATTTTGCATCTACATTCACACATGAGGAATTATTAAGGTTTGAAAATGGCAGAAGGTTATCAAATTTGTAGCAGTATACTTAATGATTTTGTAATAACTGAGAGCAAAGTGGAGGAGAAATTGTTGAAGTTAAACATAAGAAAGGCACCTGGGGTGTATAAGATCTATCCAGTTATATTAAAGGTGGTGGCAAAGGAACTAAGCAAATCTTTAGCCATAATTATGAGAGCATCCTTAGACACAGGGGAAGTCCCCACGGACTGGAGATATGAGAAGTATCCCCAATTCACAAAGGGGGTCGAAGGGTGACACGAGTAATTACAGACCAGTTAGTTTAACTTTTGTTCCGGGTAAAATAATGGAGTCACTGGTTAAAGATGCAGTGCAGGATCATCTGGACAAGACTGCAGCAATAATTCATACACAGCATGGGTTTGTTAAGGGAAAGTCTTGTCTGACAAATTTGATTGGATACTATGATGTGGTTACAAAGGAACTGGATGCAAAAAATAATTTTTATATCATATACTTGGATTTCTGGAAAGCTTTTGACACTGTTATGCATGGAAGACTACTGTACAAATTGAAGCAGAATGGTGTTAAGGATAAGTTGCTATGATGGATAAAAGGGCAGTTGAGTGGGAGAAGAGAGAGGGTGGTAATCAATGGGCACTGCTCTTCGTGGACTAATGTTATTAGTGGAGTCTTCAAATAGGCCTCTAGGGTTGGGAATATTCATATTCATAATAACTGCACAATCCTACACCAACCATTATTAAAAATAAATAATTAGTGTTGTGTTATATTAAAATAATAATGATGTAAATAAATGAAATAAATAGAATGATATAATTCCACCGGATAAAACTGATAAAAAGGTAACTGTCTGTACAATAAAATATGAAATTTTAAACTGCAATGAATAAATTACAATAAAACAATGAAGGTAAAACACAGGATGATAAAAGCACTAAAACACCGTAGCTTTCAGAGGCATCCACCTCCTTTTTCAACAGTGAGATTTATCGTACGGCACATCCTTAAATATCAGCAGGCTCACAGTTCTCAGCATGTGGTTCTACAGGAGCATGGGCAGAATTCTCCCCATGTGTGACCCCGTAGCCAGGTGGGCAGGAGCAGCAATGTGTAGCACACACTTCTTGATTAGACCGGGATTCGAGCCCGTGACCACTACATACAGGGAATGACCATCACATATCCCTGGAGCAATATGGTCTTAGTTGCTAATGCTCCTAAAAGACCAAATAACAAACTAACATCCCCATGTGCACTGGAACTGGAAACAGCTCGGGAGCGTGCCAGGCGTAACCACTCATCCTGTCCAAGAACCACCGCCTCAAAGATGGGATGAATGCGGATTCCCATCTCTATTGGTATTGCTCTCACAGGAGCAAATCCACAAGCTCTAGAGCCATTTGCATTCCCAATATTTATGTGCCCGGTTGACGATAACAGCTTCGTCTGGGGAGATTTGATGGTGCTCCTTCCAAAAATGTTCTGCCACAGCAGACTTCCCATAATCTGCGGTCTTTATTGCATTCATATGCTCCCCCAGACAATCTTTAAACCGACGTTTTGTTTCACCAACATAACATTCCCCACAATCCAGGCACCTGATCTCATACATGACCCCACTTGTACATTCCCTTGGTATGGGGTCATTGACCTGTGACACAACTGTGTGCAACATGCGACCTGGCAACTGCACACAGCGTGTCTGGCAATTGCGTATTACCCAAGCTATATACTCAGTTAGGCCCAGATAGTAGGGAATGTATGCCATGGCAACTGGTGTAAACGGTTCTCTTTGTCCATGCTCCACTTCTCGGATATATTTATCTATGATCCGCTGGGGCTAGCCGCATTTTCTGAGATCTGCTGTGACACATTTAATTTCTTCTTTTCTATCCTCGGAGGTGCTGCCCTATCCTAGCCAGCCCTATCCAACAATGCCCTGAGAACACTGTTCTTGCGATGGTTGGTTTGTGCCGTATTGTAATGTGTATATAACTCCGCCATGGATGGTCCCAAGCCTGGCTGTGAAAGGAGTAGGGTAGTCATCCTACAGAAATGACCAGAACCGGGAAACCGGGGAAACTAGGCAAGAAACTGCATGAAATTCAGAACAAGCTCTTTCAACAATGTTACTGCATCCGGGGTAGCCGATGCGCCAGCACTGGGGACGCAGGGTGCCGGTGTGAAGTGGAAAACTGGCCACAGCAGTGGAAACAACAATGGGCAAGTTTAGTCATGGGAAGATCAATGACAACGGACTATGTCTGTTGTCCTTTGCCGCACTAACAACCTGATCATCGGAAACAGCCATTTCCAGCACCCTCAAAAACATCAACTTACATGGTGAAATTCATCTGGCAAGGACTCAGCAATCCTGGACCACATTTTGATCAACGCCCGATTTCGCTCATCACTCATGGACGTCCGTGCCATGGGGGACCTGATTGCGGATCTGATCACTACCTCATCTGGGCTAAGGTGCAGCTCAAACTACGACATGCATAAAGGTCATCTCGGTCAGCGAAAATGGACTGGAGGCAACTAATGAATGCAGCCAACAAACAGGCATATCAGATCGCCCTATCCAACCGCTTTGAGACACTGACCATGTCCGAGGATATAAATGAAGAAGAAAAGCAGATCTCTGATGCCATCCTGGAATGTGCCAAGCCCCTATGCCCACCTGCCTGATGCCGAACGCAACCATGGATATCAGACGAGTGCCTCGACCTTGTGGACAAATGGAAACAGGCAAAATTGGTCGACTTCGAACGGCACCGACAGTTAAACTGAGAAGTCCAACAGAGGATGAAAGCGGAGAGAGAAGCATACTGGAACCAAGTGGTAGATGATCTTGAAGAGGCGGCATCCAAGCACGAGTACTGCACTCTCTCTACTGCATCCTCAGATGTCTGCGTGGAAAGACCAAATTGACTAGAGACAACATGAAGAACGTTGATGGGACCTTCGTACGATCACCATCCGAATTCCTGCAATGGTGGAGTGAATTCTTTAAAGCATTGTATAATCACGACCCACCTCATGGACCACCAGCAGCCACACCACCGATCGATCCCCCTGAGGTCTTCATGATCGATGTCGAGCCTACAGTAGAAGAAATGAAAGCAGCCATACAATCCCTAAAGAATGGCAGGGCACCAGGAGTGGACCAAGTCACCACAGAAGCGATTAAAGCTGGGGGAGATGTACTGCTTTGCCGACTACACTTACTCCTCAAAACCATCTGGTGACTGAACAAATTCCACTAACATGGAGGAAAGCCATTATCGTGCCCATCCACAAGAAAGGTGATAACCGGGATTGCAAGAACTACCGTGGCATCAGTCTCCTTTCCATCATCGGAAAGGTCCTTATGAATATCATTCAGTCAAGACTGCAAAAACATCACGAGCAAACCAGTCGAGAAGAACAGGTGGGAAGAACAGGTCATCACACTCCTCCAAACTGCATACAGCGGTTTAACCAGCCAGGTGCGCATCTAGAACGATTTATCTGAGGAATTTACCATCCAAACTGGAGTCCACCAAGGGAACGTGGCCTCCCCGTTGCTTTTCAACATCGTGGTCGACGCCATTATGACCCGGGCGAGGATGCTGTGATCAAATCTTCGCCATCTGTCAGCTGATGAAGGAGAGGATCTGGTGTGGACAGCGAACCGTCATTGTTTTTATTGACTTTAAGTCTGCTTTCGACTGTGTCCACCAGCCGCCTTATGGAAATTGCTAGAGGTCGAACATGTACCTCAAAAAGTCATCACACTCCTCCAAACTGCATACAATGATTTAACGAGCCAGGTGCGCATCTAGAACAATTTATCTGGGGAATTTACCATCCAAACTGGAGTCTGCCAAGGGGACGTGGCCTCCCCGTTGCTTTTCAACATCGTGGTCGACGCCATTATGAGGCAAGCATTCAGCAACAGACGGGGGCATACAATATGGCAAGGATCACTATGTGACTGACTTGATGTTTACTGACGATAGTGCTATCTTTGCCGGAAACGACACTGAAGCCAAGGACATCCTCTACGACAATGCCCGCATTGCCCAGCCATACGGGTTGAAGATCAATGCTGATAAGACAAAGGCCCTGACAACAGATGGGTCCCAAGCCACCATCTATCTCGAAGGCGTCCAGATCGAGCAAGTGCAGGACTTTAAATACCTTGGGTCGCTGGTCCAGGAGAAGAAAGTTGCATCTACTGTGGAGATCCACAGCAGAATTGGACAGGCTGCCACTGCATTCGCCTCGCTCAAATGGTGTCTGTGGAAGAGGAGCAACATTTCCTCAAAGACTAAAATCCGACTCTTCCGGACTTCGATCCTGCCCATTCTCCTTTATGGATCGGAAACATGGATTTGTCTCAAGCTAGATTTAAACAAACTGGAGGTATTCCAAACACGATGCCTGCAGCAGATCCTGAGCATCTCACTTCGCGACCGCATCACTAATGATACCATCTGCGCCAGATACCAACAGCAACCAACCATCGCAAACCAAATCCAGAAGCGAAGGCTTAGATGGTTTGGCCATGTACGTAGAATGGGTGCGAATAGAATACCATCCACACTCCTTTGGAGACAATGACCCACTCAATGGAGCATTCAACAGACTGCGCCTAGGAAAACATGGGCCAAGCAAGTGGAAAATGACCTGAAGAGCAGACGTCTCGACCTTAATCAGACCAGGATTGACGTCATGGATCGTAAAGCATGGAAGAACATCACAGAGCAAGTCCGAAACCCTGTGGAACCTACAGTAGCGTACTGGTTGCGTGGCCAACCACCTCCTCCAGCCGCCAGCTAAGGACCAAAGAAAACAATGTGTATATTGACCCCGGCACATGAGTTTCCAAGAAAACCAGTGTATATAGGAAACCCATGTGCCAGGGCCAATTCCTGTAGAAACATGTACTGAGAACCGTGAGCCTGCTGATATTTAAGGATGTGCCATACGATAAACCTCACTGTTGAAAAAGGAGGCAGATGCCTCTGAAAGCTACGGTGTCTTAGCGGTTTTATCTACATTGTTTTATTGTAATTTATTCACTGCAGTTTAAAATTTCATATTTTATTGTACAGACAGTTACCTTATTATCAGTTTTATCCGGTGGAATTATATCATTCTATTTATTTCATTATTTACATTATTTTAATATAACACAACACTAATTATTTATTTTTAATAATGGTTGGTGCAGGATTGTGCAATTATTATGAATATGGTTATTAGTGGAGTCCCACAGGGTTCGGTGTTGGGCCCACTGTTGTTCTGTATATTTATCAATGAAATTGATATAGGTATATCAGGCTTAGTGTTGAAGTTTGCAGATGATACAAAGGTTGGCAGCGTTGTTAATGACAGTAATGGCAGTGTGCTACTGCATGCAACAAGATCTAGAAAATTTGGGCAGATGGGCAACTGAAGTTTAACATTGACAAATGGAAAGTACATATGGGTAGAAGTAACTTCAGAGGAATGTACCAACTGTGTGTTACTACACTTAGAGTGGTAGAAAATGAAAAAGATCTGGGAGTAATTGTGCAGTCAGATACGAAGTTTTCTGAGCAATGCAGACAGGCTGCAAGAGCAGGTCATGGGGTTTTTTCAATGATATACAGGAATTTCGCTAACCGGAAAAAGGAGGTGATTATCCCTTTGTATAAGGCAATGGTCAGGCCACGCCTTGAGTACTGCATACAGGTCTGGAGGCCTCATTTTAGGAAGGATGTAGATTTGCTTGAGCGTGTACCGAGAAGGGCAGCAAGATTGGTGAGGGGAATGAAGGGATCGTCTTACCAAGAGAGGCTTAAGTTCCGCAAACTGGAGACTAGGCACACCTGCGAGGTGATCTGATTGAGGTGTGTAAGGCCTTGAATGGGTTGAGCACGCTGAATTCTGATGGGATTCTTCTACTTGTTCAGATTCTGAACGTAAGTGGACATAAATTCAAATTGAGGAAAGATAGTTGTAGAATAGATGTGCAGAAATTTGCCTTTAGCCAGCAGGTGGTTAATTGCTGGAACAAACTTCCATCTGTCGTTGTGGAAGTTGATAGCTTAAATAAATTCCAGGAGGAACTGGACAAGCTTTTAGTGGGAATGGTTGTGTGAATTTCTTTTTATTTATTATTTTATTATTTTATTTTTTTTTGGCTGATGCTACATAAGCTCATATGCTTGCTTGCTTCCTTGCATCACATGCCTCTATTATTATTATTACTATTCCAGAAGATCTAAATTGTTCCTAAGGTGAGGCTTCCAAACCTGTATATAGTGCTCAAGATGAGGCCTAACCATGGCCTTATACAAAGAGATAATCACCTCCTTATCCCTGCTAGCAAATTTTCTGTATATCATTGACAAAACCCCATCAGCTGTCCTGGCAGCCTGTCTTCACTGCTCAGAGAACTTCATATCTGACTGCACAATTACCCCAAGATCTTTTTCATTTTATACTGTCCTCAATGTAATACCTTACATTTGTCAATATTAAACTTCAACTGCCATTTTCTCAGCCCATCAACTTAATTTTCCTAGGCTTTATTTCAATAGCTTGCCCTGAATACTGTCGTTAGCCACCCTGTCAACCTTAGTATCACTTGCTGTTGTTGTTGTGGGTTTTTTGGCACAAGGGCTTCCTGCGCCATATTGTGCCTTTTCATTATTAACTTGTAACAGTCTTTAATATAATGGTTATCAGAGGCAATTATATATATTTATACTTTTCAAGTATCTAAACAGTGTTTCAAAATTTGCATTATTGCCAAGTATGTGTAGTAAAGTTAAAGGTTCCTGCAGATTGGATAGAGAATTAAAACTGGATTTCCGGTTACTTGAGTCTTTAGGGCATTCTATTAGGATATGTTTCATTGTTAGCTGGGTCTAACAAAAGGGGCATTGAGATGGATTTTCTCCCATAAGCAAGAACAGATGAATTGTGTAAGAGTGACCAATATGGCATCTTGCCAAAATTACTTCTTCTTGTCTTCTAGATTCCTGAAACTAGAAGTCCACAACTGGGGTTCTTTTTTAAGCTGAAATAGTTTATTATTTGCTTGTGTTTGCCACAGATCAGTCCATTGAAGCCTACATGCTGTTTTAACAGTGGATTTATAATCAGTGTATTGGACTTTCAGATGGTAGAATGATCCACTGTTAGGATATTTAGCAGCACAATCTGCACTTCCATTACCTGGCATGCCGACATGCCCAGGGATCCAGCAGAAGGTGACCAACTGGTTGGATGTTCAATATTGGTATAACTGAGACCATATCTGGTTTCAGAATGGGATGTTGGGAAGAAGTAGTAGATTGAATGGCAGTGACGGCACTTAAGGAGTCTGTGTATATAAGAGCTTGCTTGAATTGCTGCTTGGTTATATTATCTAGAGCTAGTTTTATTGAATATAATTGTGCGGTATAGATACTGCATTCTGTAGGAAGAGACACAACTATTGAAAAAGCAGAACAAATTGCTGCAGCACCTACAGCTTCATCTGTTTTGGAGCCATCTGTATAAATATGAAATTTCTCTGCATTTTCTAAGGTGTGGTCTTCATGCAGCTGCTGGAAGTTGTTGTTTGTCAGGGAGCCTTTTCTCCATCTCGGAAATAAATTATCACAGAGAGTTGAGTATTGAATCCAGGAATTCTCAGGAGGAGCAACGTCTTCAAGGATATGCTGGAAGTTAATATTCCAACTAAGCATCAGTTCTTGCAATCTAATACCTACAGGGCAGTTTTCATTAGGTTTATTACAGTATAGCATTACATACTGAGGGTCAAACAGGTATTCCCAGCAAGGATGGGATGGAATACTTTTAAATTTTGCAACATAGATACATAGTAAGGATTTTCGTCTGAGGTGCAATGGAGATTCATTTGCATCAATATACAGGTTGTGGACTGGAGATATTCTGAAGGCTCAGTGGCTATCCTTAGGGCACTATGTTGAAAAGTATTCAGACATAACAAGGAACTGTTTCTTGCAGAGTCATAGACAGGTGATCCAAAATCTAAGCTGGACTGGATTAAAGTTGTATAAAGATGTGAGAGGGAGTTTCTATCAGCACCCCAGGAGTTAGAGGAGACAGCTCTTAAGATGTTTATTTTCTTTAGACAGGGCATTCTAAGGTAAGCTATGTGATTGGAAATAAGTTTACTGTCTAGATATAAACCCAATAAATGAAAATTGTTGGTAAGAGGAATCAGATTGTTTTTTTAATATATTTCAGGATCTAGATGTAATTTTTGTATTTTACAGAAACAAATTGCAGTCGATTTATTTTCTGCTAATGAATAGCTATTCTGTTGCACCCACAATTTTATTCTGGCTATGGATAGTTGAAGTTGTCTTTCAATGACATTCACAGTTTGTGACTGACAAGAGATAATGAGGTCATCAGCAAACAAGTATGATTCGACTGTTTTTGGTATGTCTTGTATCATATTTGTAATTCTTGTTGTGAATAGTGTTGCACTCAGGATGGAACCTTGCAATACACCCACCTCTTGTTCAAACGATTTGGATACACTGTTCCTATATCTGACCTGTAACATATTATAGTGTAGGAAATTTTGTACAAATTGGGGTAACTTTTTTAACTGGAACCTCAGACCAAAGGTCCTGGAGGATACCATATCACCAAGTGGTATCAAAGGCTTTCTCAATATCGAGATTGACCATAACCAGATGTTTTCTCCTTATGAAAGCATTGCAGATGTTTGCTTCTACTTTAACCATCACATCTAAGGTTGAGTGGTTTTTCTGAAATCCATAATGGTTCCAGTTTAGTAGATTGTTTGTTTCCAGAAGCCACGTTAGACCATTTTCTAAGAATTTTCCTAAACAGCTAGTCAGCATATCAGCCTGTAATTATTCGGTATGGTATGATCCTTACCTGGCTTTGGAAAAACCAGCACAACTGAGTGACACTATGAGTGCAGATAGATATTTTCTAAATATATTCGGTTGTAGAATTTCGACAGGGAACTTATTGCTTTGTTATTTAATTATTTTAACATTATATAGCATACTCCATCTGAACCGGCAGCAGTAAAACATCAAGCAGTACTTGATATTTTATTGAGAGACTCCAAAATTTCCTTTAGAGTGAATGGCTGATTGTACGGGTGAGATGCCTTAGTATGCAAGTTTATTTTATGTCATTCTGCAGCCTTAATTTTTTGGAAGGTTTGGCTGTATGTGGACACTGCTGATATGCTGGCGAATGACTCAACTAAGGCATTTGCTATTTCTGTTGGAGTGGACAATTCCTGCCCTTTCCAGTTAAGGATTGAGGCTGGAGACTGCATGAATTTACCATTAAGTTCTTGAAATTTCTTACAGATGAGTCTATTGTCCATGTACTTGTTTATGGTGGAAGCAAAACTTATCCAGGCATCTTTCTTTGCTTTTCTTCTTATTTGGCGGAATTTGGCCTTGAGTCTTTTAAAGTTAATAAGATTAGTAGTTGTAGGGAATTTGCAAAACAAATTCCAAGCTCGATTCTTTGTCTGTTTAGCATGTGTGCATTCCTGATTCCACCGGTAACTACTCTATTTGCATTTCCCAAGCAAAGAGTTAGGTATTGCAGAATTTGCAGCTTGTAATATCTGATTCGTTATATGATCGGTGGCACTACCTATGGGCTGGGACGGGACTATCTCATCATCAAACTGGATTAGGGGGGAATATTCATGGTAGTTTGCCTTACGGAATTTCCAAGTGGATTGCTCCAATGGAGACAAGTTTACCTGTGTTTGAATATTGCAAAGAATTGGTAGATGGTCATTGTTTAGTGGGTTATTGAGAACTGACCATTCCATATTGGCATATATGAAGGGAGAACAGGTTGAAAGGTCTATTGCAGTCATGGATCCTGTAGAAAAATGGACATAGGTGGGTTCACCAGTGTTTAACAGAGTAAGGTTATGAGCATCAAGCTGTGATTCTATTATTTTACCCCTTTTGTCAATTTTTGGAGATCCCATAGTGGATGATGAGCATTGAAGTCACTCAGTAAGCAGAACAGAGATGCAGCTGATCTACTAGGTTTTCTAAGTCATCTGAGGAGAAAGCAAAATTAGGAGGGGGATATATAGAAGCTATTGTAATGGTGATACCAATTACAATGCACACTGCCACTACTTCAAAAGCAGTCTGAAGAGAAACATGTTTGGATGGAATGTTATTTCTGACTATAATAGCCACGCCTCCATGAGCTGGTGTGTCAGTACTCCTATCTCATCTAAAGATGGTATAATTTTTGATGGAAGGACACACTCGTGCATTTAGAAGAGTTTCCTGTAGGGGTATGCCAGTTGGTTCATACAGATCGATTAGATCCTGCAAATCATCTTTTGTATTCTGAAAACCTCTGCATTTCATTGAAGGATTTTTTCCATTATGTGGTTTTATGCATTGTTTTTGGTTCAGACTGTTTTTTAGTTGTAGCTTGCTTGTATTGATCAATTTTTGTTTTGTCTTTCTTAGGAAAGACGGGGCAGGTCATGTCCATCTCATTGGTTGCATGTAATTCTAAAATGGCATCTTCTGAATCGTTATTTTTGTCGATGTCCATTTTGGTGGTGGGTGATGATTGCGGTTTCATGGTTTCTGTCACTTTTGGTTTTATTGTTGAGGAAACATCCATTGGTATGGTAATTGGGGTATTACTGGACTGCTCACTTGTTTTTTATGTTTTGAAATAGAAAGCAATGAATGTGCCCAGTTTGCAAATGATATATTCTGAGGAACCGATACTTGATCCCTACAGACTGTAAAGGTTGAGCTGCTGTAGTATATGTTCGCTTTGTCTCTGTTTTGATTATCTGTCTTCTTGCCTCTGAGCATGTCACTTTGTTCTCTACTTTATATTTTTGAATTTTTTTTCCTTGCTTCCATAATTCATATGTTTTTTAGAAAGCTGGGTGGTTACCCTTACAATTTGGGCAATGCAGAGTGAGTGGTAGTGGCACAATCAGATTGATTATGATCTTTTGACCTGCAGTTAGGAAATATTGCCTCACCTCGACATGCAGTCTGGAAATATCCGTATTTTATCTTCAAAAAGGCCTCTGAGGTTGGGAAAGTTCATATTCACAATATTACATTAATACACCAACTGTTAAGGCGCCTCCGTAGCCAGGTGGGAAGGAGCAGCAGTGCGTAGCACACGCTTCTTGATTAAACTGGGGTTTGAGCCCATCATCACCAAATACGGAGGAGGCAGAAAGGTCAGGGAATGACCACCGCATATCCCCGGAGCAATATGGCCTTAGTTGCTAATGCTCCTAAAAACCAAATAACAAACAAACAACAACCAACCGTTAAGTTAAAATAATTTAATACTGTATATATAAATACAGAGGATACTGTAACATAATCTATTTACAATAACTGATTGTGAATAAAGCCTAAAAATAAAATAAAAATAAAATACATAAGGTTAAAAGCATTAAGGTTAAGGTTTAAAACTGTACAATTATAAAATACAGTAAAATATATAAGGTTAAAACTATTAAAACTGTACAATTGTAACTTTCGGGGGCGTCCACCTCCTTCCTCAACAAGAAATAATGCTTACGCAGCACATCCTTAAGTATCAGGTTCACGGCGCACATGGTTCATCAGGCGCATGAAAAGAAGTTCCTACACATGCCCCAGAACCGGAAGCAGCTTGGGAACGTGGTAAACAGAAATGCTCATCTTTTGAGAGGACTATAGTCTCAAAAAGGGGGTGAAGCCGCACACCCCTATCCCTATTCATAATATTGTTATTGGATGAGCAAATCCACAAGCTCTCAAGCCACTTGCGGTCCCAGAACCTATGCGCCCAATCAAGGATGAAAGCATTTTCTGGGGAAACCTGGTGCTGTCTTTCCCAAAAATGTTCAGCAACAGCGGTCTGTATGGCACTCATGTGTTCCTCCAGACAATCCTTAAGCCGCCCCATCTCCCCCACACAACACTCCCCACAATCCGGGCATTTAATCTCGTATATAGCCACTACTACTAGAGTCCCTTAATATGGGGTCCTTAACTTGCGACATTACTGTGTGCAACCTCCAACCCGGAAGCTGCACACAGCATGCTCCATAACCCTGAAATACCCATGCAATGCATTCTGTAAATAGATTATGTTACAGTCCTCTGTATTTATATATACAGTATTAAATTATTTTAACTTAACGGTTGGTGTATTAATGTAATATTGTGAATAGTATCTGTATTTTTAAAATCTGATGGGATTCAGAATGTATGGTCAGACACGGCAATGCAGGTAGCCTGCTTTCACAAATGTTGGCAAGTTAGGAGTGCTAAAATTAAGAATTATGCTCCTTGTTGGAACGAGAGTACCGTCTTTTCGGGTCATGATTCTCCTTGCTTGGATGAATTTTTGATTGTGTAATTCTTGGACAATTTCCTCCTCTGATACAAGTAATAAGTCTCATTCGGTTATTACTCCCTTAGAGGAGTTTAAGGTGGTATGCGGAGTTACTTTTATTTGGTGTCCTCCAAAGGTTGTGAGCTTTAATAGCTTCACAGAATACTGAGGTTGAGTAGCCCCTATTAGATCACCTGATTGAAGTCACCTTACTGACTTAGGTGAACCAGCAGCAGTAGACTCAATGCATTTCTGCACTAGAAAGGATGATAATTTTCTCAGAGGCTGATCTGATAGAGAGTGCAAGATGAGGAAGGCTGGTATATTCTCTTTAGGTGTTGTTTTCAACTTCTTGGTTTAAGAATAGTCATTTTCGTTGTCATTTGCTAGTCTTGAGCTCGATGGCTCTAAAGGTGGAAATGAACTGTTTTCCGTCTACTCCTTTCAACCCTGGGAGAGTGGATTTCTTTTCCCAGGTTACTGGCTCTGCCATGGGGAGGTAAGAGCAGTGCCACTAGAGTGACCAAGTGGTATAAAAGTTAGTGTTAGTCTAAAGGAAAAAGAAAGAAAGGTGGTTTTCTTTTCTTAAACTTGCTTACAATTTGTAAGACTAAGTTTGTTATTGATTAACGAGAACGTAAAAAAAAAAAAAAAAACTTTTCAAACTGAAGAACTGTGGTGGCTTTGAGTAAACGTTCTATGAATCACTTGGAAATCACTATAACGCTTGGCACCTGGGGCCGGAATCACTTGCAAACTTAGACATTAAGCCTGATATACCTTCATTAATATCATTATAATAATATCAGTGATATATTTTTCCATAATAATAAAAAACTATGGAAGTAGTGCAAATGGCATCAATTTAATTGTATCTCATATTGTGACTACCTCCACAATGAGTTACCATGTATTGCACTACCTCAAATAAGCGTTACTTATTCGAGGTAGTGCAATGCATGGTAACTCATTGTGGAGATGGTCACAATATGAGATACAATTAAATCGATGCCACTTGCTCTACTTCCATAGTTTTTTATTACTACGGAAAAATATGGTGATATATCGCTAATATTATTATAGGGAATTATCAATCTGTAGCATATTAAGCCTTGTGCATTTATTATTTTTAGTATTAATATCATTAATAAATATTGAAAACAACAATGCGCCCAGCAGTGAGCCCTGGGGAACACCACTAATAACATTAGTTCAAGAAGAGCAGTGCCCATTGATCACTGCTGTCTGTCCTCTTCCAATCAACCATTCTTTTATCCATAACAGTAACTTGCCCTTAATGCCATACCACTCCAATTTGTTAAGCAGCCTTCCATGTGCAAAAGTATCAAAAGCTTTCCTAAAATCTAGAGTATATGATATTAGAATTATTTTATGCATCCAATTCCTTTATTACTGTATCATAGTATCCGATCAAATTGGTTAAGCAAGACAGCATCTTAATAAATCTGGGCTGTGACTGCAGTATAATTATATTCCTGTCTAAATAGTCCTGCATTACTTCTTTAACCAGTGACTCCATTATTTTTCCAGGAACAGAAGTTAAATTAACAGGTCTATAATTATATGTGTCACCCTTTGAACCCCCTCTATGAACTGAGGATACATTTGTACATTTGCAGTCCATAGAAACCTCTCCCCCGAATCCCAGGATGCCTTCTTTATTATGGCTAAGGGTTTGTTACCTCCTTTAATGCCCTCATTAATATAATTGGATATATGCCACTACCACTGGTGCTTTTTTTTTTTTAATTAAAAAGTTATCACAAGATGTACCAGCATGTTGATATTATTTGATGAAAGTAGAGTCATCTGGTATATAGTAATAATATTTACCATACTAAACTACACTACTATACTAATAACTATTAGTATGTACCCTGCATGGGTTAAAGATTGAGATGATAAAAAAAGAAAGATACTTGTAGACATTAGACTTGAATTTCTGTAGATTGTTCTTTTAAGGAAACCAGAAATCATCAATTGAAAGAATAAATAAGGAAGAAGAAGAAAAGTTGGTTCTGTGAGTTTCAAGTTGGACGTAAAAAGGATGCTGACTGGTTGCAGCACATGTTTGGACTGGTTGGAAAGAGAGCATGAATTATAGAAGCCAATTTGGAGGAACAGTGCCGATGGAAGTATCTATTGAAAAGGCTTGTAACAGAAACAGAATGTTTATGAGACAGAAAGTGGAAAGACTTTGTTAGATATGAGTCATTAATTAATTTAATTGCCCTCTTTAATGGCATCTGGAAGCCTGTGAGAGGATTTGTGGGCAATGCCCCAGATGTGGAGACAATATTCCATGCTAGGGGGTGATTTGCAATTTTTACAAATTGAGCAGATGCTTAGAAGAAAAGTAATGCTGAGAGAGAAAGAGAAAACAGTTTTTTAAATGCAGAGGAAGCAATTCTTGTGATGTGCCTATGTCAAGAGAGCTTACAAGTTAGGGTAATCCCTAATAGAGATATGTGATTTTGTCTTGAAATCAAGTGTTATCGAAGATGAGCATAGGATCAAATGAATCCTTTTTGGGAGCTATAAGACAGGACTGAGTTTTAGAAGGATTGAAATCACTAAGTTATCTTTTCCCACTGGAGAATTACTTGGAAATCAGCATTTAAGGAACCGGTAGTGGATATTCGAGAAGTTGAAGCTGTTTGAGCAGGGAAAGGTTTCTTAAATTGGAAGGCGGAATGCAATGTGATATCATCAGCAAAACTATGGATAGGATTCCTGGTCAATGAAAGAAGATCATTAATATACAATAGGAAAAGAGTGGGAGAAAGAACTGAACCTTGAGGAACACCTGCATTAGTGAGGAAGCTAGAAGACAACCCTCTGCCATCTTCCACAGAGAGCAGCCAGAGAGAAAACTGGTCACCCAATTACAAAGAACAGTTGGGAATCCATAAAATGGAATATTATTTAGAAGACCTTTAGGCAAAACAAGATTAAAAGCCTTTGAAATATCAAGAGCAACTGATGAGTTTTCTGCCATTGAATTTTTTCATAGAGGGGTAACATTAGCCCATATATCACCAGTGGATCGACTCTGATGGAATCTGTACTGGCAATCATTGATCAGACGGAAGGTTTCTAGATAGTTTGGCAGTTAATGGATTTCTCCATTACTTTTGAATGAGTAGAAGTAATTGCAATCAGATGATAACTAGATGGGATGGATTTGTCACCCATTTTAGGAATGAGCAAATTTTCAAGCAGAGGGGAAAACAACAATGCATTTAAATAGTGTTAAAAGGTTTCACAGAATAGGAATAAGATCAGAAGCACAGGTTTTTGAGAATAAGTGGAGAAATACCATCAGAACCTGGTGCTTTCTTGACACCAAGACTGTACAAAATTCTTCTGACACCCTTTTGACAGAAGATTACAGGAGGCATTGAATGGGAGTGCAGTGGGTATGGTAGGATGTGGTTTACAATGATCATCAATACATGAGTTAGAAGAAAAGTAGGATGTTAGCAGATCAGTTTTATCTTTAGATAAGGTGGCAATAGAATCATCTGGTTTTGACAAAGGTGAGAAAAGAGATGGGCAAAAGTTGCAGCTAATTGCTTTGGCAAGAGACCAGAATGCTTGTCTACCATTTAGACAAGAAGCAAGTTTCCTACTCATAGTCTGTTCAAAATGTGGTTTGGACTGATTAGTAACTGCACAGCAGTAACTTGTTTTTATGTTTAGCTTATAGAATCTCTCTTTCCTTTCTTTTCGGTTATCAAAAGAATCATTTAGTTGCCCTTTAGAGTTTGATAAACTTCTTGCGTCCTCTTCCCTAAAGAATTCCTCATGTGCGAAAGTAGATGCAAAATATATATGTTCGAAAAATGCAAGAAAGCTGACCTTAAAACTAGAATCTTATATGCACAATGTATTTACATTATTTACAATGAGTAGTTTACAATACTGCTGATTTTCAATTGCTCAAAACCATTAAATGTAATGTAAATGTAGCGATCATCCAAATCTAGTTTTTTCTAGAATGTTCAAGTCAGGTTCCAACAAAAACTTTGTCCAATAGCTTTTATTCTGCTTCATATTATTAGTGCTAGCTGACTCACTTGACCTTTTTGAGGACATTTTAAATGAAAATGAAGAGTTTTATAAACAACACTTCAATACACTTCAACTAACTAGAACTCCCCATCCCAAAGCAGGCACTCCCCTTTCAATAATGCCCCTGGGCAGGATGACATAAAGTTTATATTCTTGTAATATGCAAGAAATGGTGCAGTGACCACATCGATATACAATAGCAGAGGTTCTTCACCTTTGGTCCACAGACCCTTTGAGGGTATGTGAATTTAACAGAAAAAAATTCCAATTTTAGTGTCATAAAGCCTTTGGACTTTTTTTTTGTCAGTAACTAGTTGGGTGTTAGAGAGCGTGCATCACAGTAGTGGTTGTTTTCATTCATTTTTGCTGACTTATCTGCCAGTTTTTTTTTTTTTTTTTTTTTTTTTGCATAAGAAGGCAGTAGCTTCGTCTATTGTTATCTAGGATAATGCATACGTTTTTTTTTTTGTAAGCTTTTTCGTAAAAAATTTAGCATTACATTATAGGTCGTGATATATTTTTACTTACAATCCATACAGTAATTAGTATTCTGTTTATACACTGTACGTGCAGTTATTTTGTATTGTACAGGCAACTCCCGGTTTACGAATGTTCGATTTATGAACAGTCGCTATAACGAATGTCACAATTCATTCAAAATTTCTTAAAGTCACCAATAGATAGAGTTCCTTATAAAACGAAATGCCAAACATATAGTGAACATAATTGTAAGATTTAAATAAATCAACTTTTAAAAAATGCATTTATTACAATGATTATCAGAAAATGATTATATGATAATTATACTGAACTGTTCTTGGTTAATAAAACTAATCTAGCAAGTAAAAAAAAAAAAAAAAAAAAAAATGTTGGTTTACATGCCACGCTGCATAGAATGTTTTCTAGTGGGAAAGAAATTGGTGACTGAAAAAATTATTAAACTGGACAATAAAATGGACTTCAACCTTGGTGTGACTGATGTGAGAGAGCTTTTGGACTCTCATTTTGAGGAATTAACAAGAGATGAAATAACTGAAATAGAGACATCTAAATTCTGAAGTAACAGAAGAACCTGATATTCCATAGCCTCCCAGAAAATGATGGCAACTTTCAAATAAATTTGTGAGAAAGAGGCATTTATGACTGTCTAAGCATGCTACAGTGAGATTTTAAAGAAAAAAAGAAACTAACTGTGCAATCATCTATAGAAACATATTTTAAGAAAGTGGAAAACCCAGCTGTTTCTTCATTATCAGAAGAAATCCATCTACTCCTTCCATCTACCTCAACTATAACTAGTGGCACTTATGTGAAAAATATTGAACTGTGATGAATATATAGACAAGTAAAAGTTGAATACATATGATTTCATGGAAGGGGAAACACATTTCACCATAATGTGAAAACCCACAGAATTCCACCTATTGGTATTATTGCAAATTCAATAAGGTCAAGTTTACTATCCATTTATAATAGATTGCACTAACAAAAAAGCCCAATAAACAGGGGACTGCTAATTGTTTTTATTGTTTTATGGTTGTGACCTCCACAAATCTGACCAAATCACGTGGTATGGTCGGAGACAATCGTAGGGTAATCTCGAGTGCTGCAGTCTCCTGCCCTGATTAAATGGCATGTTGTCAGAATCAAGTGAAGTAAACCCTGGCTATTTTCTCGATAGGGTTCTGTTCTTTAAGATTTGTTTCAAATAAACGGCTGCCCTGATTAACCGGTGGCCCAAGTAACCAGAATACACTGTGTGTGTGTGTGTGTGTGTGTGTGTGTGTGTGTGTGTGTGTGTGTGTATATATATATATATATATATTTTTTTTTTTTTTTTTTTTTTTTTTAAGTTGGAAATGTGTAAGAAAAATAAGTAAGATGACTCCTATGTATTATATAGCTTTACTTGTATTACCGAACATGACAGGACACAAAAGCCACAGTATGTTTTGTGTGACAAAATGCTTGACAATGGAAGCATGAAGCCAACAAAGCTGAAGTAGCACCTCATGTCTGTCCATCCGGAAAATACATCTAAATATATTAATCTTTTTCTTGTAAAGAAAGCTCAACTTGAAAAAGGCTGTGAGGTTACAAAACTTTGAGTTTGCCATAACACAAAAGCCTTTTCTTGAAGCATCCTATAAGGTTGCTTACTGCATTTCCAAACAAAAGAAGCCCATACAGTTGAAGAAACTTTAGTAAAACTATGTGCCCTGGAAATGGTTGAGCTGGTTTGTGGATTAGAGCAGAGGGAAAAAATTGAAGCAGTGCCTTTATCAAATGATGTCATACATTTCAGAATAGTTGACATTTCTTGTAATTTATTGAAGCAGCTGGTGGAGGAATTGGCAGCTACACCATTCCCCTTCAGTATGCAACTGGAAGAAACTACTAACATTTCTCATTGTAGTCAGCTCCTTGTTTTCATTAGTTATGTGCACACTGATGCCACCAAAGAAGAATTCTTATTTGTTGAGTCCCTTTTCGAAACTACAAAGGCAATCAACATCTTCTAAGTGATGAAAAATTTATCTGACAAGCAGAACTTTGACTGGAAGAAAAGCCTTGATACTATTTGTGTAGATGGAGTACCTGTGATGCTTGGAACCACATCTTGTTTTGCTACTTTAGTTAAGAAAAGGAAGCTTCACAAGTCATCATAACTCATTTTTTCTACATAGGCATGCACTGGCACAAAGACTCTGCCAACAATCTTAAAAGAAGTTTTGTCAACTACTGTAAAAGTTGTCAAATGCTATAAAAGTTGTCAACTTCATCAGAGCCAGGTCTCTGAATCATTGCCTTTTTAAAAGGCTTTGTCAAGAAATGGGAGCAGAATATGAAATACTTCTCTACCACACAGAAATTTGCTGGCTCTCCAGTGAACAAGTCTTGAAGAACTTGATAGAACTTAGGAGAGGTTTCACTTTTGTTGAAAGAAAAGAAAAGCCTACTTCTGGAACAGTTTAACAGGGAGGAGTTCATCCATAGCTTGGTAGATAATTTTATCTACCAAGGCCTGGTAGATAATATTAGCCATATGAACAAGGTAACTCTTTCAATTCAAGGTCCTGCCATCACCATTACAGATGATACTAAAAAACTACAAGCTTTCTTGGTATCCTTAGGGTATCTTCAATGATACTGACAAAAATCCTTCAACCACCTTTGTTCGAACGATTACCATCTCTACAAAACAGATTCCTTCTACCTACAAATCCAGGCTAAGCTGATAAACAATTTCCCTCCTAGAGCCTTGCAGATTCCCTCAGGTCTCGATTTACTCCAAAAGGCATTCAACACATAATCCTTCCTATTGTGTCTGGGCAGAATTGCAGATACATACACATTCTGACCTAACTTGCAGCATTTTTTCAACATAGTCCTATATTTATCCGATGAATGGTCAGATCATGTACGTTTAATATCGTTAGTCCCCCATATGAATAATAATTCTCTCTTTATCTCCCTTAAAATCGGACAATCTGTTGGTAACATCATCAATTGTTGCTCCTGGCAAACACTCTGGTTCTGGACCACCTATCTTTATTACGAAAAATGTTACCTGCTTCCCTGACTGTAGAGTGTCCCAATAAAAAAACAAGATATCTTACTCCTAATGGGTAACTTTCCTTTCCCAAGACATTTGGAGTGAATAGTGCTATTCTCGGGTACAGGGTGTAACTCTGAGGGAGGATATCAAAATAAACAGGGTGCTATAGCAGACAAGCACTGGGTGAACCATGTTACAGAAAAAGACAACTGTATCTATCCCCTTGATAAAAAAAAAAATTGCTCAAATGGCTAAAATGAAGTGAACAACAAAAAAGAGTTTCAAAGTGTAATTAAGAGTCACATGTGTAATTTACAAAATTAATTTCCAAAAACAGCTAAAACTTAAATATTCTACTTAATGGAATATGAACTGGTGTGACAAATTTTTGAAAATTGGGACAAAACTGGCACAAATCTGACAGAAGGATGAGTCTTCAAAAATCAGGACTGTCCTGCATAAATTGGTTCACATGGTCACATTTCAAATAACTAAATAATGCTTTACATCGGTGGTTCACAATCTTTTGTCACTCAGTTCACACTTGGAAGTTTAATGATGTATATTCAAGCACATCTAAACAGTGATTGCTAGTGAACTCAATGGAGTTTCCCTAATTTTATGGCACACTTGAAAAGAGTTGTGGCACACTAATTGCTGGGACACACTGGCTGGGAACCACTACTTTGCCTTATGAGTGCATCACAGATTGGTGTATGCTTTACCTTTGATCCAGTTTTCATTGAAAAAACAATTTCTTGTAAATTCATGGTTTGAATAAGGCAGTTTTAAGTTTCATACAGAGAACATTTAGTTGATGTAATGGTCTTCCATGTCCTCGGAAAGGAAGAACCAAATAGAGAAATGTGGACTGTGAATCATGTTACTATGTTACTGTTTAGTGGTTCTCTCATCATAAATTAAAGATTGATAATGCCCAATATGAAAATGGTGCTTTTCTGGTATGGTAAGAAACATTTTTTAATACAAAATTATTTTAAACAAAGAATAATTGCTTCAGGATTATATCAGTTCTAAAAAAATTCAACAATCAGGATTTCAATTAAAGTAATTAAAACAATTTCTGTAACAAATGCTGCAATTTATGCCAAAATATTTATTTTGATATCTAACTCAGGTTATTTTAAATATAATGGTTAAATATAATGGTTAAACCGTTTCTTGATATACAATTAAAAAGAACTATGTAGGTTGCATACATGATACCAAATCATGAAGAACTCTTTTTTTTTCTTTCTCATTGTATAATTATTTTGGCACCAGAACTCGTTGGTTGGTTGGGTTTTATTGGCACATTAGCAACTAAGGCTATAATGAGCCAAAACCTGGTCATTAAAGAGTAAAACTTTCAGTGGCCTAATGAATTAGGTCACTAAGTCAAGGTATAAAAACAAGTATAAACTGTAAAAGACAAATATCAATAAACAAGTAACAATTTTTTAAATATCAGTAAAAAGGTTTACTGATTTCAAAAAGCTAAAAATAGCAGACACATGGTCACTGTCAGATAAAATCTGACTGAATGTATATGGCACAGTCAGATGGTTAAAAGCGGTAAAACGTATATGCTAAAAACTGGACATTCAATTAAAATATGTCTGATTGATAAAATTGTGCCACAGCACTCACACATAGGAGGATCATCAGCCCTCAGCAAATAAGAATGAGTCAAATGACTATGTCCTATGCGGGTCCGAGCAAGAACAACTTCCTCCTTACGATTCCTGCGCAGACTAGACTGCCACGGTTCAATTACAGGCTTTATATGATATAATTTATTCGTAGTCTGTCTATTCCACGAATCCTGCCATTGGGAGTGTATCTTTTGGTGTATTATTTGCCTGTAGTCTGTATAGGGGACTGACAGGCAGCGATTATTATTGGAAATTGCTGATTTGGCTGCAGTGTCAGCCAAATCATTTCCCCTAATCCCAATGTGGCTGGGAATCCAGCAGAAGTAGATATCATATTCACGTTCATGGAGAAAGTGAATCTTCTGCTGAATGCAAGACAGAACCAGATGAGGATTATATCTCACAGTTATTAAAGTCAGTAACACACTGAGAGAGTCGGAATATAAAATGAACTGTTGGTATTGGCATTTACTAATGTGATCCAAGGCTAACTCTATAGCGTGCAGCTCTGCAGTAAATATGCTGCATTCAGAGAGAATCTGCTCTGATGTAGTGGTGTCTGTAAAGACAGCAGCAGATCTCACACATGATTCCGACTTCAAGCTGTCTGTGTAAACTGGCGCGAAGTCAGAATGTTCAGCTTGGTGTGCTGAATAAAGCTACAGGTAGACAGATGGAGTGTCCGACTTTCCCCAATTTCTAAGGGACAAGTCACATGCTGGAGCATGAGCATGCCAGGGTGGAAGGGGTTGCTTTGGTGTTTGGGCAACCTTGTCTACCTTGATCTTAAGTTCTTTGAGTAGCTCTTGGAGATGAATACCAAAAGGACGATTGGCAGTCTTACGGATTTTGTACAAATTTTCCCATTGTGGCTCAAAAACGAATGGCCACGTAGGATGGTCTGGCAGGGATTTCAGTTTTAAGGCATACTTTAGAGACAACTGCTTACGTTGAAGCGATAACAGTGGTTCGTTTGCTTCGACGTATAAGCTTTGGACAGGAGATGTTCGATATGCTCCAATAGCGATACGGAGAGCCTGATAATGGACATATCCAGCCATTGAAGTACACTGTCTCTGGCTGAATTGTATACCAGGGACCCGTAATCTAGTCTGGATCGTACAAGCACACGGTAAATGCATAGTAGGGTGCATTGGTCCACACCCCAAGATGTAGAGGAGAGAGAGAGCGCAGAATATTCAGGCCTCTTGTGCACTTTGTGCGGAGTTGGCGGATGTGATCCAGAAAGGTCAGCTTTTTATCAAATACAAGTCCCAAAAATTTTGTGTCCGCTGCTACTGGAATAGCATTTTGTCCAAGCCTTAATTCAGGTTCAGGATGAAGATTACACTTACGACAAAAGTGTGTGCAAATGGTCTTCTGTGGTGAGAACCTGAATCCATTAGACAGTGCCCACGAATTTAGGCAATCAATGGTTTTTTGCAGTTGTTTTTCAATAACCCTCATGTTGCATGACTGACAAAATATGCTAAAGTCATCAACATAGAGGGCACTGTTTACAGTTGGAGGAAGTTGTTCTGTGATGGAATTTACTTTGATGGTGAAAAGTGTGACACTTAATACTGATCCCTGTGGTACTCCCTCCTCTTGGCTGGAAGGATCGAGAGAGAGAGGATCCCACACGAACTTGGAAAGATCGACTGGCTAAAAAGATTTTAATAAAAATGGGGAGATGCACTCTAAGACCAAGGCTATGCAAATCTTTTAAGATGCCAAATTTCCAAGTTGTGTCATACGCTTTCTCCATGTCAAAGAATACAGACACCAAATGTTCACATTATAGGAAAGCATCGCAAATAGATGTTTCCAGTCTAATAAGATGGTCCAGAGTGGACTGGTTCTTTCGGAAGCCACACTGGATGTTGGAGAGAAGGTCATTTGATTCTAAATACCATATTAAATGAAAATTAACCATTCTCTCCAGGATTTTGACTTTTGGATCCTTTCCTCACTTAGCAAAGGCAAGAACGATTGCCTTGCGCCAGGAAACTGGAAACTGCCCTTCAATGAAGATTCTGTTATATAGAAGGAGCAGATGATCCATAGATTTTGGTGAGAGATGCTTAATCATTTCATAATGGATGCCATCTGATCTGGTCCAACAGCACTTGCTTTGGAAAGAATGAGAGTTCTTTTCATTTCCTGTATAGTGAATGACCCATTGTAAGGATAAACGCTCTTAGACTTAAAATGAAGTGCCTGTCTTTCGATTTTATGTTTTGGGACCAGGAACTCTGGAGAATACGAAGATGTTGCAGAGATGTTAAAGAATGTTTCCCCAAGAGAATTGGCTATTGCAGTTGGATCTGCAATAGTGCATCCATTATAATCTAGGATCAAAGAAGTGTGGGATGTATATTTTCCCTTCATCTGCCAGATTTTATCCTAGACCAACTTTGTTTGTTTGTTATTTGGTTTTTAGGAGCATTAGCAAATAAGGCCATATTGTTCCTGGATATGCGGTGGTCATTCCCTGACCTTTCCGCATCCTCCGTATTTGGTGGTGACGGGCTCGAACCCCGGTCTAATCAAGAAGCGTGTGCTATGCACTGCTGCTCCTTCCCACCTGACTATAGAGGCACCACCAACTTAGTATTAGTGGACTGAGTAATTGATAAAATAAAACGGATCCACGATTTCTTTTGACTCTGACAGCTGATGTAACGTGCTTTGGCTCGTGCACGTTTAAAGGCTATAAGGTTGGTCGTGGTAGGATATCGGCGGAATATCCCCCACGCTTTGTTTTGAGCCTTTTTTGCTGCTGTGCATTGTGAATTCCACCATGGTTTGGGAAATGGTGGAAACCGGGCAGATGTTTTTGGGATGGCATTCGCAGTTGCTTGGACGATATTTCCTGTGATGTACGTTACTATATCATTGATAGGCTCCTGACTGACGGTACTGAGGTCAAAATTTGCCTGAAGTTGGAAGGCAGTCCAGTTAGCCTGATCAGTCTTCCACCGTGGTAACCTGAAAGGAAGACACGGTCTCCCACTGTGTAACGAGGTTATCACAGGGAAGTGATCACTTCTGTATGGGTTCTCCTCCACTTCCCAAGTGAGTGAAGGGAGTAGAGAAGGGGAGCAGATAGAGAGATCAATGGCAGAAAACGTACGGGTAGGCATCTGGAAGAATGTGTTTGTTCCAGTATTTAGAAGGGAAAGGTCATTGTCATTTAGCATACACGCTATGACTCATCCCCTTCTATTGATGTTATCACTACCACACAGGGTGTTATGTCCATTAAAATCTCCAAGAAGTAAGAAAGGGGGAGGCAACTGCATTACAAGATCATCAAGGTCTTCTTGGGAGATGTCAGTCCCATGTGGCAAATAAATAGAGCACATGGTTAACAAAAATCCCACCATACAGCGAATTGCAACAGCCTCTATGCCAGTTGTAACTAGCAAGGGCTGAACTGGGGTCTGGTCGCCCACAAGGATAGCCACTCCTCCATGAGCAGGACCATCCGCAATTCTATCCTTATGAAAAATTGTGATGTTATGCATGGTGGGATCATCATTTGCCTTTAGATAAGTCTCCTGGAAGCAAAAGCAAATTGGCTCATGCTTTTGCAGGAGGGCCTTGATGTCATCAGTATTTCGCCGGAATCCACGACAATTCCATTGTAGGAATTTAGCCATTATTTTGGCTTGGTGGGTCCATCAGTCGGCTTCCGAGGTGCTGAGGGCTTACTCTTGTCAGTCTCGGATTTATCTTTTTAGGGAAGAATGGACGCTGTCCCGTGTCCATTTCTTCCTCTGCAAAGAGTTCCAAGACTGATTCGTCCGGTACCTCCTTATTCTCTACATCCATTGTTTCTGGTATCACGGGTGACTCTTCTGAGCTTTTTGGGTTTTCTTTACCACTTGGTTTTGGTCGTGGTGGAGCACTAGGAGGTAGGGATATAGGAGTGGCAGCTGATTGTGTTTTTTTGGTGGGCTTTTGTGAACTCAATAAATAGCGTGCAATCAGAGTGAATGACTCTCTTGGTGGTATAGTCATCTCAGTTTGTATATTGATAGTGCACTTAGCAGAAACCTTCTGGGCATATGAAGGTTTCCCGCTATTTATTGGTTGGATACGTTTTCTGGCCTCTGGGTAGGAGATATTCAGCTCTGTTTGCAGTTTTTGGATTTCTTTTTCATCCTTCCACCGCTGGCATGCCCTAGAGTAGGCAGGGTGCTGTCCTTGGCAATTGACACAGATCGGTTTTGAAGCTGAACATTCCTTGCTCTCGTTGTCTTTAACACCACATCGAGCACAGGCAGGGTTACCACGACAAGATGTTTGTGAGTGGCCGTATTTTTGGCATCTAAAACACCTCAGTGGGTTTGGGATATAAATCCTCACTGAGCAGTTTAGTTAGCCTGCCTTGATGGAATTTGGAGGCCGTGGAGTGTTGAACGTGAGGATAAGAACTCAGGTAGGGACGAGATTCCCATCCTTGCATATCGATATTCTCTTAACAGTTGCCACTCCTTGGTCTTTTAATTCAGAGCAGATCTCTTCTTCAGAAACACGAAGAAGGTCCCACTCTGATATAACACCTCGTGAAGAATTCAGAGTTTTGTGGGGGGTTACATTGATAGATATTACCTCAGTGGATGTAGAGGTCAAGATTTTAGCTGCTTGTTTTGTGCTGGAAGCTTCAACCAAAAGGTCGTCAGAACGCAGTTGTTTAACGAATTTTGGTGAACCTGCCAACCCTTCTAATTCTTTCTGGATAAAGAAGGGTGACATCTTTCCGATTGACTGCTCTCTGGTGGAATGGAGAATGAGGAAGAGTGGCATCACTGATGGTGGTGTGTCCTCAGTTCTGGCTCTTTTAATGGAGGTGTTATCCGTGCTATCATCTCGATTAGGTAGGGCCTTGTTAGGGCTGCAGAAGAAATAGAATTTAAATTACTCATATGAGTAAGATAAAAATTTCAGATGCTCTAAGTACCTCAACCACCACAGAACCCTACGAGGGGATGCCCACTTGTGAACTAGCAGGTACTGTGTACACGAATGGAATGCCAAGTTCACTTAGGAGCACCATACCCACGTTTCCAATAAGCCTTGATCCCATCCCAGGACCAAAGGGAGGGAGACTTATTGGAACGCAGTTGACCCTAGCAGTAACAACCACCTGCCAATTGATTCCAGTCGGGCCGGTCCAGGACCACCCGTCTTGTCAAAGCAGGGGCCAAAGTGGTGTATTAAGGCTGGGCCCCTCAACCACCAGGATCCCCCTTTCCGAATTCTACGGGTCGTGGCGCATGGCTGCACATGCCGGATTCCAAAGACGTAACCCTGGAACCAAGGCATGGGCATTAGATCCCAGTGATGCTAATCTGGAAAACCAGCAGCATCACTGGGAGGTCCCCTCACCATGTACAGGTGCCCACATCGAGGGGCACCAGAACTCATGAACATCATGAAAGGTATGAGCTTTTCAGGATATTTATTAGTTTGCAATGAAAGGAAGCATAATTTTGTTTATACAAGGAAGGAAAAATTTTATTTCTACTTGCATCCTGTATTGTCTTCTCTGGGTACATGTGATATGTTTGATATATATATATTTTTTTTGAAATTTTGCATTAAAAATAGTAGTTCACAGTTCTGGCACAGAATTGTAAACTGCTATTTTATTATAAAAACAGTTATTTTAAATTGTATATCTACTAGTTTTTATATTGAAATATCTGCAACAAATTACAAAAGCACAGCATTAAATTCATCTAAGGCAACCCTTTACTCACATATTTCAAATAATTGAGATACTAGTGTATACTAATGATATATCATGCAAACTCACCAGATATAACTTTCTAGACTAGGCTTAAGACTACTCCAGTCTGTTCTTCAATAACTTTCATCAAATGCACTATAGCAGTTTGTGAACAGTGTGAAAGAGATCTTTTCAGACAAGGTTTCATATCTGCATGGCTAATTAAGAATACAACATTAACTTTTAATCATTATATATTATTTTGATATACTGTATATATATTCCTGCAAAATAATAAAATCATAATTGTCCAAACATGCCTAAGCGTTTTAATATAATATGACACATTTCTTAAAATCCACATTCCATGGCAGAGTGTATTTGCCAGTCACCACTCAATTTAGAAATTTACAGTTGCAAATCATACTGATGATATAATAAGGAACCTTATGATATCATTTAAAGCAGGGCTAAGATAATACATTTAACACAGAGATATTTCATTATATGGAGATATTTCTAGAATTCTGAATGATTTTATCCTCTGCCAAATAGACAAACTAACATAGAAAATGTTTAATTTACAAACACAATACACTGATAATTCATAGCCTGAAATGTCTTGCTCTTAATTCACACAATTGAAATCTATTAGTACAATGATATTTAGTTAAAACATAAGTGGTATTAGTAGAAAAGGCATGTGATGCAAGAAAGCACGCTTATGTAGAATCAGCCAAAACAAACAAAAAAAAAAAAAAAATATATATATATATATATATATATATATATAGGGTTTCTCAAAAATATTGGTACAAATGTTTAGGGGAGGTAGGTAATATCTAAAGAAATGTGAATTGCATAGGAACCTGTAACTGGAAACGTCACAGAATAGTAGTAGCAGAGTCACAAGAAGCAGAAATGACACAAAACAGTAATTAGTGGCAAAAGTTTATTTGACATAATATTAACAATGGAGTACGAGATGGATGCATTTCATGATGTTACAACAGATGCTCGAAGGTTCCACCATGAGACGCGATGCATGCGTGACACCGACGCAGCATGGATTGGTGGACACGGTCGAACACACCTGGAGTTTCTTTGGCAGTAGCAGCAGCGCAGATGAGTCTCGCCACGAGATCCATTTCCATCTCCACAGGTGATTTATACACGATAGATTTGAGGGGCCCCCCACAGAAAGAAATTAAGGCTTGATAAATCAGGTGAGCATGGGGGACCGGCAACGAGTCCACCACGGCCAATTCATCGACGCCCAAAACGCCATTCAAATGGTCATGAACACACCTTCCATAATGGGCAGGCGCCCCATCATGTTGAAACCAAATGTTGCATCTCACATTTGCTGGAACATCATCAAGTAACCCTGGTAGAACTTGTTCAAGAAAAATCCGATATTTAGCGGAGTTCATGCGGGATGGTAACAGGCATGGGCCGACTAAGCAGTCACCGACCATACCTGCCCACACATTTATTGTGAAGCAATGTTGTGCCGTATGGGGACGCACACAGTATATCCACACACGAGCATTGTGCTGATTGAATAAGCCTTCCCAAGTGAAATAAGCCTCATCCATGAACAAAACATAGGCTGGAAAATTCAAGTCTTGTTGAACACTTTCTTGGAGAAACTACTACGGAAAAGCCACACGTGCAGGATGATCTTGGGGGAGCAGTAACTGAACCCTTTGGAGATGAAAGGGGTGTAAGGAATCGTCGTGTCAGACACACTGCAATGAGACACTCCTAAGGCAGAGGCAATGGCACGTGTGCTGGTAGTAGGATTATTCTGGACGGCATTCAACACATTTTCTTTCATGGCGGGAGTTCGCGTTGAACGTGGTCTGCCCGCACTACTCTTGTTACCTCTAAATGACCCATAATTGCACAAATTTTGATACACACGTGTAAACAAGCGGTGGTCCAGTACATGTCTCTCTGGGAAGTGTTCTCCATAAATTCGTTGAGCAGCTCGTCCATTGCCCTCTGCTAATCCATACACTAGGTGCATGTCTGCCAGCTCACAGTTTGTATATCGATGCATGCTCTTTGTGTGGCGATTACTGCTTAAATGAGTAAACCAGAAATTTTCCCTCTCGCGAACTGATGAACAGCGCCGTGTACCGACTTACGGTGACGTTTCCGGTTATGAGTTCCTATGCGATTCACATTCCTTTAGATGTTACCTACCTCCCCTAAACATTTGTACCAATATTTTTGAGACACCCTGTATATATATATATATATATATATATATTTCACACATCCATTTCCTCTAAATGTCTGTTCAGTTTCTCCTTGAATTTATTTAAGCTATCAACTTCCACAATAACAGACGGAAGTTTGTTCCAGCAATCAACTACCCGCTGGCTAAAGGCATATTTCCACACATCTATTCTATAATTGTATTTCCTCAATTTGAATGTATGTTCCCTCAGATGAGTCTCCAGATGCTGAAATTTGCAGAACTTAAGCCTTTCTTGGTAACTGCAACCCTTTGTTCCACTCACCAATCTCATTTCCCTTCTCTGTACTTGTTCCAGTAGCTCTACATCCTTCCTAAAATGAGACCTGCATGCAGTACTCAAGGTGAGGCCTCACCATTGCCTTATACAAGGGGACAATCACCTCCTTATCCCTGCTAGCAAAATTTCTGTGTATCATTGGCAAGACACCATGAGCTACTCTTGCAGCCTGTCTGCAGTGCTCAAAAAACTTCATATCTGACTGCACAATTACCCCCACATCCTTTTCATTCTCCTTGAGTGTAGTACAACACAGTTGGTACATTACCTGGGGTTACTGTTACCCATATGCAGTCTGTGTAAATTGGTAAAAAGTCAGAATGTTCAGCATGGTGTTCTGAATAGAGCTGAAAGGAGATGGATATCAGACTTCATCCAGTTCTTAAGCGAGAAGTCACATGCTGGTATATGAATATGCCAGGGTGGAAGGGGCTGTTTTAATAATTGGGCAACCTTGTCTACGGTGATGTTAAGCTCTCTGAGTATCCCTTGGACATGATTACCAATTGGATGATTGGCAGTCTGATGAGTGCTATAAATATTTTCCCGTCATGGCTGAAAAATGGATGTCCACGTGGGGTGGTCTGGCGGGGAGTTCAATTTAAAAACATACTTTACAGAGAACTGTTCTTGTTGAAGCAACAAGGATGGTTCATTTACTTCCACATATAGACTTTTGACAGGTGATGTTCTTAATGCACCAGCAGCAATATGAATTGCCCGATGGCGAATGGGATCAAATCACCGCAGGATGCTATTTCTAGCAGACACATATATCCAACACCCATAATCTAATTTTGATCATGCAAGTGCACAACACAGAGGAAGGTAACCCAGTCTGCACTATAAGAAGTAGAAGAGAGGAGCTGTCCACTTCTCTAATAACAGATGGAAGTTTGTTCCAGCAGTTGACCACCTGCTGGCAAAAAGCAAACTTCCACATATCCATTCCACGAATTTCGTCTCCACTACTACTGGAATGGTACTTTGTCCAAGTTTTAATTTAGGTACAGGGTGAAGGTTACACTTGTAACAAAAGTAGATGGAAGTGGTCTTCTCTGGAGAGAACCTGAAACTGTCAGCCACTGCCCAGGAGTAAAGGTGATTAAGAGCTTGTTGCAGATAGCTCCGGATAACCCTCATGTTGCACAAATGGAAAAATATGCTAAATTCATCAACGCAGAGTGCACTGTTTACAGCTGGAGGAAGTTGTTCAGTAATGAGGCTTACTTTGATGGCAAAAAAGCGTAACACTTAAAACATTTCCTTGTGGTACTCCCTCCTGTTGGCAAAAGGGCCGAGAGAGGGTGAATTCTACTCTGACTTTGAAAAAACAAAGGGATAAAAAGTTTTTAATAAAAACGGGAAGGTGACCTCTTAGACTGAAGTTATAATGATCTTTTTAAAATACAAAATCTCCAAACTGCAGCATCACACACTTTTTCCACATGAAAGATGATAGCCATCAGGTGCTATCTTTTTAGGAAAGCATCTCAAATAGATGTTTCCAATCAAATTAAGTTGTCCATAATAGACCTATTCCTTCAGAAGCTGCACTGAATGTAGGCCATTTAATTCTAAGTGCCATAAAAGATGAGCAGTGACCATTCTCACAATATTTTGCACAGTGACTGAGAGCAATAAAATGGTAATTTTTTGGATATTAAGATCCTTTCCTGGCAGGGCAAAAGCAAGAATAGTTGCCTTGAGCTAGGTGTCTGGAAGCTGTTCTTCAAGGAAGATCCTGTTGTATAGGAACAGCAGGTGATTTCGTGGAGTTTGGTGAAAGGTGTTTAATCATTTCATAATGAATGCCTGGTCCAACAGCACTTGCCTTTGCAAGGGTGAAGGCTGTTTTCATGCATGGAAAATGGCCCATTACAGAAACAGTATCACTATATAGTGCAAAGAAGCCACAGGCTTTTGCTGTACTGGCAAAAAAAAAAAGAAAAGAAGGCAACGAAGTAGATAAGAAAACAAATACAGGTCGACCATTACTAATCCGTTTCCACTGCTAATTCAGATATAATTTCCGTGAATGTAATTTCAAATTTCCCGGGTCGGCGCACCAACCTGCCACTACTGTTTTGATGCCGTTGGTTGCAGCATCAGCTGTAGGCACGAACTCATCGGCGCAAAAACACTGGCAAACCATTCCTACTTGTTTTTCTGCATTTATTATTATAACCTGCTCACATTTAGCCCAAGCCATGGTTCCAATGCATAAAGGAAGTGCCTCTCGTGGTGGAAAGTGTCCACAGTAGCGCTGCGTTCCTATGTGCCGCCAGTAAGCAAAATAAGATTTGCCGCCCTAAATGTTGAACACTGATAAGCATTAACCAATCAGAAAACAATATCAAAAGAAATTTCGGTGCCCAGTTGAACTGCTGCCCGTAAGCGACGTTTACCTCGCCTACTCACTTGTTGTGGCCCTGGTTGTCCATAATAGATAAAGTTGAACTTCTGAAAAAACTTGACAGCGGTGTGTCTGTGATAAGTTTAACTCTGCTTAATTGTAAATTCCAGCAATTTCTTTCAGTTCCTCTTATTTTAGTAATTTTCTTTTAGCTATTCCTTTTTAGATTTTTTTTTTTTTTTTTTACAACACATTTGTACAAACTTGTGGAAAAACACAAGACAATATTATTATTATTAGCCATATGGTGCAAGGAAGCCTGGGGCTTATGCCGCACCAGCCAAAAGAAAAATTTGAGTTACCCTGAGAGAGAGAGAGAGAGAGAGAGAGAGAGAGAGAGAGAGAGAGAGAGAGAGGTAGATGGAAATCAGCAAGAAAGAGAAGAAATGATGATATCCAGCTCAGGACATATGATGGATAATACAGCACCCTAACGAACTTGTTTTCACAAAATCTCTAACAATACTGACAAACTTATTGCGATGTTTCAGAGTTTATTTTATCGTAATTAGTTTTATTGCAGCACTCGGCACGCATGCAATAAACTAATCACAAATGACCTTCATATGTATGCCGTAAAAGTGTCACACGTAAGTGGCTGACACGGCTTCTGAAGAAATAAAGTAACCAACATATGTGACTACGTTGGCCACCTATATGCGACATAAAAAAATACTTTTTTTTAATATTTTAAGGGAAAAAACGACAACACTGATATTACAATATTTATTTTAGAATTACTAATCAAATTATTTGCTAAATATTTTTTGGCCCCTGGGGAATTTTTTTTTAAACTAGCTTGGCAGTCAATGGGTTAAAGGTAGGAGGAGGTGGTTAGCTGTTGGGTAAACTGTATGTGCTAAAATAACCACCAGTGATCCGGCAAACTCACTAATCCGGCACCCCACAGGTCCCAACGCTGCCAGATTAGTGATGGTCAATCTGTACTGGCAAAAGTATTCACAATAACTGTACAATCCTACATTGCATCATTATTATTTTAATACAACACAATGCTAATTTATTTAATAGCAGTTGGTGTAGGATTATACAGTTATTGTGAATGTGAATATTCCCAACCACAGAGGCCTATTTGAAGAACTGGCAAAAGTACTGGCAAAAAAAAATAAAATATAAAAACCAAGTAGATAAGAGAACACAAATTACATGCTTCCCTTCTAACACACAGGTAAGTATCCAGTGCAACCTTAAATTTATTCACACTGTCAGCCTCAACTACATGCAAGGGCAATTTGTTCCAGCTATCAGTGACTCACTAACTAAAAGAAAACTTCCTACAATCTAATCTAAACCTAAAGCCCTGTAATTTGAATTTATGACACCCTAGTTCTGGAACTGTTTGGAACAGTGAGAACTTCGCCATACCCTTGAATGTAAAATTAAGGGACTCTTTCTCAGTTTTATGTTTATGGACCAGAAACTCCGGGGGGGAAAATGATGTTGCTGAGACGTTAGAAAATGTTTTCCAAAGAGGATTGGCTATTGCAGTTAAGTCTGCAATAGGGTATAAGTTATATTCCAGGACCAAAGAGGGTGTGCTGTGTATTTTCTGTTAATTTTCCAGATTTTGTCCCAGACCACCTTACAGCTATTCACCTGGATAACAGAAGAAGTAAAACAGATCCAGGATTCCTTCTGGCTTTGATGTTGAAAATAACTTGCTTTAGTGCATGCATGTTTTAAGGCTATGAGAGTAGCTGTGGCGAGATATCATCGGGATATCCTCCAAGCTTTTTTGTATTTTTTTGCTGCTATGCATTCTGAATCCCACAATGCTTTGAGAAATGGTGAAATTCGGGTGGATGTTTTTGGAACTGCAATCGCAGCTGCATGGATGTTACTTTCTGCAATGTACATGACTACATTGCTGATAGGTTCTAGCATGACTGCAGCATTGTCAAAATTTTCCAGGTGTTGAAAAGCTACCCAGTCAACCTGATCAATCTTCCACTGGGACAGCCTATGTATGAGTATGCACTTTCTTCCTCATATAGGTAACTATGCAGTTTACTTTTGAATTCGTTTAAACTGTCAGCCTCAGCTACTCGTGGAGGCAACTTGCTCCAGTAATTGATGATTTGCTGGCTAAAAGAAAACTTTCTGCAATCTAATCTAAATCAAGTTATCATAGGGAAGTGATCACTTTCATGTGAGTTGTCCTCTACCTCCCAAGTAATTAAAGAGAAGAGAGAAGGGAGCATATAGAAAGATCAATGGCTGAAAACATAAGGGTAGGCAAGTGGAAGAAGATGTTTGTTCCAGCATTTAGAAGGGAAGCATCACTGTCAGTGAGCATAGGCTCTATGACTCGTCCTCTTCCACCGATGTTAGCAATATCTGACAGGGTGTTATGTCCATTAAAATCTGCAAGAAGTAAGAAGGGGAGGTAACTGTACTACAAGATCATTAGTCTTTCTGAGGGATGTTAATCCCAGGTGGCAAATAAATAGAGCAGACTGTTAATGAAAACCCCACTGTAAGACAAATTACTACAGCCTCTTTGCTGGTTTTAAGTAACAAAGGCTGAAATGGAGTGAGGTTGCTCACGAGGATAGCGACTCCTCCATGAGCAGGGCCATACACAGTTTTATCCTTACAAATGATAGTAACGTTATGCATGGTGGGGGGTCATCATTTGCCTTTAGATAAGTTTCCTGTAAGAAATAGCAGACTGGTTTGTGATTTTTCAGGCATGTCTTGATGTCTTCTATATTTTGCTGAATCCATGACAATTCCATTGTAGGAATTTAGCCATTACTTGGGCTTGGTGGATCGGTTGGTCAGCTTCTGAAGTGATGAGGGCTTATTTTTCCCAGCCTTGGGTTTTTCTTTTTTTTTTGGGGGAAGTATGGGCACTGTCCTATGTCCATTTCTTCCTCCACAAAGAGTTCCAAGACTGAGTTTTCAGGTAATTCCTTGGTTTTGACATCCCTTTTTTTCTTGTACTGCCATTGGCAGTTGGGTTCTCTGTACTGTTACCTTCCTGATCAATTTTTGTAATGCTGGTACACAAGGAGGTACCTATATTGGTACCAAAATTTCTGTATTTAGGAAAGCCAGCCAGCCCCTCCAAACCCTTTTGAATAAAGAAGGATGACATTTTCCCGATAGGTCTCTCTCTCTCTATCGAGTAGAATGGAATATTAGGTATCTGGGTGTTAAACCTGATGTAGCTTCAGTTCTGGGCCTCTTTGCTGAAATATCAGTGTATCTGTCTGTATCCATATCATTATTTTCTGGTGCATGCTGGGGTCCCAGAAGAAAAGTTTAGATTATCAGGATTTGTATGTTTCATTTTTTGTTCAGTGCCAGCTCCCCACCCACCACACAGCTCAAATGGGACATCAGGGTTATCCAGACATTTACGTTTTATCAAACTATGCTCCTAACATACAAAAATAAAGGGCGCTGACTCTGTTTAGAAAATACAGCTGCAAGTTACAGGCTCCGAAAAAAACGATAAGTTTTTGCTTATTTACATAATTGTTATTTTATATTGTACTTAATCCATAGTCTTATAGTTCTAATTACGCTGGTTATTTTTATTTTAATTTGTATAAACAGTTTTGGTAGATATACGTAATACTTTATAAAACCGTTATTTCATTGGAATATTGCAGGCATTGTTTTTGTATATAGTGATAGGGAATTCAAATTTTTAATTGAGGTAGTTAGGTAGCTCTAACGTATAATTATAGAAACAGTAATACGCTTCACTGTTTCTATTAGATAGCGTAGTATTGACATTTAATTTAATTTAATTTAATTTATTGATCTTATTAATTTAAAATATCATGCCCCAAACTAGAGCAGCAAAGCAACGGGCACAAAGTGGCAGAAGTGCTGTGACTCGGGGAAGAACTGCGGGGGGGGCGATTCTCCAACGCATCACAGCCTAAAAAAATGTGCAACTTGTGAAATGTTTGCCGAACTATCTGGAACGGAACATGATATTGCCATGGGGGATGTCTTTGTGTGTGCGCAATGTAAGGAGTGTAAGGAAATCAGGCGACAATTCAGCGTCGTTATGGGCCTATATGAGAGTTTGAAGGACAGACAGGGTGGATGCCCTCGAAAGATCTAAATTGAGGGGCCCATCAGGCTCTCAGCTGCCCACATCAACGCCAGAGCTTGCACTTGGTCATCACGCAACACAGCGGTAACCCCCAAGGCAGATTGCGCTGGTCCCAAAGGAACTAGTAGTTGTTGGTGACTCTAATGTCAGAGAAATGGGAAATATATTGTGTAAAAAGGATAGGTGGAACAGGACCAGGGTATGTCTGCCAGGGGCAAAGGTTGATGACGTTGTAGAGCAGATATCATCTTTTAAGGGCACAAAAGGTGATATAGTTGTACACGTTGGCACTAATGATATTAAGAGTAGGAGACCGGCAGAATTACTTAACAAGTACAGGTCACTGTTGAAAAAAAGCCGTGAAGTAGGGTTGAATTTGAAAGTGTCTGCAATTCTGCCCAGACACGATAGGAGGGAGTATATGATGAGAGCCTTGTCGATCAATTCGGCCCTGGAAAGATTGTGCAAGGCTCAAGGGGTAGAATTTTTTTCAGCCTGGACTGTACTTGTTAACAGGAGAGATTGCTTCTACAGGGACGGGATACACTTAAATAGAAAGGGTGCAAGAATATTTGCTGATGCCATCGAGGCAGTTTTAGGTGGGTCGGAAAACTGATAGCTTGGGAGGATACGAGGACTAATAGTTTAACAGTAGCTGTAGGCAGAGGTGAAGGTGATTCTTGCACAACTTCTATTAGAATAAGTAGCGACCTGGAGCGAGGGGCATTGGGGGTTTCAGGGACGGATGTCAGTCATCGTGAAACAGGTGGGTACATGGGATGTGTTAGAGTGGCTGGGAATAGGAATAGGTGCATGTATACTTGCATGTATACCAATGCTAGAAGTATAGTAAATAAATTTGATGAATTTGAAGTGTTGGTCATGACATCAAAGGCTGATATTGTTGGGATATCAGAGACGTGGTGTCACCCAGATATAAGGAATGCCGAACTGGAATTTGGGGAGTACAATGTGTACAGAAAGGATAGACAGGATAGGAAGGGAGGAGGTGTTATGCTGTTAATAAAGAAAAATATAAAATCAAAAGAAGTGCATCCAGTTGATATAGATGAACAGTGCACTGTTGAGTCAGTTTGGTGTGACATAAACACTGTGAAAGCAAAAATTAGAGTAGGAGTGTGTTATAGGCCTAATGACTCGAATGAGTACAATGAACAATTGTACAGAGAAATAGAGTGGGCTAGTAAATCGGAATGTCTTATAATGGGAGATTTTAACTTCCCAGATATTAACTGGAACTTGTGGGTTGGGCACTCACAGACTAGTCAGACTTTTGTGGATTTATTGGATGATTGTTTTCTGCAGCAGCATGTTCGAGAGGCAACCAGAGAAAGTAATACTCTTGATCTGGGATCATTCATGTATTAGGAATTTGCAGATTAAAGAACCACTAGGTGGCAGTGATCACAGTGTACTGACGTGGGATTTACTTAAAGATTTAATTACCATCAGGGGTAAAGGAAAGGGTTTTTGCTTCCGTAAAGGCGAGTACAATGGTCTCCGACAGTTTTTAAATTCTGTACAGTGGGATCAACTGACGATGTTACCAACAGTAAATTCTAAGTGGGAAGCATTCAAGGATTTAATCGTGGAAGCTACTAAAAGTTTCATACCTATTAAGAAATATTGTTCAAGGTTTAGGCCTAAATGGTTGCCAAATGAACTAATGAGACTCGTAACAGAGAAGAAAAATGCATGGGATGCATATAAATTATCAAGCGACTCAGAAGCCTATGGCAGATATAAGTTAATCTGTAATCAGGTCACAAAGGAGGTTCAGCAGGCGAAGGCAGATTACGAGAAATCCTTGGCAAAAGATGCTAAGAAAAACAGCAAGGATTTCTTTACTTATATAAACTCTAAAAGGAAGGAGGTGAATCTGATTGGTGCACTTGACATCGATGGTTCGACTGTTGATGATCCTGCTCAGATAGCAAACAAACTGAATGAGTATTTTGCACCTACATTCACACGTGAGGAATTATTAAGGTTTGAAAATGGCAGAAGGTTATCAAATTGTAGCAGGGTGCTTAATGATCTTGTAATAACTGAGAGCAAAGTGGAAGAGAAATGGTTGAAGTTAAACGTAAGAAAAATCACCTGGGGTGGATGGGATCTATCCAGTTATATTAAAGGAGGCGGCAAGGCAACTAAGCAAACCCTTAGCCATAATTATGAGAGCATCCTTGGACTCAGGGGAGGTTCCCACGGACTGGAGATGTGCAAATGTATCCCCAATTCACAAAGGGGGATCGAAGGGTGACACGAGTAATTACAGACCAGTTAGTTTAACTTCTGTTCCGGGTAAAATAATGGAGTCGCTGGTTAAAGATGCATTGCAGGATCATCTAGACAAGACTGCAGCAATAATTCAGACACAGCATGGGTTTGTTAAGGGAAAGTCTTGTCTGACAAATTTGATAGGATATTATGATGTGGTTACAAAGGGACTGGATGCAAAAAACAATTTTGATATCATATATTTGGATTTCAGGAAAGCTTTTGACACTGTTGCGCATGGAAGACTATTGTACAAATTGGAGCAGAATGGTATTAAGGGTAAGTTGCCACAATGGATAAAAGGATGTTTAAGTGCGAGAAGACAGAGGGTGGTAATCAATGGGTGCTGCTCTTCTTGGACTAATGTTATTAGTGGAGTCCCACAGGGTTCGGTGTTAGGTCCACTATTGTTTTATATATTTATCAATGATATTGATGAAGGTATATTAGGCTTAATGTCGAAGTTTGCAGATGATACAAAGGTTGGCAGGGTTGTTAATGACAGTAATGGCAGTCTGCTACTGCAGTAGGATCTAGATAATTTGGGCAGATGGGCTAAGAAGTGGCAACTGAAGTTTAACCTTGACAAATGCAAAGTACTGCATATGGGTAGAAATAACCCAAGAGAAACGTACCAACTGTGTGGTACTACTCTTAAGGTGGTAGAAAATGAAAAAGACCTGGGAGTAATTGTGCAGTCAGATATGAAGTTCTCTGAGCAATGCACACAGGCTGCCAGGGCAGGTCATGGGGTTTTGTCAATGATATATAGGAATTTTGCTAGCAGGGAAAAGGAGGTGATTATCCCTCTGTATAAGGCAATGAATGGTCAGGCCACACCTTGAGTACTGAGTACAGGTCTGGAGACCTCATTTTAGGAAGGATGTAGATTTACTTGAGCGGATACAGAGAAGGGCAACAAGATTGGTGAGGGGAATGAAGGGATCCTTTTACCAAGAGAGGCTTAAGTTCTGCAAATTGCAGTGGCTGGAGACTAGGCACCTGCGCGGTGATCTGATTGAGGTATATAAGGCCTTGAATGGATTGAGCACACTGAATTCTGATGGGATCCTTCCACTTGTTCAGATTACGAACCTAAGGGGGCATAAATTCAAATTAAGAAAAGACAGATGTAGAATAGATGTGTGGAAATTTGCCTTTAGCCAGCGGGTGGTTAATTGCGGGAACAAACTTCCATCTGTCGTTGTGGAAGTTGATAGCTTGAATAAATTTAAGGAGGAACTGGACAGGCATTTGGAGGGAATGGTGTGATTTTTTTTTTTTTTTTTTTTTTTTGGCTGATGCTGCATAAGCTCATACATTTGCTTTCTTGCATCACATGCCACTACTACTACTACATTCATATATGTACGAAACTTACATAGATTTATGTACAATTATATATACATTTCCATCATCCAGGGCTTGTGTGCTCGTATATGTGTGTGTGTGTGTACGTGTATCATGGTGGCTCCTAGGCAGTAGCCCATCTCCACCTTTGTTCTATGTGTTGGTGTAGAAACTCTACGCCACTTTGCCACTAGGGAGCAGAGAACACCTGGGCAGCTGCCGCCTGGTGCCCATCTCTAGGCAAGATAAAACTGGCCTGGGACTACTGTCCTATATTGGCTTACATGCACAAAATCCTGCACCCACCAGAGGTATGAACTTTACCTACCCACAAACTGAAGAAATTTGGATAATTGTAAGTTATATACTACCAAAGGAAACTTGGCCACATACCCATACCAGCTGAAGTTCAGGGGGCCTGAAGCTGGGCCCTCTCAACCACCAGGTTCCCCCTTTCCAAACTTCCACAGGTCATAGCACATAAACTACCTGGATTCCTATGATGTTAGCCTGGCACCTAGGCTGTGGATGTTGGATCCCATGGTGCTAATCTAGAGGACCAACAGTGTAACTTCAAGGTCCCTTCATCGTTTACAAGTGGTCATGTAGAGAGGAGTAGCGGAAAATAAAAAGAAATGGAGTAATTACAAAGTCAGATATGAGGTTCCCTAAACAGGTTGTCAGGATAGCTCGTGGTGTTTTGTCAATGATATACAGGAATTTTGCTAGCAGGGATAAGGAGGTGATTATCCCATTGTATAAGGTAACAGTAAGTCCACATCTTGAGTACTACATACAAATCTGGGACCTCATTTAATAAGGATGTGAATCTGTTGAAACAGGAGCAACAAGATTAGTGAGGGGAACAAAAGGGTGCACTTACCAGGAAAAGCTTCAGTTCTACAAAATGCAGTGCCTAGAGACTAGGGACCTGCTATGAAATTTGATTGAGATGTTTAAGGCTTTCAGTGGGCTGAATAAGCCCACTGAAAGCCTTAAACTCAACACTGATGGAATTTTTCCTTTACTCGGACTACACACGAGGAAGCAGAAATTCACGCTGAGAAAGTGGAAATATGCCTTCTGTTAGCAAGTAGAGGCTGTTGGAACCAACTTCGATTTGGTGTTGTGGAAGTGGGTAGTTTGAATAAATTCAAGGAAGAACTACATAAACCATTGGAAGAAATTTTTTCTTTTTGGCTGATGCTGTATAAGCTTGCTTTCTTGCATCATTTGCAATTATTAATACCATAAGAATGCCTTTTCATTGCAAACTTTGTTTCACTTCTAATGTTTGTATCACTTCAATGCCATACTTTTATCACTTTGCAATGAAAGAGTGCCATTGTGTGCTTCAAGGATAATATTTGTGGGGCACTTTCTCTTTCTTCCATGCCACATTTGGTCAGGGGTATCATCATTCCTAGATTAAAAGTGCCCCCAAACAACCAAACCTTCTTACCATTTGGTTAGGAAACTTTGGTCATTTTACTTTTGTGATTTCCTTCAAGTATGCAAAACAACAATGTTTATGTGATGCAGTACACTAATACTACAAATCTTCTAAAATTACTTTCTTAATTATCGAACTTAGTGAATAATAATAATGGATGATTTAAAGTTTGAATCAGTAAGTAATACAGTAGAAAAATCAGTACTTACACAGAGAAGTGCACTTTGGAATGCAAGCCCTTCTTGACATCAATCAAATAATCATACAAATGTGGAACACACTGATCCAATTCAGCATTTTCTACACTATCGATACAGGCATTAGTTTGTTCAGTTATGTTAACTAAAAAAAAACAGGAAAAAAAATGCAGAATAAGGTATTATTTTCACAGAGAATAATAGTGTAAAAACTTCCGAGTATTAATACTAATGATATAATAGTAAAGATTCATAAGAGGATCTTTTCCCTATCAACTGTGAAATCACATTAGAGTTTGTAGTGGACAAGGAATTCAGATTCTTCTTCAAGAAAGTAAAAAATAGGAATAATTGAAAAATGACAGTAAATACAGAGAAATTTAGCTGTACAATAGCAGCAAGAATACAGTAAGATCTGTAATAAGGAGGAAGTTAAAAATTTTAAACAATTTCTTTAATGCTTCTGATGAAACAATATAGTACCTTGTTTTCCGGTACACTTAGCTGCTGTATTCATGTATTTCCCATGTTCATTAGCTAGAAAGGGTGCAAGAATATTTGCTGATACTATCGAGGCAGTGTTAGGTGGGTCGGAAAACTGCTAGCTTGGGGGGGATACAAGGACTAAAAGATAAACAGTAGCCACAGGATGAGGTGAAAGTGATTCTTGCACTGCTTCTATTGGAATGAGCAGCAGCCTTGAAAACAAGGTGCAGGATAATTCAGAGTTTGCTGAGAGTCATTGCGGTACAAGTATACACATGGGTTGTGTTAGGGTAGCTAAGAATAGGAACAGGTGCATGAATACTTCCATGTACACCAATGCTAGGAGTTTGGTAAATAAATTTGATGAATTTGAGGTATTGCTCAAAACATCAATGGCAAATATTGTTGGGATATTGACACGTGGTGTCACACAGATATAAGGAATGCAGAACTGGAATTTGGGGAGAACAATGTGTACAGAAAGGATAGACAGGATAGAAAGGGAGGAGGGGTTATGCTATTAGTTAAGAAACACAAAATCCAAGGAAGTGAAGCCAGTCGACATCGCTGGACAGTGCAGTGTCGAGTCAGTTTGGTGTGACATAAGCATTGGGAGATCAAAATTGAGAGTAGGAGTGTGCTATAGGCCTAATGACTCTGATGAGTATAATAAGAAACTGTACAGGGAAATGGAGTGGGCAAGTAAATCAGAGTCTTATAATGGGGGATTTTAATTTCCCAGATATTGACTGGAATTTGTAGGTTGGTCGCTCAAACACTAGCAAGGCTTTTGTGCATTTATTGGATGATTGTTTTCTACATCAGCATGTTCGGGAGGCAACTAGAGGGAGTAGTACTCTTGATCTGATTATCAGTAGTGATTCTTCATGCATTAAGAATCTGAAGAAAAAGGAACCACTAGATAGCTAGAAGGAACCACTAGAACAGACTTCCATCCCTTGTAGTCGAGGTTGATAGCCTAAATAAGTTTAAGGCTCAGCTGCACAGGTATTTTGAACGAGCAGAGGGATGAAGTGGAAGTGGATTTTTTTTTTTTTTTTTTTTTTTTGGCTGATGCTGCATAAGCTTGCTTTCTTGCATCAAATACCTCTACTAATGCTAATGCTAATGGCAGTGATCACATGTGCTGAAGTGGGAGTTACTCAAAGAGGTAACTACCATCAGTGGTAGAGAGAAGGGTTTTTGCTTTCGTAAAGGCGACTACGATTGTCTGAGACAGTATTTAAATTCTATACAGTGGGACCAACTGATGATGTTACCAACAGCAAATTCAAAATTGGAAGCTTCCATCCCTTGTCGTGGAAGTTGATAGCCTAAATAAGTTTAAGGCTCAGCTGGAAAGGTATTTTGAACGAACAGAGGGGTGAAGTGGGAGTAGTTTTTTTTTTTTTTTTTTTTGGCTGATGCTGCATAAGCTTGCTTTCTTGCATCAAATGCCTCTACTAATGCTAATGCTAAAAACAGAAAAGGGTTCTTTACCTATGTAAACTGTAGAAGGAAAGGGATGAATCAGATTGGTCCACTGGATATTGATGGTTCAACAGTTGAGGATCCTGCTCAGGTGGCTAACAAACTAAACGAGTATTTTGCATCTACATTCACACATGAGGAGTTATTCAGGAAGGAGAATCTGCCAGAGTTTACTTCACCTCACTGCCAGAGGTGAGAGCTCTGGCAGAGAGCTAGATGATTTTGTAATAACTGAGAGGAAAGTGTAGGAGAAATTGTTGAGGATAAACATAAAATGGGCACCTGGGGTGGATGGGATCTATCCAGTTATATTAAAGGAGGCAGCAAAGGAAGTAAGCAAACCTTTAGCCATAATAATGAGAGCATCTTTGGACTCGGGAGGTACCCATAGACTGGAGATGTGCAAATGTGACCCCAATTCACAAAGGAGGATCAAAGGCTGACACAAGTAATTATAGACCTGTGAGTTTAATTTCTGTTCCAGGAAAATTAATGGAGGCACTGGTTAAAGAAGCACTGCAGGATCATCTAGACAAGACTTCAGTTATAGCTCGGACACAGCATGGTTTTGTTAAGAGGAAGTCTTGCCTGACAAATTTGATTGGATACTATGATGCAGTCACAGAAGAACTGGATGCAGGGAATAACTTTGACATTATATATTTGGAACTTAGAAAGGCTTTTGATACTGTTGCGCATGGAAGACTGCTGCACAAATTGGAGCAGTGTGGCATTGAAGGCAAATTGCTGCTACGGATAAAGGGATGGTTGAGGGGGAGAAAGACAGAGAGTGGTAATTGATGGACACTGCTCATTGTGGACTAATGTTATTAGTGGAGTCCCTCAGGGTTCAGTGTTTGGTCCATTATTGTTTTCTGTATTTATAAATGATATTGATGATGGTATATCAAGCTTAATGTCCAAGTCTGCAGATGATACAAAGGTTGGAAGGGTTGTTAAGGACACTACTGACACTATGCTGCTGCAACAGGATCTGGAAAGGTTGAGCAGATGGGCTGAGAGGTGGCAAATGAAGTTTAACATTGACAAATGTAAAGTACTACATATGGGAAACAGCATCCCCAGAGCAACGTATCAACTCTGTGGGACTAAACTGACAGTGGTAGAGAATGAAAAAGATCTGGGGGTAATTGTGCAGGCAGATATGAAGTTCTCTGTGCAGTGCAGACGGGTTGCAAGAGTAGCTCATGGTGTCTTGTCAATGATATACAGATATTTTTCTAGCAGGGATAAGGAGGTGATTATTCCCTTGTATAAGGCAATGGTCAGGCCACACCTTGAGTACTGTATACAGGTCTGGAAGCCTCATTTCAAGAAGGATGTAGAGCTGCTTGAAGGAGTACAGAGAAGGGCAACAGAAGAAGATTTTGAATGGTACGAAGGGTTGCTCTTACGAAGAAAGGCTTAAGTTTTGCAAATTACAGTGTCTGGAGACTAGGCACTGGCGAGGTGATCTGATAGAGGTGTATAAAGGCTTGAATGGTTTGAGCATTCTCAATGCTGATGGGATTCTTCCTCTTGCTCAGAATAATCACCTGGGAGGGCATAAATTCAGATTGAGGAAAGACAGATGTAGGATAGATCTGTGGAAATTTGCATTTAGCCAGCAGGTAGTTGGTTGGTGGAACAGATTTCCATCCCTTGTTGTGGAAGTTGATAGTCTAAATAAATTTAAAGCTCAGCTGGACAGGTATTTTTAACAAACGGAGGGGTGAAATGGGAATGATTTTCTTTTTTTTGGCTGATGCTGCATAAGCTTGCTTTCTTGCATCATATGCCTCTACTAATGCTAAATGGCTGCTGGATGGGAAACATTTTGATCCTAAATTTTTTTAAATCACATTTGCATTATAGCATTCCATCCAGCTGCAGCTTCTACATTGATTTCTCTATTAAAATATTAATGCTCTCCATTGGAAAGGGTCAAAATCTTTGTGAGCCTATGAAACAGAGCTGGTAATTACTGTTTTATCAAACTATGCTCCTAACATACAAAAATGAAGTAATTAAATTCCACAACACAGTTTATTATTTATATTGACAATTCTGTACCTTGCAGCTCATTGCACCAACAGCTGTAGTCACTCCAGCCATACACTAGTCTTACCTGTCCCATGAGCTTTTGCCTACCCACAGACTGAAGAAATTTGTATAATTGTAAGTTATATACAACCACAGGAAATTTGGCCAACTGACCAAAGTAGTTTGTTCCCATTTTAGATGAAACTCTGTATTACATGTCTCTCATTGATAGCTGCTACTCATGACTGACAGTAGCTGACAATCAAACTGTAAGCAAATTTGAATGTCAAATGAACTTTTCCAAAGTGTAAAATGAAAGCTTTCTTTAACAATTATAATTAAATTAGAGCTTAGAATAATATGGAAACTGATTTCCTGCAACTTTGTTGTGCAGACTTCTTGATTCCACCATATCACATGAAAAATTTTTGCCAATAATCCAAAGAGATTCCATGCATATAGGAACTAAAGGTAAACATATAAAGAAATTTAAAAGCCTTTAATTTTTGGTCCAAGTTGTTCATACTGTTCATACAAAACTGTTCATACTCTTCTTGTCTTTCTTGATTTCCCCCCAAACAGCACAGCAAATTCTGTCTACTTTGAATGGTATTCTACATTTTTTTTTTTTTTTTTTTTTCATGTAAACCCCAAACCCGAGAGGTATTAGAACCTGTAGTACTTAGTACCATGCTTGGGTTGGAGGTTGAGAAGACGAAAGATGATATTTGTTGACATTGGACTTGAACTTCTGTAGACTGTAATTTTCAGGAAATACCTATGAAGGAAGGTTATTCCAGAAAATGGCAGTTGAATGAATAAATGAGGAAGATGAAAAGATGGTTCTGTGAGTTTGGAGTTGGACAGTAAATGGATGTTGGCTGGTGGCGACACGTGTTCGAACTGTTTTGAAAGAGAGAGCGGGAATTATAGAAGTCAATTCAGAAGAACAGTGCCCATGGAAGTATCTGTAGAAGAGGTATGCCGCAGAAACAGTACGTCATTGAGAAAGCGAGTGGAGAGACTCTGTTAGAGATGAATCTTTAATTAGCCTAACTGCCCTCTTCTGAATGGAATCAAGAAGCCTGAGAGAGGTTTTGGGGCCACCACCCGAGATGTGGGAACAATATTCCATGGCAGGGCGGATTTGCGATTTATTCAGAGTGAGCTTGTTTGGAAGAAAAGTAACGCCGAGAGCGAAAGAGAAAACCAAGTTTTTTAGATGCAGAGGAAGCAATATTTGTAATGTGCTTGTGCCAAGAGAGATTAGAAGTCAGGGTAATCCCCAAAAGAGATATATCATTTTGCCTAGAAATCGGAGTGTCACTAAAGATAAGCATAGGAGCAGAAGAATCCTTTTTACGAGATATAAGACAAGACTGAGTTTTAGAAGGGTTGAAATCAACTAAGTTGTCTTTGCCCCACTGGAGAATAACCTGAAGATTGGCATTTAAGGAATTGGTAGCAGATTTTCGAGAAGTTGACGCTGATTGAGCAGGAAAAGGTTTTTCAAAATGGAAAGTGGAATGCAATGTGCTATCATCAGCAAAACTATGGATAGGATTTCCAGTCAATGGAAAAGGTCATTAATATACAAGAGGAAAAGAACTGAACCTTGGGGGACACCGGCATTAGTGGAGAAGTTATAAGACAGAGAGCCATCTTCCATCATCCTCAGTGAGCGATCAGAGAGAAAACTGGATAACCAATTACTAAAAACAGTTGGCAAACCATAAGATGGAAGCTTGTTTAGAAGACCTTTATGCCAAACACGATTGAAAGACTTTGAGATGTCAAGAGCAACTAGTTGTGTTTCACCGAACCTTCCCATTGAATTAGTCCATAAATGGGTATCATAAGCCAGAATATCACCAGTGGATCGACACTGATGGAATCCATACTGGCGATCGTTGATCAGAAGGAAGGTTTCTAGGTAGTTTAAGAGTTGGTGGTTAATTGATTTCTCCATTACTTTTGAAATAATAGAAGTAATTGCAATGGGACGATAATTAGATGGGAGGGATTTGTCACCCTTTTTAGGAACTGTCTGGATATGAGCAAATTTCCAAGCAGAAGGAAAAATACCTTTGGAATAGAAAGCGAATAAAGGCGGGAAAGAATAGGAATAATTTCAGGAGCACGGGTTTTGAGAACAAGTGGAGAAATACCATCAGGACCTGGAGCTTTCTTAGCATCAAGATTCGTCAAAATTCTTCTGACATCCTTCTGACGGAAGACCACAGGGGGCATTGAATGGAGCGTGTTGGGAATGGTGGGAGGTGTTTTACCAAGATCATTAATACATGAGTTGGAAGAAAAATGGGATGCTAGCAGGTCAGCTTTATCCTTGGCTGAAGTGACAACAGAAACATCTGGTTTGGACAGAGGTGGGAGCAGAGATGGGCAAAAGTTGCGGCCAACAGCTTTGGCAAGAGACCAGAATGCTCAGCTACCATCAGGGCAAGAAGCATGTTTTCTACTCTTAGCCTGTTCAAACTCTAGTTTGGACTGATTAATAACTGCTTTACAACTGTTGCGAGCTTAGGTGTACGCAGAAAATGAAACTGAAGAATTAGAAACAAGCCAATTACGATATGCAACATTCTTCTCTTGAACAGCCTTAGCATATTTATTGGAAAACCAGGGTTTAGATAAAGGATGAGATTTTAAAGTGGAGTGTGGGATAAAGGATTCCATTCCTGGAAGAATAATTTCACTGACACAATCTGAGCAAATGTTGACATCAGAAGTTTTGAAACAGTAATCTCACCAAGGAAAAGAAGAAAAGAAATCTTGCAGGTCATCCCATTTTGCATTCTTCTAATGCCAAACAACACGAGGTTGGGAATAGCCATGAGATAAAGGTTCCATTGGAGAAGAGACAATCACCAAGTTGTGATCTGAAGTGCCTAAAGGACCTCTCACTTCGACCATGTACTTAGAAGGATTGTTTTTGAGAAAAGGATCAAGCGTATTGGCTGTATGATTAGGATTGTCACGGTATTCTTGTAGGTAAATGAACAAACTGTGCAAGGTCATTAGTAATTGCAAAAGCCTCAGCATCTTGATCAGCTGGGTCGGTATGACTAGAAAATGGAAGCCAGCTGGAGTTACGAACATTAAAATCACCAAGAAAAATTACCTCACTGTTAGGAAAGTTGCAAAGAGAGAAAGTCAAGTTGCAAAGAGAGAAAGTCAAAGAACTCCAAGTGATTAGTGGAGTTGGGAGAATGGTAGAGACAACAGATGAATTTGACACAATGAGGTAGAGGGATTTTATGCCAGAGAAGATCAAAGAGAGTAGATTCTAAATTGCCAAGTCTCTGACAGGGAATATCAGAACGGACATATGCACAAGTACCTTTGAGGCAAAAGGAATCATATAGCGAATAATTTGGGCATCTGAGATGAGCAGTAGTTGAATCAACCGATAACTGAGATTCTGTCAGAAAAAGTACATGGGGTTTGGTAGACTGCAAGTGGAAATGGACATCGTTGAGATTAGAATCGAGACCATGTATATTTGTGAAATGAATTGTTTGTTTGTTTGTTATTTGGTTTTTAGGAGCATTAGCAACTAATGCCATATTGCTCCAGGAATATGCGGTGGTCATTCCCTGACCACCTAATCTAATCAAGTCTAATCAAGAACCTAGTTTAATCAAGAAGCGTGTGCTATGCACTGCTGCTCCTTCCCACCTGGCTTTGGAGGCGCCGTGAAATGAATTAGGAAGTGCTTGTAGGTTTAGATCTTTTCCAGATAAGCTTGCTCTATTAGTTTGACAATCATGGTTTATTCAATAGTAAGAAAAAGTGGATCCATTATTGTTTTCTGTATTTATAAATGATACTGATGATGGTATATCAGGCTTAATGTCTAAGTTTGCAGACGATACGAAGGTTGGCAGGGTTGTCAAGGACACTACAGACGCTATGCTGCTGCAACTGGATCTGGAAAGGTTGAGCAGATGGGTTGAGAGGTGGCAAATGAAGTTTAACATTGACAAATGTAAAGTACTACATATGGGAAACAGCAACCCCATAGCAACGTATCAACTCTGTGGTACTACACTTACAGTGGTAGAGAATGAAAAGGACCTGGGGGTAATTGTGCAGGCAGATATGAAGTTCTCTGAGAAGTGTAGACAGGCTGCAAGAGTATCTCAATGGTCTTTTCAATGATATATAGGAATATTTCTAGCAGGGATAAAGAGGTGATTCTTCACACTACAAGGCAGGTTTTGTCAATGATATACAGAAATTTTTCTAGCAGGGATAAAGAGATGATTATTATTAACACTACAAGGCAATAGTTAGGCCGTATCTTGAGTATTGCATACAGGTCTGTAGGCCTCATTTTAGGAAAGATGTCGAGCTGACATAATGAGTACAGAGAAAGGTAACGAGATTAGTGAGTGGAACAAAGTTTCTTGCTGTTACCAAGAAAGGCTTAAGTTCTACAAATTGCCGTGACTGGAGACTAGGCACCTTGGAGGTGATCTGATTGAGGTGTATAATTTGCCTTGAATGGTTTGAGCAAGCTCAATGCTGATGGGATACTTTCTCTTGCTGAGATTCTGCACCTAAGGGGGCATAAATTGAAATTGTGGAAAGACAGTTGTAGAATAGATGTGCAGAAATTTGCCTTTCACCAGATGCTGGTTGATTGCTTGAACAAACTGCCATCTGTCGTATAAGTTGACAGTGACAACTTAAATAAATTCAAGACTGAACTAGACAAGCAAGAAGGCTTTTTTTTTTTTTTTTTTTTTTTGGCTGATGTTATATAAGCTTGCTTTCTTGCATCATATGCCTCTAATAATGCTAATTCTAATCTCTCCTCAGGAAATACAGGCAACATTTGCGGGAACCAATAAGAGGCCAGGACCCAATGGAGTTCCTCCTGTATTTCTTAGGATCATAGCGATAAGAATCCTCATTGATTTGTGTTACATCTTTCTGTGGTCCAACTGTGTTCTTAAGTCATTATATTATGCCTATAGTATCTTTATACACAAAAAATCCATGTCACTAAACTCTCCAGACATCGACCCATCACAATGTCATCTGTTTTACTACGAAAATTTCATAAGATCTTAACTAACAGCATTTTCACTGTGCTAATTCCAAGACAGAAGGCATTTCTACCTGTGGACGGTGTTGCAGATAACGTGTGTTTGCTACAGTCCTTGCTTGCTCAATCACAGAGAAATGGCAACATCTCCATCTAGCCTCAATAGATATACAAAAGGTTTCCATGCTATAGTGGATGCAGAAAGCAGTTTTTTGAATCTTTTATTGGTTACATCTGTAGACTCCAGGACTGCTTCTTCACAAGTATGAGGGTTGTTTTCAGGTTAATCTTGAGGTTACACCCAACAAGAGGATTCAGGCAAGAGGACCCTTTGTCTCCTCTGCTGTTCAATCTTGTTTTAGACCTCCTGTTGTGCAAATTACCAAAGTATGTAGGCTTTGCTATTGGCACCCACATCGTACATTTTCCTGCATTCAATGATACTCTCATCCTGGCAGCTAGCACCACCACAGGACTTCAACTCCTGATTGATAGAGCCTATCGGCAGGGTATCCAATTCATGTGCTTTACAAGTTTTTCAGCTCCAGCGAATGCTAAGTTTTTAGCTATATTTAGCTGCTTTATATACTTAATTGGTATATTAAATTATTTTCTATAAGTAGCTTATAGACCTAGTCAAGATCCTTAGTTTATTCTGTATTTAGATAGCGAGATTTTGGAAGTTAATTAATATGTATATAATATTATAAATTAATCAGTACAATTTATTAATCTTGTTAAACTTCATTGTCAATTAAATTTTTATTTTTTAACTAAATACATATAACGACTTAGATTTTACTAATGTAACATTATTAATTAATACATAACCTGATACAGCAGTTAAATAACGAAACCTGGAGATAATACTCGATACTGGAAAAAAAAAAAAAAAATATATATATATATATATAGTGATATAACTGCATTGGGATATAAGTATAGGTTATAATTTTGTACTGAAATTGAATCGAAATCATGATTCAGACCAGAGCAGCAAAGCAAAAGGCTCAAGCTAATGGGAGTGCTGTGGCTCAGGGGAAAACTGAGGGGGGGGGCAGTTGCCCTCTGAATCACAGCCTTTTAAAATGCAGTTTGTTTAATGTTTGTGGAACAATCAGGTACGGGACACGATATTGCCAAGGGAAATGGTGCCTCTGTAGCCAGGTGAGCAGGAGCAGGAGCAGCAGTGCATAGCACACGCTTCTTGATTAGACTGGAGTTCGAGCCTGTGACCATCAAAAATGGAGGATGCGGAAAGGTCAGGGAATGACCACCGCATATCCCCACGGAGCAATATGGCCTTAGTTGCTAATGCTCCTAAAAAAACCAAACAACAACAACAACAAACCAAGGGGAATGTCTTTGTGTGTGCACGATGTAAGGAGTATGAGGAAATCAGGTGACAATTCAGAGTTGACACGGGCCTATATGAGAGCTTGAAGGACAGGGTGGATGCCCTCGAAGGATCTAAATTGAGGACCCATCAAGCTCTCAGCTGCCCACATCAACATCAGAGCTTGCACTTGATTATCATGCAACACAGCGGTAACCCCCAAGGCAGAATGCGCTGTTCCCACAGGAACTGGTAGTTGTTGGTGATTCTATTGTCAGGGAAATGGGGAACATACTGTGTAAAAAGGATAGGTGGAACAGGACCAGGGTATGTCTGCCAGGGGCAAAGGTTGATGAAGTTGTAGAGCAGATATCATCTTTTAAGGGCACAAAAGGTGATATTGTTGTATATTTGGCACTAATGATATTAGGAGTAGGAGACCGGCAGAATTACTTAACAAGTACAGGTCACTTTTGAAAAAAAGCCGTGAATCAGGGTTGAATTTGAAAGTGTCTGCAATTCTGGTCAGACACGAAAGGAGGCAGTATATGATGAGAGTCTTGTAGATCAATTCAGCCCTGGAGAGACTGTATAAGACTTACGGGGTAGAATTTTTCTCAACCTGGTCTGTGCTTGTTAACAGGAGAGATTGCTTCTACAAGAATGGAATACTTAAATAGAAAGGGTGCAAGAATAGTTGCTGATCTTATCGAGGCAGTGTTAGGTGGGCCGGAAAACTGCTAGCTTAGGGGGATACATGGACTAATAGATTAACAGTAGTTGCCGGCAGAGATGAAAGTGATTCTTGCACTGCTTCTACTGGAATGAGCAGCAGCCTGGAAAACAAGATGCAGGATATTCCAGAGACTGCTGGGAGTCACTGCGGTACAAGTAAACACATGGGTTGTGTTAGGGTAGCTAAGAATGGGAACAGTTGTATACTTCCATGTACACCAATGCTACACTGTCAGTGCAGTACAAGTAAACACATGGGTTGTGTTAGGATAGCTAAGAATAGGAACAGGTGCATGTATACTTGCATGTACACGAATGCTAGGAGTTTGGTAAATAAATTTGATAAATTTGAGTTGTTGGTCAAAACATCAAAGGCATTGTTGGGATACAAGAGACGTGGTGTCACACAGATATAAGGAATGTAGAACTGGAATTTGGGGAGTGCAATGTGTACAGGAAGGAAGGAGGGGTTATGCTATTAGTTAAGAATCACATAAAATCCAAGGAAGTGCAGATAGTCGACATCACTGAACACTGCAGTGTGAACTCAGTTTGGTGTGACATAAGCACTGGAAGATCAAAATTGAGGTCGACATCGTTGAACACTGCAGTGTCGAGTCAGGTTGGTCTTACATAAGCACTGAGAGATCAAAATTGAAAGTAGGATTATGTTATAGGCATAATGACTCTGATGAGTATAATAAAAAACTGTACAGGGAAATAGAGTGGGCCAGTAAATCAGAGGGTCTTATAATGGGGAATTTTAATTTCCCGGATATTGACTGGAATTTGTGGGTTGGTCACACACACCCTAGCAAGGCTTTTGTGGATTTATTGGATGATTGTTTTCTGCATCAGCATGTTCAGAAGGCAACCAGATGGAGTAATACTCTTTATCTGATTATTAGTTGTGATTCTTCATGCATTACGAATTGGCAGATAAAGGAACCACTAGGTAGCAGTGATCACAGTGTGCTGAAGTGGGATTTGCTCAAAGAGGTAACTACCAGCAGAGGTAGGTAACTAACTCTAGAAGGAAAGGGATGAATCAGATTGGTCCACTGGATATTGATGGTTCAACTGTTGATGAACTGTTCAACTGTTCAACTGTTGATTAGCTCAGGTAGCTAACAAACTAAATGAGTGTTTTGCATCTACAGGTGCATTTAAATTTACATATAAACTTCAATATATACTGTTCAAGTTACAAAAGTTAATATTAATTACATCTTATGATCAACTTCACTCCAGGGGCTCACATCTGGTGAGTATGTGCTTGACACACCCAGGGTCCTGAGGTGGATATCATCATTCTTCTCTCTTTTGGTGATTCCCTCCTACTTTGCATGCGCTCTCTCTCTCTCTCTTGCCAGAAGCAGCAGTGCATAGCACACGTTTCTTGATTAGACCGGGGTTCGAGCCCATGACCGCTAAATACGGAGGATGGGGAATGACCACCGCATATCCCCGGAGCAATATGGCCTTAGTTTCTAATGCTCCTAAAAATCAAATAACAAACAAACTCTCTCTCAGTGTATTAATTTTTTTTTTTTTTCAGGTAGGGGAATGCAGACTGAATGCAAGAGGAGTTATTCAGGGAGGGGAATGCTAGACGTGAATTAAACTCTGGCAGTGAGCTAGATGATTTTGTAATAAGTGAAAGGATAGTGGAGAAGAAGTTGTTGAAGAAAAAAGGGATTTGGGGTGGATGGGATCTATCCAGTTATATTAAAGGAGGCAGAAAAGGAAGTAAGCAAACCAAGCCTTAGCCATAATTATGAAAGCTTCCTTGGACTCAGGGGAGGTACCCATGTACTGGAGATATGCAAATGTGACCCCAATTCACAAAGGAGGATCAAATGGCGACACAAGTAATTATAGACTTGTTAGTTTAACTTCCATTTCAGGGAAATTAATGGAGGCACTGCAGGATCTTCTAGAAAAAACTTCAGTTATAGCTTGGACACAGCATGGTTTTGTTTAGGGGAAGACTTGTCTGACCAATTTACTGGATACTATGATGTGGTCACAAAGGAAATGGATGCAGAGAATAACTTTGATATCATATATTTGGATCTTAGAAAGGCTTTTGATGCTGTTGCACATGGAAGACTGCTGTACAAATTGGAGCAGTGTGACATTGGAGGCGAACTGCTGCTATGGATAAAGGGATGGTTGAGTGGAAGAAGACAGAGTGGTAATCAGTGGACACTGTTCTTTGTGGATAAATGTTATTAGTGGAGTCCCTCAGGGTTCAGTATTTCGTCCATTGTTTTCTATATTTATAAATGATATTGATGATGGTATATCAGGCTTAATGTGCATGTTTGCAGACAATACGAAGGTTGGCAGGGTTATTGAGGACACCGATGACAGTACACTGCTGCAGCAGGATCTAGAAAAGTTGAGCAAATGGGCTGAGAGGTTTTTTTTTTTTTTGTTTGTTGTTGGTGCATCGGCTTCTGTGGCCATAATGCACCTCTCAAAGTTTTTGCATTTTACTCTGATCCAAGCCCGAGGTGGGATACGAACCCACGACCTTCGGTTTGCTAGGCAGGCACTTTACCCACCTGGCTAGCCCGGTCGGCGGGCTGAGAGGTGGCAAATGAAGTTAAACATTGACAAATGTAAAGTACTACATATGGGAAGCAGTAACCCCAGAGTAACATATCAACTCTGTGGTACTACACTGACAGTGGTAGAGAATGAAAAGCTGGGATAATTGTTCAGGCAGATATGAAGTTTTCTGATAAGTGCAGATGGTCTGAAAGAGTAGCTCATCGTGTCTTGTCAATGATATACAGGAATTTTTCTAGCAGGGATAAGAAGGTGATTATCTCCTTGTATAAGGCAATGGTCAGGCCACCCATTGAGTACTGTACAGCTGTTGGAATGAGTATAGAGGAGGGCAACAAGATTAGTGAAGGGAATAAAGGGTTGCTCTTACGAAGAAAGGCTTAAGTTTTACAGATTACAGTGTTTGGAGACTAGATACCTGCGAAGTGATCTAATTGAGGTGTATAAAGCCTTGAATGGTTTGAACAATATCAATGCTGATGGGATTCTTCCTCTTGCTCAGAATAATCACCTGAGAGGGCATAAATTCAAATTGAGGAAAGACAGTTGTAGGATAGATGTGTGAAAGTTTGCCTCTAGCCAGTGGATAGTTGATTTGTGGAACACACTTCCATATTTTGTTGTGGAAGTTGATAGCGTAAATAAATTTAAGGTTGAGCTGGACAGGTATTTGGAATGAAGTGAGGGGTGAAATGGGAGTGGTTTTTTTTTTTTTTTTTGGCTGATGCTGCATAAGTTTGCTTTCTTACATCGTATTCTTCTACTAATGCTATATCTTCTTTAAGAGATGAGGATTGCGGCTTAACACAGCAAAGTCATGTACTCTGTTCCTTTTCCCATCATGTAGAGAAAAGGTAATGAAGACATAGTCTCGCAGCTTTCTAATTGGGGATGAAAAATTGTCACCAGGAGAAGTGGATAAGGTCTGGACTTATCTTAGAGTTCAGTTCACTCCTTCTGTGATGGTGCTTCCACAGGTGGCAAGGTCTGTGGAAGAGCCACAGAGCCATCTGTGGCTCTTGACTAGAGCCACAGATGGCTCTAGTCAAGCCCCAGCAGAGGCTGTTTATTCTTCGAATCTATCTCTTACTGAGATATTATCATCACCTAGTTCTGGGGAGAATAATCTAAGAGGCTTAACAGCCTGGATACCCAGCTAAGGCTTGTGTTAAGCAATGGTTGCATCTCCTGAAGGACGTGTTAACACCTTACTGTTATGCATATGTTACTGAAGGGGGTTTGGGTATCCCATCACTATGATGGACCATTCCTCTTCTGAAGAGAGAGTGGATTGAAAAGCAGCACTACTCATCTTCATTTCGAATAAGATCTCTTGCCAACATACCATCTTTTCAGCAAGAGTTAAATGGAGTGAACAAACTTTTGATGGACAACAGAATGTATTTAGAGAAGAAAACATCTGCGAAGGAGCAGTGGAACCATCTGTTGCATGCACCCTTTGATTGCTGCAGCCTTAAAGAATCATGCAAAGTCCACCCCCCAGCATCAGTGGAAAGGGGATGACATCAAACAGTTATCCAGCCAGGCATATATTGACCTGATTAAAACCAGATCTTCCTACTTGCCCACATTGCACAATGACGCCATAGGACACACGGGGTAACGATAAAGAGGCATGATGCCATTATAAACATTATTCAAAATAGGCTCATCCAGAAAGGATGGAAAGTCCAAAAAGAGTCTCATTTCCACACTGAGTAAGGTCTCAGAAAACCTAACCTCCTCTGTACTAGGGATGGCTCCCTATTCCTTCTGGATGTACAAGTAGTGGAGCAGGGCTATGACTTGGAGACCTGTCACAGATTGAAAACCAGATACTATGACCAGAACAATAGTCATAAACAAATAACTGAAAATCAGTATGCAACAATTTCATCTGTGACAGTGTCCTACAACGGTGTCTGGTTCAGGTCATCTGCAGCCCTTTTAACATCTCTAGGGTTAACTGTATCAGACATTGATTATAACAATCCAAGCTCTTCAGGGAACATTTAGCTGCTGGGAAGTTCATCAGCATATCACTTCTATTTGATATCTCTTAACATGTAATTGCATTTGTCAGGCATGTTGTTGGCATACCATAAGCCATTTTGTAATTATGAGAATTAGGTAAATAAAAAAAAAATAATATAAAAATTATTAGTGGAGTACTGCAGGGTACAGTGCTGAGCCCACTGCTATTTTCAATATTTATTAATGATACTGATGAAGGCATTATAAGAGATAATATCCAAGTTTAAAGACATAAAGATTGGCAGGGTGGTTAATGACAGTAATTAGGATATACTACAAAATGATCTAAAAAATTAGGTAGATGGGCTCAAAAGTGGCAACTGAAGTTTAACATTGATAAATGTAAGGTACTGCATTTGTGTAGCAGTAATCCCAGAATAACAAACCAACTAATTGAAAAAGGTTGGAAATAGGATAAATATGCAAAAATTTGATTTATGCCAGGTATTTTTAATAAATTTAAGGAGGAATTGGAGATATTATTAGAGGGGATGGACAGATGAAGTGGATAGGGTTTTATTCTTTCTTTTATTTTTTGCTGATGCTGTATAAGCTTGCTTCAATGAATTATTTGCCACTACTACTAGTATACTAATTGGATACTACACACACTGAAGGTAGTACAGGATGAAAAAGACCTAGTTTAGTTGTGCAGTCAGACTTTAAGTTCTTTGAACAGTGCAGACAAGCAAATAGGACATGGGGTTTTGTCAATGATATGCAGGAATTTTGATAGTTGAGGTAAGGAGGTAATTATTCTGCTATAAAAGGCAATGGTTAGGGCAATCTTGAATACTGCAAACATGTCTAGAAGCTTCATTTTAGGAAGCAGAATGGGAGCAGAGAAAAGCAATGAGATTATTATTATTATTATTAGCCATATGGTGCAAGGAAGCCTGAGGCTTATGCTGCACCAGACAAAAAAAAAAATTCCCAAGTTACCCTGTGAATGAGAGAGAGAGAGAGAGAGAGAGTGTGTGTGTGTGTGTGTGTGTGTGTGTGTGTGTGTGTGTGTGTGTGTGTGTGTGTGTGTGTGTGTGTGTGTGTGTGTGTGTGTGTCAGAAGTAGAAAGGAATCACCAAGAAAGAGAAGAATAATGATAACCAGCTCAGGACCCTGGGTTTGCAAAGCCTATACTCACCAGGTGAGGGAAATGAAAAGGTGGTTTTACCAATAAATACTTCAGTCCTGAAATTGCAGTACTTGGAAAATATGAACCTGCAAGGAGATCTGATTGAGGTGTTTAAAGCTTTGATTGGATCGCATAACCAAAATGTTGATGATATCCTTGTTCATACAACACATATAAGTTGGCATAAATTTAAATTCAGGATGGATGGTTCCAGGATAGATGTGCAGAAATTTGCTTTCAGTCAGAGGCTAGTAGTTGATGGTTGGAACTAATTTCCATATGGTGTGGAAGTGGCTAGTTTGAATAAATTTAAAGAAGAATTAGAGGAAATGGCAGATGATGTGGGAAGTTTTTTTTTTTTTTAGAATGACGATGTGCATGCTTGCTTCCATGCATCATTCACCACTACTAATACTACTGCTAATAATAATAATTAGTATTGGTGACAAATAATGCAAGGAAACAAGTTTATACAGCATCAGCAAAAAACAAAAACAAATAAACACTTCCATGAATGCAAGATGATAGTTTGTTCCTACAACAAATTGCACTTTTCTCAATTTAAGTCCATGTCTTCTGATGTATGTTGTCTGAGAAAGAGCAAAGACACCAGGAGCATTGTTCACTCAGTCAATATAAAGCCTTGAACATTTCAATCGGGTCTCCTCACAGGTACATAGTTTCCAAGTGCTTCAATTTGTAGAATTGAAAACTTTTGTGATTTCAGTTGGTTTCTTGACTAATCGAGCTATTCTTCTCTGCACACATTACAAGAGATCCACATCTTTCTTAAAATGAGGCTTCCAGACGTCTATTCTAGACTTAACTATTGGCTTTACAATGGGATAATCATCTCCTTGAAAGCCTACTATAATAGTTTTTCAAGCATTATTATTTCTGTTTATTGCATATACTCACTCCACTATGACTAATGGGCTATAAGGGTCTGTGCATTGGTCAGCCATTAAAATTACATGATATAGATACAAAATTTACACTGACTTTTAATTTTAGTTGAATGTCACAACTGTTTGTTAAGTAGGTTACATATACCTACTACTTTTTCACTTAAATTATTGGTATTTTATATTGAATTTACATACGAACCATTATATTTATTTTTAATAATTTTTTTTATTATTTTTATTTTTAAATTTACATATAAACTTTAATGTATACTGTTCAAGTTACTAAACTTAATATTATTTACATCTTATGATCAACTTCACCCCAGGGGCTCACATCTGGTGAGTATGGGCTTGGCACATGCAGGGTTCTGAGCTGGATATCATCGTCCTTCTCATCGTCCTTCCTTCTCTCTCAGGGTACTCAAATTTTTTTTTTGGCTGGGGCAGCATAAGCCTCATGCTTTCTTGCGCCATATGGCTAATAATAATAATAATAATAATAATAATAATAACAACAACTTACAATCTTGTATTATTTGGGTTTGACTATTGCCCCAAATATTCAATACATCTCTGTATAACTTTACAAAATTCTTCAATCTCTAATTGTTTTATAGGATTCTTAATGTTTCTGTTTTAATATTAGTTTTTAAAGTATTAAGAGTATGGATTCACTATGTATTTATTTGGTCTCAAATCATTTAAACTGTTTTTAAAATACGGATGTATTGTATTCTCTCGCTCAAAGATTGGGGCGGTGATTCAATATATTTTGGGGTCGGGCTTGGGGCCACGGGTCTCCAATTCCGGGTTCATTGGATCACTGATCTTGTCTACGAGGGAGTAGAATACATGTAATCTATTTGTATAATTATTCAACTATGGAGAGTATCAGTATTGCAGTGTTCTACAAGACATCATAGAGGTAAATATTCCATTTCTAAACTAATCTCAGTATAACAGAGATGTATTGATTGCACAGAATTGTATCTATACGGTAAGCACAGATACAATTCTATGCTTGTCATAAGTTAAACAGAAAATTGTTTCTATTTCTACCACATATTGTCTCATACCCCATATAGTGACATATATTTAGTTTAGTAAGTAAAATCTGTAATTAGTAATGCTAACGGAGGAGGGGGAGAGAGAGAGAGAGAGAGAGAGAGAGAGAGAGAGAGAGAGAGAGAGAGAGAGAGAGAGAGAGAGAGAGAAAAAACCACTATTTACATATAACATAATTCGGTTGGAGATAAAACTTGATACTGAAATATATATTTATACAGTGTTATAACTGCATTGCAATATAAGTATAGTGTTATATTTTTAATTGTACTGAATTTGAAAATTTAACTGAAATTGAATCGAAATCATGCCTCAGACCAATGCAGCAAAGCAAAAGATTCAAGCTAGTAGGAGTGCTGTAGCTCAGGGTAGAACTAAGGGGAGGGTTGTCTTCTGAATCACAGCCTTTTGAAAGGTACTGCTTGTGTGGTGTTTGTGGAGCATTCAGGAACAGGATATGATATTACCAAGGGGAATGTCTTTGTCTATGCTCGATGTAAGGAGTGTGAAGAAATCGGGTGCCAACTCAGCGTTGTTCTGGGCCTATATGACAGCTTGAAGAATAGGTTAGATGCCCTTGAAGGATTTAAATTGAAGGACCCATCAAGCTCTCAGCTGCCTACATCAACACCAGAGCTTGCATTTGAACATCAGGCAACACAGCGGCAACCCCCAAAGCAGAATGCGATGGTCCCACAGGAACTAGTTGTTGTCAGTGAAATGGGGAATTATTGTGCAAGACATATTGGCGGAACAAGACAATGATTTGTCTGCAAGAGGCAAGGGCTGATGATTTTGAAGAGCAGATATCATCTTTTAAAAGCACAAAAGGTGATACTGTTGTGCACATTGGAACTAATGATGTTAAGAATAGGAGAGAAGTGGAATTACTTAACAAGTGCAGGTCAATATTGAAAAAAATGCCATGAGTTAAAGTTAAATTTGAAAGTGTCTGCAATTCTGCCCAGACATGATAGGACGGAGTATATCATTAGAGCGTTGTCAATTAATTCGGCCCTGCAAAGATTGTGCAAGGCTCAAGGGGTAGAATTTTTCTCAGCCTGGTCTGTGCTGAGAAAAATTCTCAGCACATACCACAGAAAAAGTTCAGCCAGTGGTTGATTGTTGGAACAGGTTTCCATCTGTTGTTGTAGAAGTGGATGGGTGGAATAAATATAAAAATTTTTGGAGGGTACAGATGGGTGAACTGTGTAGATTTTTTTTTAATGACTGATGCTATATAAGCTTGCTTTTTTGCATCATTTGCCAATGCTTCTACTAATACTATTTGTCACAGTTATTGACAGCAAGTTGGCTTTACTGCTACATGCTCCTTAGCTTTGTGACATTATTATTATTATTACTCTTATATTATTTCTTCCTGATTGGGGATTTCACTTCGTGATGGGTATTGCTACCAAGTACACAGAGTGGTTGTTGTTATGTTTGATGTTACTGTTGGTCGAGGAACTCTGACAATCCTACAGGTGTTCAGGATTGTGACTTTCTGGAGTTCTTTGTAGGTGTTCACTGGGAGACCTATTGCTGCTAGGCTGTCATGCAGGGTCTTTGGTACCATACCTGTCGTTGACATAATGATTGGGATGGTCGTTATCTGCTGCATATGCCACATCTCTTTGATCTCCTGTCTTAGGTTCGTGTACTTCCTGATTTTTTCCCCATGGGTTTTTTGCAGGTTGCCAGTGTTGGATACCGCTATGTCAATCAGATACGTAACCTTTCCCTTCTTGTCCACAAGGGTTATGTACGGTCTGTTATGCGGGATTGCCCTATCTGTTATTATGGCGCAGTCCCAGTACAGCTTGTGGGTTGGAGTCCCTAGTACTGCCTGGAGTTTGTACTTGTAGTATGGTACACTTTCTTCGAACTGGTATTTCCTTGCTAGCTTCTGATGTATTATCCTGGCTACCTGGTCATGTCTATGAGCATACTCATCTGGGTGATCACCTTGCATCCCATAGTGATGTGTTGGATCGTTTCTGAGGCCAGGTGGCATCATCAACATGTGTAATCTAACACTCAACATGTATCAACATGTCAGGGAAAGTACTAGAGAAAAGAATATCCTAGACCTCATCATCACGCATGAATCAGATGACATAACAGGGTTGACAGTAGAGGAACCAGTAGCAGGAAGTGATCATGGAGTTCTATGGTGGATGATGACGAGAGAGGTAGCAGAAGTAAAAGGCAAAGGAATGGGTTTTAATTTCAGAAAAGGAAATTATGATGCCTTAAGGTACTACATGGCCTCTATTAACTGGGTAGATATCATGCAGAAAATGAATACATTTGAACTGTGGTACGCTTTTAAAACATTAATCACAGATGCCTTGAATGCGTATATACCATTAAAAAATACTCCACGAGGTGGGTTCCAAAAAAGGTGGCATGGAAAGGTTACAGAGCAATAAAAAGTACTGAAGCCTATAACAGCTACAAGGTGATGTGTAATAGAACTACAGAAAAGGTTCGACAGGCAAAGGCAGTTTATGAGAAATCACTAGCAAACAGAGCAAAGAGGGGGGATAAAGAATTCTTCACATATATAAATGCCAAGAAGAGCAGAACAAACCAGATCGAACCTTTAAGTAAGGGAAAGGGGATAGTATTAAATGCACCAGCTGCCGTTGCAGATGAACTCAACAATTATTTTGCATCGATATTTACAAATGAAAAACCTTTTGTGGCCATGGGAAATTGTGGCAGCGAAGTTAAAAAATATGTAATTAATGATATTGAAATTTCGCAAGATTATTTAATGAAAAAACTTTCGAGCCTACAGACTAGTAAGGCTCCTGGAGTTGATGGAATATACCCTATAATCTTAAGGGAGGCGGCAAGTGAGGTTAATTGAGGTTAATTATGTGAGCATCACTAGACTCTGGGAAGATTCCCTTGGATTGGAAAAGTGCAAATGTATCTGCCATACATAAGGGTGGCTCTAAAAGTGAAGTTGGAAATTATCAACCTGTCAGTCTGACTTCAGTAGTACGGAAAATCATGGAGGCAATGATCAAGGGTGGAATTCAGGATCATTTGGATCGAATTGAAATTCTCAAGGATACTCAGCATGGTTTTGTAAAGGGAAAATCATGTTTAACAAATCTAGTTCGCTATTTCGAAAGGGTCACTTACGAGTTGGATTTAGCGAATAATTTCGATATTGTTTATTTAGATTTCAGCAAAGCTTTTGAATCAGTCCCACATGAGCAGTTACTTTATAAGCTGGAACAGGTTGGAATCACTGGGAAAATCCTTAGATGGATAGAAGGATGGCTTCAGGGCAGGAGGCAGAGGGTTGTGATAAATGGCTATTCCTCAGATTGGGTTGATGAAAGAAGTGGGGTTCCCCAAGGATCAGTATTAGGACCACTGTTGTTCTTAATTTCCATAAATGACATTGATGAAGAGATAGAAGGCATCATGTCTAAATTTGCAGATGATGTTAAAATTGGTAGAGTAGTTAATGATCACTGTCAAGCTGAGCTTCTTCAGAGAGACCTAGATAGACTTCAGGAATGGTCAGAAAAATGGCAGCTATGCTTTAATCCAACAAAGTGTAAGCATTAGCATTAGCATTAGTAGAGGCATTTGATGCAAGAAAGCAAGCTTATGCAGCATCAGCCAAAAGAAAAAAAAAAAGTAACATAAATAAATAAAAAATAACCACTTCCACTTCACCCCTCTGTTCGTTCGAAATACCTGTCCAGCTGAGCCTTAAACTTATTTAGGCTATCAACTTCCATGACAAGGGATGGAAGTCTGTTCCACCTACCAACCACCCGCTGGCTAAAGGCAAATTTCCGCACATCTATCCTACATCTGCCTTTCCTCAATTTGAATTTATGCCCTCTCAGGTGATTATTCTGAGCAAGAGGAAGAATCCCATCAGCATTGAGCATTCAAGGCTTTGTACACCTCTATCAGATCACCTCGCTGGTGCCTAGTTTCCAGACACTGTAATTCGCAAAACTTAAGCCTTTCTTCGTAAGAGCACCCCTTTGTCCCATTCACCAATCTTGTTGCCCTTCTCTGTACTCGTTCCACCAGCTCTACATACTTCTTGAAATGAGGCCTCCAGGCCTGTATACAGTACTCTAGGTGTGGCCTGACCATTGCCTTATACAAGGGAATAATCACCTCCTTATCCCTGCTAGAAAAATTCCTATATTTCATTGACAATACACCATGAGCTACTCTTGCAGCCCATCTGCACTGCTCAGAGAACTTCATATCTGCCTGCACAACCACCCCCAGGTCCCTTTCATTCTCTACCACTGTCAGTGTAGTACCACAGAGTTGATATGTTGCTCTGGGGTTGCTGTTTCCCATATGTAGTACTTTACATTTGTCAATGTTAAACTTCATTTGCCACCTCGAAGCCCATCTGCTCAACCTTTCCAAATCCTGTTGCAGCAGCATGGTGTCAGCAGTGTCCTTGACAACCCTGCCAACCTTTGTATCGTCTGCAAACTTGGACATTAAGCCTGATATACCATCATCAATATAATTTATAAATACAGAAAACAATAAAGGACCCAATACTGAACCCTGAGGGACTCCACTAATAACATTAGTCCACGATGAGCAATGTCCATTGATTACCACTCTCTGTCTTCTCCCCCTCAACCAACCCTTTATCTATAGCAGCAATTTGCCTCCAATGCCACACTGCTCCAATTTGTGCAGCAGTCTTCCATGTGCAACAGTATCAAAAGCCTTTCTAAGATCCAAGTATATAATATCAAAGTTATTCCATGCATCCAGTTCTTTTGTGACTGCATCATAGTATCCAATCAAATTGGTCAGGCAAGACTTGCCCTTAACAAAACCATGCTGTGTCCTAGCTATAACTGAAGTCTTGTCTAGATGATCCTGCAGTGTTTCTTTAACCAGTGCCTCCATTAATTTTCCGGGAACAGAAGTTAAACTCACAGGTCTATAATTACTTGTGTCAGCCTTTGATCCTCCTTTGTGAATTGGGGTCACATTTGCACATCTCCAGTCCATGGGTACCTCCCCTGAGTCCAAGGAAGCTCTCATAATTATGGCTAAGGGTTTGCTTACTTCCTTTGCTGCCTCCTTTAATATAACTGGATAGATCCCATCCACCCCAGGTGCCTTTCTTGTGTTTATCTTCAACAATTTCTCCTCCACTTTGCTCTCAGTTATTACAAGATTCTCTAGCTTACTGCTAGAGATGAATACACCTCTGGCATTCCCCTCCTTGAATAACTCATGTGTGAATGTCGATGCAAAATATTCATTTAGTTTGTTAGCTACCTGAGCAGGGTCATCAACAGTTGACCCATCGATATCAAGTGGACCAATCTGATTCATCCCCTTCCTTCTAGAGTTTACATAAGTAAAGAACTCTTTGCTGTTTTTCTTTGCATCCCTTGCCAAGGATCTCTCGTAAGCTGCCTTCGCCTGCCTAACCTCCTTTGTAACTTGGTTACAGATCAACTTGTATCTATCACAGGCGTCTGTGTCACGTGTTAATTTGTATGTATCCCATGCATTTTTCTTCTCTGCCATATGCCTCATTAGTTCATCTGACATCCATTTTGGCCTAAACCTTGAACAATATTTCTTAGTTGGTATGTAAAGCCTAGTAGCTTCCAAAATAAGTTCTTTGAATGCTTCCCATTTTGAATTTGCTGTTGGCAATATCATCAGTTGATCCCACTGTATAGAATTTAAATACTGTCTCAGTCCATTGTAGTCGCCTTTACGAAAGCAATACCCCTTCCCTTTACCCCTAATGGTAGTTACCTCTTTGAGTAATTCCCACTTCAGAACACTGGGACCACTGCCACCTAGTGGTTCATTTATCTGCAGATTCTTAATGCATGAAGAATCACTACTGATAATCAAATCAAGAGTATTACTCCCTCTAGTTGCCTCCCGAACATGCTGATGTAGAAAACAATCATCCAATAAATCCACAAAAGCTTTGCTACTGTGTGAGTGACCAGCCCCCAAATTCCAGTCAATATCTGGGAAATAATAATCCCCCATTATAAGACTCTCTGATTTACTGGCCCACTCTATTTCTCCAAACAGTTTCTTATTATACTCATCAGAGTCATTAGGCCTATAGCACACTCCTACTCTCAATTTTGATCTCCCAATGCTTATGTCACACCAAACTGACTCGATACTGCACTGTCCAGCGATGTCAACTGGCTTCACTTCCTTCGATTTTATGTGTTTTTTAACTAATAGCATAACCCCTCCTCCCTTCCTATCCTGTCTATCCTTTCTGTAGACATTGTACTCCCCAAATTCCAGTTCTGCATTCCTTATATCTGTGTGACACCACATCTCTGAAATCCCCACAATATCTGCCTTTGATGTTTTGAGCAATACCTCAAATTCATCAAATTTATTTACTAAACTCCTAGCATTGGTGTACACGCAAGTATAAATGCACCTGTTCTTTTTCTTAGCTACCCTAACACAACCCATGTGTTTACTTGTACCCCAATGATTCCCAGCAGTCTCTGAAATATCCTGCATCTTATTTTCCAGGCTGCGGCTCATTCCAATAGAAGCAGTGCAAGAATCACTTTCACCTCTGCCAGTGGCTACTGTTAATCTATTAGTCCTTGTATCCCCCCAATCTAGCAGTTTTCCGACCGACCTAACACTGCCTCGATAGCATCAGCAAACATTCTTGCACCCTTTCTATTTAAGTATATCCCATCCCTGTAGAAGCAGTCTCTCCTGTTAACAAGTACAGACCAGGCTGAAAAAAATTCCACCGCTTGAGCCCTGCACAATCTTTCCAGGGCCGAATTGATCGACAGGGCTCTCATCATATACTCCCGCCTATTGTGTCTGGGCAGAATTGCAGACACTTTCAAATTCAACCCTAATTCACGGCTTTTTTTCATCAGTGACCTGTACTTGTCAAGTAATTCCGCCGGTCTCCTACTCTTAATATCATTAGTGCCAACGTGTACAACTATATCACCTTTTTTGCCCTTAAAAGATGATATCCGCTCTACAACGTCATCAACCTTTGTCCCTGGCAGACATACCCTGGTCCTGTTCCACCTATCCTTTTTACAAAGCATGTTTCCTATTTCCCTGACAATAGAGTCACCAACAACTACTAGTTCCCTTGGGACCAGCGCATTCTGCCTTGGGGGTTGCCGCTGTGTTGTGCGATGACCAAGTGCAAGCTCTGGCATTGGTGTGGGCAGCTGAGAGCTTGATGGGCCCCTAACTTGTAATCCTTCGAGGGCATCCACCCTGTCCTTCAAGCTCTCATATAGGCCCATAACAACGCTGAGTTGTCGCCTGATCTCCTTACACTCCTTGCATCGCACACATACAAAGACATCCCCCCATGGCAGTATCATGTCCCATACCTGACTGCTCCGCAAACATCAAGCAAATAGTGCATCTTAAAAGGCTGTGATTCAGAGGACAACTGCCCCCCTCAGTTCTCCCCTGGGCCACAGCATTCCCATTAGCTTGAGCCTTTTGCTTTGCTGCTCTGGTTTGAGTCATGATTTAGATTTACTTTCAATAAAATTTCAATTTCTGTACAAAATTAAATCCTAAACTTGTATCCAAACACAGTTATAACGCTATATTTATGTTTCAGTAACGAGTGTTATCTACGAAATATTTATGTTTCAGTAACGAATGTTATCTACGGAATATTTATGTTTCAGTAACGAGTGTTATCTACGAAATCTACGAGTGTTATCTACGAAATATTTACGTTTCAGTAGCGAGTGTTATCTACGAAATATTTATGTTTCAGTAACGAGTGTTATCTACGAAATCCCTTTATATAACTTCCGTATCAAGTTATGTATTAATTATTTATTTTTACTAATTATTTATGTTACGTAACCTAAGTGGCTATATGCATAGTTAAAAGTACAATTTAATTGCCAATGAAGTTCGACAAGATTAATAGATTTTACTGATTAATTTTCCCGTAACAATGGCGGATATTTACGAACGGTAAACACGTGTATTTGATACCCTTTCCGATACTAAGTAATACCTACAAAATCTCTAAGTTACTTTAAACTTAAGTACCATAATAGGAATATAAAGCTACTCTAGAAAATAAGTTAATGTCAATTTAAACTAATAAAGCAGAAAATAAATCAGAAAAAACTTCTCTGTTCCAAGAGCAGCAGAAAGGCACGTCCGCACGTCCGTAAGGTATTACACTTGGGAAACAGTAATCCCAAAATAACTTATTCACTTGGTGGAGTTCAACTAAACCCAGTACTGGAGGAAAGGGACTTAGGTGTTACAATATGGTCAGACATGAAATTCTCTGACCATTGTAAACAGGTTGCAAGGAAGGCCCATGGTGTCCTATCAATGATCTATCGAACATTTGCAAGTAGAGATAGGGACGTGATAATCCCATTATATAAGGCTTATGTTAGACCACACTTGGAATACTGTGTTCAAGTATGGAGACCGCACCTAAAGAAAGACATCGAGCTTCTTGAAAGGGTGCAAAGACGGTAACTCACCTGTGAGATCTGCAAAAGGGCGTCCTTACGAAGAAAGACTTTGAATATGTGGGTTGCAGAGTTTGGAAACTAGACACCTTAGAGGAGATTTGATTGAGGTGTTTAAGGCTCTGAAACGCATCAGTAAAATGAATGAGGATGAAATTTTCAAGATTATAAATGATGCTAGAACTAGGAGACATAAATTCAAGTTACGGGGGGAAATGTTTAGATTGGACTGCAGGAAGTTTTATTTTAGCCAGCGAGTTATAAATTACTGGAATAAGTTGCCTTCATGGGTGGTAGAGGCCGACAGTTTGGGGAAATTCAAGGGTCATCTGGATGGTGCCTTCGGGTAGGGGAGGCGCGTGGGATGATAGGTTTAATTTCCTTTTTTTTTATTAATTATTATTATTTATTTATTTTTTATTATTTTTATTTTTTTATCATTGTTTTGTTCAGATATTTTATTTTTTTTTTTTGGTTGGTGCAGCATAAGCCATAGGCTTTCTTGCACCACGCGGCCATTACTAATACTAATACTCCGGGCTCCTTGGCAATGTATTCTCTATAGTTCCTGGTGTTGATTACCTGGTCTTGGATGGCCAGCATGAATCCTTCAGTCTCGGGGAAGAGCGTCCCACTCGTGAGTCATGCATTGGAAGCAATTTTATCTATGCAACAATTCAGCAATGGTGCAACACTTCTCCAGTGTTGCACCATTGCTGTCGAGGTAATGCAGTATTATGTGCCAATTCAGGTGGTCTGTGACTCTCCACAAGGTTCTATTCGGCCTCTGCTTCGGTATCACGTGAGTCTTTGTGGGGGTCTAGCATTAGCATTAGCATTAGTAGAGGCATTTGATGCAAGAAAGCAAGCTTATGCAGCATCAGCCAAAAAAAAAAAAAAAAAAAAACCCACTTCCACTTCACCCCTCTGTTCGTTCAAAATACCTGTCCAGCTGAGCCTTAAACTTATTCAGGCTATCAACCTCCACCACGAGGGATGGAAGTCTGTTCCACCAACCAACCACCCGCTGGCTAAAGGCAAATTTCCGCACGTCTATCCTACATCTGTCTTACCTCAATTTGAATTTATGCCCTCTCAGGTGATTTTTCTGAGCTAGAGGAAGAATCCCATCAGCATTGAGCATGCTTAAACCATTCAAGGCTTTATACACCTCTATCAGATCACCTCGCTGGTGCCTAGTCTCCAGACACTGTAATTTGCAAAACTTAAGCCTTTCTTCGTAAGAGCACCCCTTTGTTCCATTCACTAATCTTGTTGCCCTTCTCTGTACTCGTTCCAGCAGCTCTACATCCTTCTTGAAATGAGGCCTCCAGACCTGTATACAGTACTCAAGGTGTGGCCTGACCATTGCCTTATACAATGGAATAATCACCTCCTTATCCCTGCTGGAAAAATTCCTGTATATCATTGACAATACTCCATGAGCTACCCTTGCAGCCTGTCTGCACTGCTCAGAGAACTTCATATCAGCCTGCACAATCACCCCCAAGTCCCTTTCATTCTCTACCACTGTCAGTGTAGTACCACAGAGTTGATACGTTGCTCTGGGGTTGCTGTTTCCCATGTGTAGTACTTTACATTTGTCAAAGTTAAACTTCATTTGCCACCTCTCAGCCCATCTGCTCAACCTTTCCAGATCCCGTTGCAGCAGCATAGTGTCAGTAGGGTCGATTCCTTCAAATTCAGTTAGGGCCTTCTTCCACTCGTCCTCTATTCTGGATATCATGACCTCGTCTGTTTCCACTTCAGCTGCTGTGGGTTGTATTTCCTCTTGATCTTCCTCCTCTGGTTCGGCGGTGATATGTTCTTCCTCCTCTAGTTCCATATTCTTTATCCTTTATTATTATTATTTTCTATATGGTGCAAGGAAGCCTATGATGCACCAGCTAAAAAAAAAAAAAAATTCCCGAGTTACCCTAAGCGAGAGAGTGAGAGAGAGAGAAAAGTACATGGGAATCACCAAGAACAAGAAAGAGAAGAATGACATTGAAGCATTATCAAAATCAAACTGTGATGTATGTGCTTCATGCAGTGGGTGCTGCTGTTATTGATGCGTTGGCATCTAATCGCAGGCATTTGTTGAAGCACATGGTTTATAAACTAACATTTTACTCGCTGATAAGTCTAAAGGGAGTTTTAATTACAAAAATTAATTAAAAATATATGCTTTTATTATAAAAAATTGAATTTTTATAGTTGTGTTCAAAAAAAAGTCATTTTTGAACAGCCACTGTTTTAACAATTTGGTGATTTAATGGTTTTTGAATTTTAAATCTGTCAGTGTTTTGAACTTCTGGTATTTTGAATGTCAGCCTTTTGATTTATTCAGCATTTTGATTTTCAGAATTTTTATTGTTGGTAATCTGAATTAAACCCATTTTGACATTAGTTTGAAAGGGTGGGAATACTTCACACAAATTGAAACACTAATATTTTAATTATGCTACTATGTGAACATATTCCTTCACCAGGCCTACTGTCAAAATACTGGAAAGCAGTAAGAACTTGTGCCCTGGTTCCCATTGCTGACTGAGTCTGATGATACTATAATTTAGATGCTGCCAGCTCAGCCTGTAAATGGAAATTTATACATTGTAACCTCTTAACAGAGCTATGTTTTTCTAAATGCTTGTATTTAATTCTAGCGATGACATTCTTCTCAAAGGCTTCTAAATTGTGATTACTAAATAAGATTTTAAGGGAGATAAAGATTGTCAGATTTTAGGGGCGATAAAGAGAGCATTATTACTTATATGGGTACTAATGATATTCAATGAACACAAATTGCTGATTTGTTGGATAAATATAGAACCATGTTGAAAAAATGCCAAGAGTTACGCCAGAATGTGCAAGTATCTACAATTCTGCTCACATGCAACACAAGTGATAATATGCTGAAAACTTTGTGGATTAACTCAAGACTTGAGGGAATCTGCAAGACTGTATAGGTAGGAGCAATCTATTTTGTAGATACACTGTTCATTTGAACAAAGGTAGCGAAAGGATTTTTGGCAGTATAGCCAAAAAAAAAAAACCCTTCCCATTTTCACCCATCCATTCACTCCAAATGTTTGTCTAATTCTGCCTTGAACTTATTTAAGTTTTCGACCTCCACTGCAACAGATGGAAGTTTCTTCCACATGTCACCACCTGCTGGCTGAAGTCAAATTTATGCACATCTGTACTACAATTGTCATTCCTAAATTTGAATTTATGATCTCTCATGAGTAATATGAGCTAGGGGAAGAATCCAGTCAATATCTGGAAAGTTAAAATCTCCCACTATAAGACAATCTAATCTACTGGCCCACAGCAACTTTGGGACTCATCGTTTTACACCTTTTTCATAGCAGAAACTCTATTAGTATGTGGTACACTCATTCATATGAGATGCCCAAGATACCAGCAATGTACGAACTGTAACTTGTCATTTTTGTGTTTCTTAACTAACAGCATCACGCCTCATCCCCTTCTATCCTTTCTGTACACATTGTACTCCCCAAATTCCTATCCTGCATTCCTTATCTCTGTGTGACACCATGTTTCTGATATCCCAGCAATGTTTGATGCCTTTGATTTCTTTACCAGCACCTCAAATTCATCAAATTTATTTACTATACTTCTAGCATTGTTGTACATGCAAGTATACATGCACCTGTTCTTACTCTTAGTTACCCTAACACAGCCCATGTATTTACTCAATCCACAATGATTCCCAGCATTCCTGGAAATCCCCAGCACCTTGCTTTCCAGCCTGCTGCTCATTCCAATAGAAGCAGTGAAAGAATTGATTACACTGATGCCTGCAGCTACTGTTCATCAATTACTCTATGAATCCCCTCCTCAAGCTAGCAGTTTTCTGACTCACCATACACTGCCTCAATAGCATCAGCAAATATTCTTGCACCATTTATATTTAAGTGTATCCCATACCTGTAGAAACAATCTCTCCTGTAAACAAGCACAGACCATGCTGAGAAAAATTCTACCCCATGAGCCTTGCACAATCCCTTCAGGACCGAATTTATTGACAAGTCTCTCATCATATACTCCCTCCTGTCATGTCTGTGCAGAATTGCAGACACTTTCAAATTTACCCCTAACTGGTGACTTTTTTTCAGCATTGACCTGTACTTGCTAAATCATTGAGGATACTGTAAGGGTTCAGGGAAACTGCTAGTTAGGAGGGAGAACGGTAATATAGATCTGCATTTATCTGATAATAAGGGTGAAAGTAATGCTTACACTCTCCTCAAGAATTCTTGTTTATTGCTACAGCTGATGTTGTCAACGTGTTCTGAGGGTGACAACATTTCAAATCTAAATAACTATAAGGAGTGTTTTAATTTCAAGCCTAAATAACTATAATGGGTGTTTTAATATAGTAAACTACAGAAGAATATTTACTCTTAACTGTGTCTACAGGAATGTCAGGAGTGTCGTCAATAAAATCAGTGAATTTAAACTCCTGGTTAGGGCAACCAATGCTGATATAATAAGGCTAATAGTATTTATATTTACGGCCAACATGTTTTTTTTTAGAAGAATAGGAATAATAGAAGGGATGGTGAAGTTATGCTTCTTATCAAAAGCAGCCTGAACACCAAAAGAGATTTTGCTGAGTCAGAAGTTATGGTTCCCATCATATAATTTGTAGGGTGTGAGTTAGTTGGAAGCAAAGGTATAATGAGAGTGGAAGTAATTTACAGACAGTAGATTGTAATCAGTTGTAGCAGTAGTAGTAGTAGTAGTGATGCAAAAAAGCAAGCATATAAGCTTATGCAGCATCAGAACAAAAAAAATAAAATAAATTTACACGACCATTCCTCTAAATGTTTATCCAGTTCCTCCTTAAATTTATTTAACCTATCAACTTCCATAACAACAGATGGAAGTTTCTTCTGGCAATTAACCACCCCCTCGCTAAAGGCAAATTTCCGCACATCTATTCTACATCTGTCTTTCCTCAATTTGAATTTATGCCCCCTTAGGTTCGTAATCTGAACAAGTGGAAAAATCCCATCAGAATTCAGCATGCTCAACCCATTCAAGGCCTTATACACTTCAATCAGATCACCTCGCAGGTGCCTAGTCTCCAGCTGCTGCAATTTGCAGAACTTAAGCCTCTCTTGGTAAGAAGATACCTTCATTCCCCTCAGCAATCTTGTTGCCCTTCTCTGTACACGCTCAAGCAAATCTACATCCTTCTTAAAATGAGGCCTCTAGACCGGTACGCAGTACTCAAGGCGTGGCCTGACCATTGCCTTATACAGAGGGGCAATCACCTTTTCCCTGCTAGCAAAATTCCTGTATATCATTGACAAAACCCATGACCTGCTCTTGCAGCCTGTCTGCATTGTTCAGAAGACTTCATATCTGACTACACAATTACTCCCAGGTCTTTTTCATTTTCTACCACCTTAAGTGTAGTACCACACAGTTGGTACATCACTCTGGGGTTACTTCTACCCATATGCAGTACTTTGCATTTGTCAATGTTAAACTTCAGTTGCCACTTCTCAGTCCATCTTCCCAAATTTTCTAGATCCTGTTGCAGTAGCACACTGCCATTACTGTCATTAACAACCCTGCCAACCTTTGTATTATCTGCAAACTTCGACATTAAGCCTGATATACCTTCATCAATATCATTTATAAATATACAAAACAACGATGGGCCCAGCACTGAAACCCGGGGGACTCCACTAATAACATTAGTCCACGTAGAGCAGTGTCCATTTATTACCACCCTCTGTCTTCTCCCACTTAACCATCCTTTTATCCATTGTAGCAACTCACCCTTAATACCATTCTGCTCCAATTTGTAGAGCAGTCTTCCATGCACAACAGTGTCAAATGCTTTACTGAAATCCAAGTATATGATATCAAAATAATTTTTTGCATCCACTCCCTTTAACAAAGGAACTGGATCCAGTTCCTTTGTTATGACAAAGAGCTTTTACATGCAGGTGGAATGAGCAAAGAATTGTGAATGTCTTTTATGGGAAATTTCAATTTGCACCTAACTCACTGGAATAAGTGAGATGGAAACAGCACGGGTAACAAAATTTTTAAATAAACTAGATGATTATTATTTGTAGCAGCATGTTAAGAGAAAATACTAATAAGAATGTTTTACAACTTATCATTACTCATGAAACAGATACCATCACATGTCTTACAGAACAGAAACCATTGGCATGCAGTAATCATGAAGAAAAATGTTGCGGTAATGAAAAGAAAAGGCATGGGTTTTCATTTCAGAAAAGGGGATTATGACAGAAAGATGCTACATGGCATCTGTAAATTAGGTAGAATGCTTAAGGAGGATGAATATATTAGAATTACGCAATACCTGTAAAGCAGTAATCACAGAAGCAATGAACGCATAAATTCCATTTAGAAAATATAGTATTGGTATTCATATTTAAAAATGATGCAAGAAAGCAAGTTATAAAGCTTAAACAAAAAAGGAAAAAAAAATGGTGGAGTTCCACAGGGTTTGGTGTTGTACCCACTGTTATTTGGTATATTTTGTGTTTGTATTTATCAATAATATTGATGAAGGTATATAAGGCTTAGTGTCAAAGATTGCAGATGATACAAAGGGTAGTTAATGACAGTAATGGCAGTGTGCTACTGCAACAGGATCTAGAAAATTTGGGCAGATGGGCTGAGAAGTGGCAATTGAAGTTTAACATTGACAAATGCAAAATACTGCATGAGGGTAGAAGTAACCCCAGAGGAATGTACCAACTGTGTGATACAACACTTAGGGTGGTAGAAAATGAAAAAAGACTTGGAAGTAATTGTGCAGTCAGATATGAAGTTTTCTGAGCAATGCAGACAGGCTGCAGAGCACATCATGGGGTTTTTTAAATAAAAATTAGGGAAAAGGAGGTAATTATCCCTTTGTATAAGGCAATGGTCAGGCCACGCCTTGAGTACTGCATACAGGTCTGGAGGCCTCATTTTAGGAAGGATGTAGATTTGCTTGGGCGTGTACAGAGAAGGGCAACAAGATTGGTGAGGGGAACAAAGGGGTTCTCTTACCATGAGAGGCTTAAGTTCTGAAAATTGCAGCGGCTGGAGACTAGGCACCTGCGAGGTGATCTGATTGAGGTTTAAACGCCTTGAATGGGTTGAGCATGCTGAATTCTGATACTGTTACTGCTACTGTTATTTGGTTTTTAGGAACACTAGCAACTAAAGCCATATTGCTCCGAGATATGCGGTGGTCATTCCCTGACCTTTCCGCATCTTCCGTATTTGGTGGTGACAGGTTCGAACCCCGGTCTAATCAAGAAGCGTGTGCTACGCACTGCTGCTCCTTCCCACCTGGTTACGGAGGCACCGATTCTGATACGAACCTAAGGAGGCATAAATTCAAATTTTGATGTGCAGAAATTTGCCTTTAGCCAGCGGGTGGTTAATTGCTGTATCAAACTTCATTCTGTTGTTGTGGAAGTTGATAGCTTAAATAAATTCAAGGAGGAACTGGACAAACTTTTAGAGGGAATGGTTGTGTGAATTTTTTTTTTTTTTTTTTTTTTGGCTGATGCCACATAAGTTCATATGCTTGCTTTCTGGCATCACATGGCACTATTACTATTTCTATGTCATCTGCAAATTTTGACATCATAACTTTTATCCATTCATTGATATCATTTATGAAAATCAGAAACAACAATGGGCTAAGAACAGATCCTTGGGGGAACCACACTTCTGATGTTACACAAATCTGAACAATATCCACCTCTACCTGCCTCTTGCCCTGCAGCCATCTTGAAACCCAACTTAGAATTTTTCCAACAATCCCAAAACGTTCACCGCAACTCAATGCTAGAGTACACTCCTCTGCATCAGGCAACACATCCTTGGAGATTGCCACTGTGTTGCCTGATGCTCAGTGCCAGAGTGAGCTCTGGCATTGAGTTCACCATCAAGCTCTCAGCTGCCTAACTCAATGCCAGAACTCACTCCTGTGCATCAGGCAATACAGCAGGAATCTCAAAGGCAGAATGCACTGGTCCCACAGGAGCTAGTTATTGTTAGTGGCTCTATTGTCAGGGAAACAGGAATTATATTGTGCAAAAAGGATAGGTGGAACAGGATCAAGGTATATCTGCCAGGGGCAAAAGTTGATGATATTGTAGAGCAGATATTATCTTTTAAGGGGTGTGAAAGGTAATGGTGTTGTACACGCTGGCACTAATGACATTAAGAGTAGAAGACATACAGATTTACTTAACAAATACCGGTCAATGTTGAAAAAAGTCATGAGTTAGGAAAGAATGTGAAAGTGTCTTGGGAAGGAGTATATAATGAGAGCCTTATCAATCAATTCAGCCATGGAGAGATTCTGCAAGGCTCATGGGGTAAAATTTTTCTGAGTGTGGTCTCTGCTTGTTAACAGGGGAGGTTGCTTATACACAGATGGGATACACTTAGATGGGATTTCAAGAACTGCTGGGACTCATCATGGAACAAGTAAATACATGGGCTGTGTTAGGGTAGCTAAGAGTAAGAACAGGTGCATGTATATTTGCATGTACACTAATGCTAGGAGTATAGTAAATACTCCTAGCATTAGTGTAAGGAGTATAGTAAATAAATTTGATGAATTTGAAGTACTGGTCAAGAAATTGAAGGCTGATTTTGTTGGGATATCAGAGACATGGTGTCACACAGAGATATGGAATGCAGAATGGGAATTTGGGGAGTATAATGGGTGCAGAAAGGACAGTCAAGATTGGCACATGGGTGGACAGTGCAATGTTGAGTAGGTTTGATGTGATAAAAACACTGGGAAAGGAAAAATGAGGGTAGGATTGTGTTATAGGTCTAATGGCTCTGATGAGTACAACTAACAACATTACAGAGAAACAGAGTGGGCCAGTAAATCAGAACATCTTATAATGGAAGGTTTTAACTGCCCAGATATTGACTAGAGCTTATGGATTGGTCACACGTACAATAGCAGGACTTTTGTGGATAAATTAGATGTATGTTTTCTACAGCAGCATTTTTGAAGGGCAACCAGAGGGAGTACTGCTCTGGATCTCATTATTAGCAGTGATTATTCATGCATTAAGAATCTGCAGATAAAGGAACCACTTGGTTGTGTTGTTGTTGTTATTACAGAGTTTTAGGAGCATCAGAGACTAAGGCCTTATTGCTCCATGTATATGTATACTGTCTGCAAATCACACGTGTTCTGTGGTAGCTTTTGTGTTTGCTAGGCAAAAAACCTGAATTTCAGAGTTAGAAAAAAAAACATGCTTCCCTCGCCTGAGACCACTAATTCAGCAACATTGTGAAAAGGCCCATTAAAATTCTTCATGTCACTGACTGAATTGAGCTCAGGTCTTTTCCACCTGGAGCGCGAAGGACGGAGATTCTACCAACTGTGTTCACCCACAAGGGTGAACCACTTGGTGGCAGCAATCACAGTGTACTGATATAAGATTTACTTAAAGATGTAACTGTTTGTTTGTTTGTTTGTTATTTGGTTTTTAGGAGCATTAGCAACTAAGGCCATATTGCTCCAGGGATATGCAGTGGTCATTCCCTCACCTTTCTGCATCCTTGTATTTGGTGGTTATGGGCTCGAACCCCGGTCTAATCAAGAAGCATGTGATACGTACTGCTGCTGCTGCTGCCCCACTGGCTACGAAGGCACCCTAAAGATGTAACTGCCATCAAGGAGAAAAAAGGGAAAGGTTTTTGCTTTCATAGAGGTGACTACAGTGGTCTCAAACAGTTTTTAAATTATTATTATTATTATTATTCACTTTATTAAGCATGATTTCACCCCTGTACAGCTGGTTGACTAGAAGAGCAAAATTCTATACAGTGGGACTAACATGATTTTACCAACAGCAAATTGTAAATGGAAAGCATTCAAAGAATTTATCTTAAAAGCTACTAGGCTTTTCACAGAAAACTAAGAAATACTGTTCAATGTTTAGGCATAAATGGATGTCAGATGAATTAATGAGACATAGCACAGAAGAAAAATGCATGGAATGCATATAAATTATCAGGTGACACAGAAACCTATGGTAGATATAAGCTAGTCTGTAATCAAGTCACAATGGAGGTCTTTGTGGATTTATTGGATGACTGTTTTCTACAGCAGCATGATTCAGAGGTAACCAGAGGGAGTAATACTCTTGATCTGATGATCAGTAGTGATTCTTTATGCATTAAGAATCCGCAGAAAAAGTAATCACTAAGTGGCAGTGATCACAGTGTACTGAAGTGGGATTTACTTAAAAATGTAACTACCATCAATGGTAAAGAAAAGGGTTTTTGCTTTGAAAAGGTAACAGTGGTCTCAGGCAGTTTTAAAATTCTATACAGTGGGACCAACTGATGATGACACCAACAACAAATTCTAAATAGGAAGCATTCGAGGAGACTATTAGGCTTTTTGTTCCAACTAAGGAGTACTGTCCAAGGTTCAGTCCTAAGTGTAAGTCATATTATTATTATTATTATTATTAGCCATATGGGGCAAGGAAGCCTGAGGCTTATGCTGCACCAACCAAAAAAATTCCCAAGTGAGAGAGAGAAGTAGAAAGGAATCACCAAGAAAGAGAAGAATGAATGATGTTATCCAGCTCAGGACCCTGGGTGTGTGCCAAGCTCATATTAAACTGATGTGAGCTCTTGGGGTTTATGTACTAATGAGACTTGTGGCAGAAAAGAAAAATGCTTGGGATATATATAAATTACCAGGTGACACAGAAGACTATGGTAAATATAAGCTAGTCTGTAATCAAGTCAAAAAGAAGTTAGGCAAGTGAATGTAGATATCTTTGGCAAAGAATATAAAGAAGAACGAGAAAGATTTCTTTACTTATGTAAACTCTAGAAAGAAGGTGATGAATCATATTGTTCCACTTGATATCGATGATAAGACTGTTAATGATCGTGCTCAGATAGCTGACAATCTGAATGAATAGTTTACATCTACATTCAAACATGAGGAGTTATTAATGGAGGAAAATTCCATAAATCTATCAAACTCTAACAGGGTGCTCAATGACTTTGCAATAACTAAGAGCAAAGGGAAGAAGAAATTGTTGAAGTTAAACATAAGAAAAGCACCTGGAGTGGATGGGATCTACCCAATTATATTAAAGAAGGAGACAAAGGAAGTAAGCAAACCCTTAGTCATAATTAGGAGAGTATCTTTGGACTCAGGGGAAATCCCCATGGGTCAGAGATGTGCAAATGTATCCCCAGTTCACAAAGGGGGATCAAAGAGTGAATAAGTAATTACAGACCTGTTAGTTCAGCTTCTGTTCTAGGGAAAATAATGGAGTCACTGGTTAAAGAAGCATTGCAAGATCATCTAGACAAGACTGCAGTTATAGTTCAGACACAGCATGAGTTTGTTAAGGGTCTTGTCTGACCAGTGTGATTGGATACTACAATATGGTCACTAAGGAACTGGATGCAAAAAATAATTTTGCTATTATTATTAGCCATATGGTGCAAAGAAGACTGTGACGACTTGGATGTCAGGAAAGATTTTGATACCGTTGCACATAAAAGACTGCTGTGCAAATTGGAGCCATATGGCATTAAGGGCAATTTGCTGCTATGGTTAAAGGGATGGTTGAGTGGGAGAAGACAAATAATAGTAATCAATGGACACTGCTCTTCATGGACTAATGGTATTAGTGGAGTCCCCCAGGATTTAGTGGTGTCCATTGTTGGTTTCTGTATTTATCAACAATATTAATGAAGGTATATCATGCTGAATGTCTCAAGTTTGCAGATGACACAAAGGTTGGTAGGATAGTTGGTGACAGTAGTTGGCCAGAAAGATCTGGGAGTTATTGTGAAGCCATATATGAAGTTTTCTGAGCAGTGTAGTCAGGATGCCAGAACAGCCCATGGGGTCTTGTTAACGATATACAGGAATTTTGCTAGTAGGGATAAGGAGGTGATTATCCCTTTGAATAAGGTGATGGTCAGGCCACACCTCGAGTAGTGCATACAGGTATGGAGCCTCATTTTAGGATGTAGGGCTGCTGGAATGAGTACAGAAAAGGGCAATGAGATTGGTGAGAGCAACCAAAGGGTGCGCATACCAAGAAAGGCTTATGTTTTGCAAATTGCAGCGTCTGGAGATTAGGCACCTGTGAGGAGATCTGATTGAGGTGTATAAGTCCTTGAATGGTTTGAGCAAGCTCAATGGTGATGGGATTCTTCCTCTTGCTTACATTACACACCAATGGGGACAAAAATTCAAACTGAGGAATGACACTTGCAAAATTTATGTGCAGAAATATGCCTTTAGCTAGTGGGTGGTTGAATGCTGGAACAAAAGTAAACTATTTAAAATTGTTTCCTACATCCAGCTCATGAACAACTGTGTCAAAATAGTTTAATAAGTTAGTTAAACATCGTTTTCCCTTAACAAAGTCATATTATGATTTTGTTATATGAGATATGTATAAATTAACAGGTGACACGGAAGCCTATGATAGATATAAGATGGTCTGTAACCAAGTCACAAAGGAGGTTAGGCAGGCAAAGACAGATTACGAGAAATCTTTGGCAAAGGATGCAAAGACAAAAAGCAAAGAGTTCTTTACTTATGTAAACTCTAGAAGGAAGGGAAATGAATCAGATTGGTCCACTTGATATTGATGGTTCAACTGTTGATGATCCTGCTCAGGTAGTAAACAAACTAAATGGGTATTTTACATCTACGTTCATACGTGAAGAGTTATTCAGGGAGGGGAATGTCAGACGTGAATTAAACTCTGCCAGTAAGCTAGTTGATTTTGTAATAACTGAGAGGAAAGTGGAGGAGAAATTGTTGAAGATAAACATAAGAAAGGCACATGGGATGGATAGGATCTATTCACTTATATTAAAGGAGGCAGCAAAGGAAGTAAGCAAACCCTTAGCCATAATTATGAGAGTTTCCTTGGACTCAGGGGAGGTACCATGGACTGGAAATGTGCAAATGTGACCCCAATTCCCAAAGGAGGCTCAAACGGTGACACAAGTAATTACAGACCTCTTAGTTTAACTTCTGTTCCGGGAAAATTAATGGGGCACTGTTTATAGAAGCATTGCAGGATCATCTAGACAAGACTTCAGTTACAGCTCGGATACAACATGGGTTTGTTAAGGGGAAGTCCTGTCTCACCAATTTGATTGGTTACTATGATGTGGTCACAAAGGAACTGGATGTCAAAAATAATTTTGATATCATATATTTGGATCTCAGAAAGCCTTTTAATATTGTTGCACAAGGAAGACTGCTGCGCATATTGGAGCAGTGTGGCATTGGAGGCAAATTGCTGCTATGGATAAAGGGATGGTTGAGTGGGAGAAGATAGAGAGTGATAATCGACGGATACTGCTCTTCGTTAAGCTCAAAGTTTTCCCAACATTGAATCCTGGGGGACTCCACTAATGTTATTCTTGGAGTCCCCCAGTGTTCAATGTTGAGTCCATTGTTGTTCTCTGCATTTATTAATGATATTGATGATGGTATATCAGACTTAATGTCCAAGTTTGCAGATGATACAAAGGTTGGCAGAGTTGTTAATGACACTAATAATAGTATGCTGCTGCAACAGGATCTAGAAAAGTTGAGCAGATGGGCTGAGAGGTGGCAACTGAATTTTAACATTGACAAATGTAAAGTACTGTATATGGGAATCAGTAACCTCAGAGTAACATATCAACTGTGAGGTACTATACTGACAATGGCAGAGAATGAAAAGGACCTGGTGGTAATTGTGCAGGCAGATATGAAGTTTTCTGAGCAGTGCAGATGGTCTGCAATAGTAGCTCACGGTGTCTTGTCAATGATATACAGGAATCTTTCTAGCAGGGATAAGGAGGTGATTATCCCCTTGCAAAAGGCAATGGTCTGGCCACACCTTGAGTACTTTAGGCAGGTCTGGAGGCATCATTTTAAGGAGGATGTAGAGCTGCTGGAATGAGTACAGAGAAGGGCAATAAGATTAGTGAATGGAACAAGGGGTTGCTCTTATGAAGAAAGGCTTAACTTTTGCAAATTGCAGTGTCTGGAGAGTAGGCACCTGTGAGGTGATCTGATTGAGGTGTATAAAGCCTTGAATGGTTTGAGCATGCTCAATGCTGATGGGATTTTTTCTCTTGCTCAGAATAATTGCCTGAAAGGGCATAAATTCAAATTGAGGAAAGCCAGTTGTGGCATAGATATGTGTAAATTTGCCTTTAGTAGGTGGTTGATTGCTGGAACAAACTTCCATCTGTCATTCTAGAAGTCAATAGAAGCTTAAAAAAGATTCAAGGCAGAACTTGACAAACATTTAGCATGAGTGGATGAGTGATATGAGAAGCGTTTTTTTTTTTTTTTTTTTTGACTGGTGCTATATAAGCTTGCTTTCTTGCATTGTGTTCCTTTACTAATGCTAATGTTGTCACCCTCAGAACACCTTACCAAAATTGGCAACAAAGAAGTATTATTGAAATGTGCGCATAGCATCACTTTGACTATATTATCAGATAAATGCGTGTCTATAATAACTTTCTTCCAACTAGCAGTTTTCTTGAATCCATAAGTTGTCCCAGTGAATTGACAAAAACCCTTGCATCACCTTTGTTAAAATGAAGTGTCTTCAAAATACATTCCTCCTACCTAAGTGTGAGTAATGCTGATAAAAAGTTTTTATCAGATTTTAAGGGAAATAAAGAGAGAGTAATGCACAATACATTCTCTCTCACTCTTAAATCTGACAATCCGTTGCTAACATCATCAATTGTTGCTCCTGGCAAACACGTTCTGGTTCTTGTCCACCTCTCTTTATTACAAAAACTGTTACTCATTTCCCTGAAAACAGTCTTCCAATAAAACTAGCTCTCCTTCAACCAGAGCAGTATGCTGTTTGTTGTTGTTGTTTGTTTGTTATTTGGTTTTTAGGAGCATTAGCAACTAAGGCCATATTGCTCCATGGATATGCGTGGTCATTCCCTGACCTTTCCGCATCCTCCGTATTTGGTGGTCACGGGCTCGAACCCCGGTCTAATCAAGAAGCGTGTGCTACGCACTGCTGCGCCTGCCCACCTGGCAAGCAATATGTACTTGAGTATTCTTTTCTGGGACCTATACGTTTTAAGGTAGTAAAATGCAAGGTCACACTTGGCTAATAGCAACCATAAAACAACTTATACACTTGGTGCAATTTAATTGAAAACAATAGAGGAAGAAAGTGATCTGGAAGTTATGATATGGGCAGACATGAATCAGTGTAGACAGGCAGCTAGGAAAGCCCATGGTTTTCTGTTGATAATTTATCAAAAAATAGCCTGTTGAGATTGGGAGGTTATGATCCCACTCTAGAAGGCAATTGTAAGAATGCATTTGAAATACTGTGTTTGGTATGGAGACCTTATCTGAAAAAAGACATTAAGTTCTTGAAAGTTTCCAAAGATGAATAACTCACACAGTGAGATTGACAAAAGACTGTACAAGGAAAGACTTCCATTATGTGAGCTACAGAAGTTGGCAGCCAGGTACCTTAGCGGGGAACCTGATTGAGGTTTATAAGGCTCTGAGAGTGGTTATTAAAATGAATGAAATGTGAAACTTTCACTGTTATAAAGAATTTCAAAACTAGAGGACATAAATTCAAGTTTCATGGAAGGAAGTTTAGAAGATATTGTAGAAAGTTTTCTTTAAGTGAGAAAGTTGTTGATTACTGGAACAAGTTGCCTGTGCAGGTAGTTGAGCGGGCAATTTGGAGAAATTCAATGGTCTACTCAACTGTTACCTATGTGAGGAGGAAAGTGCATCATTTGTTTATTTTCTTATATACTTTTACGTTTTCATTTTTTTTTTTTTTTTGGTCAGTGCAGCAAAGGTCTGTGGCTTTCCTGCAATATATCATGAATACTAATACTATTCAAGTTAAAACATGGTGACTGTCAGACTACTGATATCATTCATGTTACAAAACAGGATGATAATACTGCCAGTTTAACACTGTTTTGAAAGTAAACTTAATTTTCTCAAAATAATTGTTATATCGATGTCATACATACTGTTTTCTCCATAACCGCCAACAACAGTTTTAACTTTCTGGTTAGTCTTTCTGAATAAGAAAAATTTCTTTGGACGGCATCTGTTATCTCCAAGTTCTTTGATGCAAATAGTTGTATTCCCAACAAGTCTGAAATATATAAAATAATAAAATGCAATTTTCCATATAAAATGATTATCTATTAATATCCAAAAAGCATTACTAACCAAGCTGTTTCTTCATTATACAAAGGGTACTAGGAAAGTTTTGCAATACAGCTTTGTTTATTTAATTTTTTTCAAAGTAATTTCCTCTACATTCAATACACCTCTCCATCCTCCGAAACCAATCTTTAAACCAGTTCTGCCAAGTTTCACTAGGGAGTAAAGCATACTCGTTGTCCCAAGCCCGTAGAAGGTCCTCATCACTGGAAAACCGCCTCCCTTTTAGCTTCATTTTCACATGCGGGAACAGTGCAAAGTCACAGGGAGCAAGGTCTGGACTGTAGGGAGGGTGCTCGAGAAGTTTCAGTCCTGTCATGGTCAAATATTCGGTGCAGGCTTTGGCGCGGTGAGCTGGAGCATTATCGTGATGGAGGTACCAAGTGTCCATTCTTGACTTTGGCCGCAGGTTCTTCATAGATCCAATGACTTTAGGCAGGCATTGTTCAGTATACCACTTAGCTGTGAGAAAGTTGTTTGTTTTGGACCACTGCGTGTCCAAAACGACACGTTCCACAATTCCACTCGATTTGAAAAATACAGCTATCATTTTCTTCTTTACAGATCGGGATTTTCTGACAATTACGGGTGTGTCGTCATCATCAAAGACCCAAACTTTGTTTTGAGCCTTGGTCGGTAGATCGTAATAGTACAGCCAAGTCTCGTCACCTGTCACGATGTTGTTCACATACCGAGATTGTCCCTTATCAAACTTTTTTAACATCTCCCGGCACCAAGTCACACGTCGTGTCATCTGCTCTTCAGTCAGTTGATGCGGCACCCAGAGAGAACAAAGTTTCTTCACGTGCAAATGATCTTGCAGAATCGAACGAATTGCTGGTGCATTTAGGCCCAAAGTATCCTCTATCTGTTGGTAGGTCACTCGCCTGTTTTCGTCAAGCATTTTCCTCACAGCAGTAACGTTTTCCTCCGTAACTGACGTTCGTGGCCTTCCCGGCCTCTCAGAATCCTCCAGAGTGAAACTTCCCCTTTGGAATTCTCTATATCACCTGAATATCGTTGTACGATGTGGACAATCATCATCTAGTGCAAGAGTCATTTCTTCTAAGCACTGGTCTATGGTTAAACCACGCACGAAATTATACCGCAAAACTGTCCTTATCTCATTTCGTGACCACGATGCCATCGCAAGCACTTTACACTCTCACTACTAATGAATAACTGAGCCCATCGACTTGGCGCGGCGGCTACTATGCATGTATGAACATGTCTCAACATGCAGCAACAAGCAGCTTCCTGTGATTCATTGTTGCGTCATATTGCAAAACTTTCCTAGTACCCTTTGTATTATTACTAGCCAAATTGTATCACTATCACATTATCACTAGTGAAACTGTTTCACTATAACATCATTACTAGCCAAACTATTTCACTATTACATCATCACTAGCCAAACTGTTTCACTATTACATTATCACTAGCCAAACTGTTTCTCCATTCAGCAGCAATTCCAGGATTTTCCAAGAGAAAGGCTAAAACAATTAAAGGGAGGAGCTAAAGCAGTGTTCAGAGAATTGTTAAGCTTTAATCATCATGTGACATGTTATTTAGAAAAAAAAAAATACATGTTAAAAAATACACATTATTTTAATCATAAGAGTCAGGGGCTATATCCACTTTGCCCCCTACCTGGAACCATCACTATCTCTATTACTTTATTACCAGCCAAACTGTTTCTCCACTGACTTTTTACTTTATGCGTCTTTAAATTACGCAAATTTAAAATAATGCGCCGTAACTATATTTACGGAAATCGCCCCGAGAGGTGCGGAGTACATACCCAAAAAGATATTCAACCTCGACGAAACAGTTTTTGAAACTCTTTTTCCAGTATAAACAATGAAGTTTATATTGGGGGGAAAAAATACCTGATTGCACTTATATTTCCATTGCTGAAAAGACTGCGCTTTTTCAGCAATGGAAATATAAGTATCAAAAGATCGGCTAACACTTCTGTTTGGTGCTAATAGGAGAAAAATAAACTGAAATTTATGTGCATTTACCACCACTATCAAATCCCTCATGCACTTAGAGGTTACGACAGATCGTATATATCCATGTACTGGTACTCAAACTCCAAAGGGGTGGATGACTGCTGTTATTTTCAGAAGTTATCTTGGATCTCAGTTATGACGAGAATTGGAAGCATACTGCTAGGCAGAAGGAATTCCGTTCAACATCTTACTTATTCTTGATAATGCCACAAGCCAACCACCCAGTATTGTTGATGTCTTTTCCATTATCAAGATTGTTTTTTTTTCCCAGAAAATACAACCTTAATATTCCAGCCTGTGGACCAACATGTGATTTAATCTTTTAAGGCTGAGTATTTTTTAAGGATTCATCTAATTGACAAGATCAACCATGTACAGATGAGTGAGCAGCAATATTCATGAGAATTCAATATAAAAGATGCTTTAAAATTCATTGATGCTGCATGGTGTGATGTTCCACATAACTGTATTCAAAGTTCTTGGCATAAGTTATGTCCATGGCTTAGCAAATCCTTCAAAGGCTCTGATATCGATGAAGATTATGCATGAACTAAAGACAAATGTATGAAACTCGCTAAAAAGATAGGTTCACTGAAGTGGAAGCAACTAATGTCGATGATTTAATTGATTTGCATCTTCAAGAATTGTCAAACGAAGATCTATTTGCAGTGGAGCAGCATCACATTCAAGTTCTAGCGTAAAGTTACGCTAGAACTTGGTTGCTACTATGAGTTGTTGCATGAGAAGAGGCAACGTGCAAAGCAACTAATTCTGGATTCTTTTTTCAAGTGCTCAAGGAAGCAGTCAAGTGAATTCTCATCCCCTGTGCTAGCATAGCACTCCTACCCCCGCCTATCTGGTTCGAATTACCTCAGGGGCTCACATCTGGTGAGTATGGGCTTGGCACACCCAGGGTCCTGAGCTGGATATCATCATTCTTCTCTTCCTTGGTGATTCCTTTCTACTTCTGACTCTCTCTCTCTCTCTCTCTCTCTCTCTCTCTCTCTCTCTCTCTCTCTCTCTCTCTCTCTCTCTCTCTCTCTCTCTCCCTCTCTCTCTCTCTCTCTCAGGGTAATTCGGGAATTTTTTTTGGCTGGTGCAGCATAAGCCTCAGGCTTCCTTGCACCACATGGCTAATAATAATAATAATAATCCGAGGGAAAGACATCTGTCCATGAAGATCCATCTTATCAATCTGCCTAAGGCCACTCTCCAACTCAATCTCTCTCTCTCAATTGTTGTTTGTGTTGTACTATATATGTTGTTTATAGTGAACATACTTTTTCTTACTGTACAAAAAAAAATGAATGAATCACTTTGATTGCTCATCATTTTCTTTAGAATGCCCAGTCTTCCAACCAACAAAAATGAATGGTATGTACCGATAGGGGTAACTTAGCTAGATGCGAGAGTTACTCTCATAGGCCTATTATCGCATTTTTTGGTGATTATTCACATTACACATAATTTAAATTACACGAGATGCTCCGGAATGTAACCCTCGCGTAAATTAAGAAGTCACTGTACTAGCCAAACTGTTTCTCCATTATGTTAATACTAGTCAAACTTTTTTATTATGTTATAGTGTTATAATTATTATAATATAGTGTCATAATAATCAGAAAATCCACCAGTGGCAGGTTTTGTTATCAACATATATAACTTGTCTGTAAAGACAAGTTATATATTTCAATAAAAAATAGTTGGAAAAAAGTTTTAAATCACTTTAGAAGGTGACATGATATTATTTCAAATTTATCCCATCTGATTTCACTTTCAAAGCAAATTTCAGGTATCGGTCCATCCGACTGAGACACCTCCTGATACTAAAAATGACTTTAACCAGTAGGACTGCATCTTAGCTGTATCAACTGCTCCACCCTTGACATTTTTAAAGGTGATAGCATGACACACATTGATTACCTCTGAAATCCAGATATTTACCATATTTTCCATCATATAAATTGACATTATTTTTTACCTTGAAAATTCAGAGCTTTAATTATATTTCCAATATAAGTCAATCCCCACCCTTTTTACATTCGTCTTTTATTATTATTATTATTATTGCTCTTATATTTTTTCTCTCTCATTGGGTTTTCTACCTTGTGACGGATATTGCTACCAAGTACACAGGGTGGTTGTCGTTACTGTTCGTCGAGAAACTCTCTGACTATCCTACAGGTGCTCAGGATTGCGAATTTCTAGAGTTCATTGTAGGTGTTCGCTGGGAGACCTATTGATGCTAGGCTGTTATGTAGGGTCTTTGGCACCATACCTGTGGTTGACATGATGACCGAGATGGTCGTTACTTGTTGCATATGCCACATCTATTTGATTTTTTGTCTTAGGTTCATGTATTTTCTGATTTTTTTCCCCATGGGTTTTCTGCAGATTGCCAGTATTAGGTACCACTATGTCAATCACATAGGTAGCCTTTTCCTTCTTGTCCACAAGGGTTATGTCCGGTCTGTTGTGCAGGATTGTCCTATCCGTTATTATGGAACAGTCCCAGTACTGCTTGTGGGTTAGGGTCTCTAGTACTGCCTGAGGTTCGTACTTGTAGTACGGTACACTTTCTTCAACCAACTGATATTTCCTTACTAGCTTCTGATCTATTATCCTGACTACCTGGTCTCCAACATATCATGAGATGTGTTGGATCATTTCTGAGGCCAGGTGGCATCGTCGACATGTGTCATCTAACACTCCTGGCTCCTTGGCAATGTATTTTCTATAGTTCCTGGTGTTGATTACCTGGCCTTGGATGGCCAGCATGAATCCTTCAGTTTCAGGGAAGAGCATCCAGGTCATGAGCCATGCATTGGAAGCAATTTTATCTATGTAATCTTGATGGAGATCATTGTAGTGTCTGCCGTGGAGTGCCTTTTCTGCCCATCTTTCTAGCTTTGTTTGTACCTCATGATTGGGGGGGACTCCTCACTTAGGTTGAGTGGGTATACCGCTTGTCTATCTTCCTTATGGCCTGGTGGAATGCTACTGTGTGTTTCTGGAAGTAATCCTTCAGGTTAACTATTGCTGTCTTCTGTTGTTCAATTAGGTCTATCAGGCTCCTTCTTCCCGGGCAATTGTCAGTCTCTCCACGGCAGATCTTGGGTGGTGTTGGCAGCTCTTGATCGTCACTGTCCTTGTCTTTCTCATGATATCCTCCAGCTCAGTGTTAGTCCAATCTATGATCCTGAAGGAGCATGTTAGCACTGGGACTGCATAGGTGTTTATGGCTTTAACTGTGTTCCCTCCATTCAGCTTTGTTTCAGCAGGCTTCCGAGTCTCTGATGGTATTTTTCTGTTAGTCAGGCCTTAATTTCCTTATGCTGTAACTGCTGAGCCTGCATTATCCCCAAGTATTTGTAGGCCTCTCCCTCTGCCATGGCTTCGATCTCTTTACCACTATGCAGCTGGTAGTTTCGGTTAACTAATTTTCCCTGATGAAATCCATGGGTCTTGTATTTGTCTAAACCAAATTCCATCCTAATATAATTGCTAAATTCTTCAGTGATCTGGAGTAGTTGCTGGAGGTGCATCTCAGTTCCCGTGTAGAGCTTGATGTCATCCATATACATCAGGTGGGTGAGGATGTACAGGTTCTTCCTTCCTTCTTTGAAGTTATATCCATACTTGCTACTGTTGAGCATGGTTGGTCAGTGGTTGGATAGTGGGTCAAGTACTAGACAGAACCACAATGGGCTCAGGGCATCTCCCTGAAAGATTCCTCTCCTGATGGGGATTGGCCTGGTTGTGATGTTTTCGACCTTCATGGTGGTACTCCATTTCGCCATCGTTTCTCCTAGTAAGTTTGTCACTATCGGATTGACTTGGTAGATGTTCAGAGCCTCTATTAGCCAGCTATGAGGCATGGAGTCGAATGCCTTGCGGTAATCAATGTAGGCTGTGTACATCTTGCAGCGCTTCTTGTATGCTTGCTCCATAACTGCAGCATCTGTGGTTAATTGCTCCTTGCATCCTTTGCTCAGCCACTTGCATCCTTTCTGCTGTTCGGCCATTATGCTCTGGCTCTCCAAGTGGACTGGTTATGCAGCTGGCCTATATTTTTCCAGGTTTCTTGTATCTTTAGGCTTCAGATATGTGATTCCTTGAGTGAGAAATTTCGGGATTGTCTCTGGGTGCCTTATCATTTGGGTGAACTGCTCTGCCAGGTGCTTGTGTGTGCAAGCGAGCTTCTTGTACCAGTAGTTGTGGATGTTATCTATTCCTGGAGTTCGCCAGTTGTGAGAGTTCTTGAACACCTGTTTTACTTCTTCTTCCCGAATCTCCCATCCTCTCATTTCTTGTACGTCCTTGGTTTTCTTAAGTTCTAATTCTATCCAGGTGGCTCGGCTGTTATGTTTTACTTCCCTGCTCCATATGTTTCCCCAGAAATCCTCAATCATCTTCTTCTCGGGTGGTCCGTTCCCTTGTTTCCCATCTTCTCTAAGATTCCTGTAGAAGCCTCTTTGGTTCTCATCGAAGATTCAGTTGTTTATTTCTCTCTGGGAGTTCTCTTTGTATCGGCATAGTCTCTTGCTGAGTGCAAGGAGGTTCTGCTTCAATGTGTCCAAGTACTCTCCTATTCTCTGATTTTTTGTCTCATGTTTGCTGTGGACACTGTCTCTCTTGAGGATACTCTTTACTTTTTCAATTAATTTCTTACTCCTATTGCCCCATTGGTACTGGGTCAATTGGCCTACCTTGACTCTTAATTCTTCTATCTTCTGCTGAAGTCTTCTTTCTCAAGCTGGTGGTTCCTTCTGTTTTCAGATCTTCTGCTGCTGGTCTCTCGCTTCTCTTCCATTAATCCTCGTGGCTGCTACCTCAGCACAATACACGGCTGTGTGGATGGCCTCCAGTGTTGCACCATTGCTGTTGAGGTAATGTGGTATTATGTGCCGATTCAGGTGGTCTGTGACTCTCCAGAAGGTTCTATTCGGCCTTTGCTTCGGTATTATGTGAGTCTTTGTGGGGTCCATTCCTTCGAATTCTATTAGGGCCTTCTTCCACTCGTTCTCTATTCTGGATATCATGACCTCATCTGTTTCCACTTCCGCTGCTGCGGGTTGTATTTCCTCTTGCTCTTCCTCCTCTGGTTCCATATTCTTTATCCTTTGTAGTTGATCGCTCATGTCCTGCTTGATTTTTTCCAAGATTGTGGGAGCTATTAGGTTCTTCGTGACGATGGTCCTTCTCTGGTCCACTATTTGCTGCTCGATGACCTGAATATTCGGGAATCGTTTCAGCCACTTGGTATGTAGTCTCACCCTGTAAGTTGTCATATCAGTCTCCAGCTTCGTTATTTCGTAGTATGCTTGATGATGTACGTATTCGTTTCGATGCTCCTCTTCATGCGTTGGCATTTTCTTCTTTCCTGGGTGGTCACTAGTGCAGTTGCGCAGGCACTTCCAGTTGGTGAGGCTGGATGGTCTTGCCCTTCTCTTGTGGTAGCCATATGGGGGACAGCGCCACTCACTCCACTGTCTTCCTCGGGAGCCAGTCTCTGATTTTTTGAACTGACCTCTCTGCCTATGGCCTGAACGCGAGTGACTTTATCCTCCACCACACTTGATGCAGTATGATTAATATATCTCTGCGACATCATCCATTATTGGAAGTGGACCTGGTTAGCTTTGGCTTATGTCCAGTGGTAGTTCTCATGAGTGATGCCAGATGGCGACCACAATCTGCCTTAGCCGCCACTCCGACCTTGGGATAGGTAGGTCCCTTGGAGCAACACTCACGATGTTTATTTATTTTATTACTATTAATTAATTTATTATTATTATTATTATTCTAATATATTACTATTATTATTATAATGGTTTCCCAACGAGATGGAGCCGTGTTTGCTTCTGCCAAGGCGGTATTCGAAACCCGGGTCCATTAGGCTGGTAGTCCAGTGTTGTAACCACTGGGCACCCCTTATTATTATTATTATTATTATTATTATTACAAAAAAGCATAAACAAACTACAGGACTCCAACACAGCAATCGGCAAAAGAATTGTAGCGCTGGAAGCTTCATTCAAGCAAAATGAGGAAAATTCCAACTTGCTTAACTTAAGGATAGACTCGATAGAGCAGCAGTTGTTAGCGAATAATGTAGAAATAGTAGGATTAACTGGATTAGCAGGCCAAGATCTAGAGCTTCTTATACAGCAGCTAGGACTTGCATTGAAACTACAGCACAACAAAGAAATAGAACACTATTACATACCAAACAATAAGAAAACAAACGACAAGCCAACACTAATTGTGAAGTTTTCAAACCATGTCACAAAGGAAAAATGGATGAGAAAGGCAAAGGAGATCTGACTAACAGTAAAAGATATATATCACAACAACAGCAATATTCCAATCTACATAAATGACCACTTAATAGCCCATCTCAAGCAATTGTTTTGGGAAACAAAACAATTAATAAGAGCTCGCAGTTAAAAATTTTTATGGCTAAAACATGGCAAAATTTATGTGAAGAAGAATGGATCTTCAAGAGCCATTAGAATTCAGAGTTCAAAGGATTTGCAGTTTATAAAATAGACTCTTTTATTGTGAATAATTGAAATTTCCAGGAATCTAGATTTAAGGTAAAATTAAGACATCAGGTATGCTTTTTGAGGAATCACAGTTTTTCAATTCACCTTTACATTTTATAAATAACCAAAATATTCAAGCTCTTATAATTGATAAAAAACAGTTCTTTATGGTAGCTCTAAATATCAGGTCACTAAGAAAAAATTGGTTTAACTTCTTGCAATATATAAATGCAATGAAAGAATATATCTCATGTATAGTTTTAACAGAGGTTAACATAAAAAGTGATGAAATTTCCAATTATAACATGCAAGATTATGATAAGGTCTATATATTGAGAGAGTTGAGAAGGGGTGGAGGAATAATAATATACTATAGAACATGCTTTAGGGCAATACAGGTTTACCACTTAACTCAGTCTTGTGAAAACTGCTGTGTCAAATTATTAGGAGAAGACCCAGAAAACACATTCATGATTTGTGCTTTTTACAGGCCACCATCAGATTCAATAAACAGTTTCCTAATAGAATTAGAAAACATTATTTTGCAATGGGACGACATACAAACAGATAAGACCATACTAGTAGGAGATTTTAATATTAATTTACTAACCGATGGAACTGATAATGTGATACCCAGATACTCTGCAATCTTAAACAATTATGGATTTGAACATACCTTATTTGGAATAACTAGGCAACAAAGGATGGAGGGTAATAGAACATTCAGCTCTTGTTTGGACCACCTAATTACAAATATCAAGTTGAAGTATGCTAATTCCTACATACTATTAAATCAACTTTCAGATCACAGAACATGTATACTAATAGTAGATATGTATTCAAAACAACATCCATATGAAGATATATAAAATTAACAAATGCTACGAAGAAAAATTATTTACCAACAGGTAAACTGAAACAGAACATAGAAAACATGTTAATACAAGATCAAGCATCTTACACAACAAATGTAAATGTTTTTTCAAATAAGATAATACAAATTATAAACAATTCAAGGTTTAATACCGAAAGAAAAGTTAATCACACAGCCAACAACACAAACACTGGGAGTAGCAGGATTAAGCTTAGGAAACCTTGGATGACTAAAGAAATAGAAGAACTAGTGGTACAAAGGGATAAATATTTCAGGCAGTATAGAAATTGTCCAACAAAGAAAGAACATTATCACAATTATAAAACACTCAGAAATAAAGTAATAGGTATGATAAAAAAGCAAAAAAAACACTTATTACAATCATCTTTTCATGGATAAGCAGATAACACAAAAGGATAAATGGAGCATTATAAATAACATGTTAAGTACAAGGAAGAAAAAGTCAAGGGGAAACCAAATTAAAACACTAACAGAACAGATTTCTGGTGCAAACAAACAATATGAGGCTGCAAATAGGTTTGCCAAAGCTGTATTAGATCTCAACCGATATTTAATACATTATTGCCAAGATTCCTTTACTCAACAAGATAGGCTTCCTCAGATAATGAACTCTTGTGTAGTCTTAGCTCCACATTATACTGAGATTCTTAAAATTATAGAACAATTAAAGAACAAGAAATCTTATGGACTGGACTGTATTACAGTAACCAAGGTAAAGAGAAACAAAGAACAGTTCTCTGTTCTCTTGGTAGAGCTAATAGCACGGATGTTAGAGTCGGGAAGCTATCCTACAAATTTACTCTCATTTAAGATAATTCCTATATATAAAAAGGGACCACCTGATGACTTTTGCAATTACGGACCAATAACAATACAGTCAGTTTTAAATAAGATAATAGAAAATTATATATTTTCCCATATAAGCAAATATTTACATCAATATGGACTGTTAAACAACTCTCTATTCTCATATGAGAAGGGCAAGAGCACACAGACATTATTAGAGAACTTAGTAGACTCTCTAAACTTACATTTAAACAACAATAACTTCATATTGATTTTATTTATAGATTTGACCAAGCATATGACCTAATTGATATCCCAATATTACAACAGAAATTACTGAAATATGGTATAAGGGGAAGACTCAATCAACTCCTAGCAAATTATTTAACCAAGAGAAAAATAACAGAAGTAGAAAATACAAAGGGAAAATCTTATAATGTAAAGAGAGGAGTACCTCAGGGCACTCATGCTGGGCCAATCATGTACAACATTATATAAATTAAATATTCAAAGTAATTAAGAACTCCTTTATAAAAATGTATGCAGATGATATAATCTTATATACAATAGGAAAGAACCTAACAAAAATGGCGAATGATTTACAACAGGATGCAATACATTTACAAACATGGTTGCACGATAATAAATTAGCACTCAGCTTTGAAAAAACAAAATTTTTGGTAATAAGACCTCCTCATCAAACCCTGGACATTCAACCCTCTATCGAATTGCACAAACATGATTGCCTACATGATCAGAATTTCAAGAATTGCAAATGTCTAACTGTGGAAGAAGTTTTTTTTTTTTTTATGGATTGACTAAAGTCTAAGTTGAGTAATGCATATAACAAACTTGTACAAAAAAAATGAGATTTTATGTGTACTTTTTCTACTACATTAAGAATAAGTTAAATCTTAGAACAAAAGTTACCTTATTTTATGCATTATGGACTCCCATTTATGGACTCCCAACTCAATTATTTAGTAAATATATGGGCACGAGCAAATAAAACAGAAATAAGGGCAATAAACAACTTAATGAATAGAATTTTGAAACTTTTAATGGGGACAAACACTTGGAATGATCTGAACAAGAGAAGGCAATTTTTGTCGAAACATAAAATACTGTATCCAGTTCAAAAACTGAAGTTAAATCTATTCTTAAAAAATCTTAGCACTATTTTTGAAGAGTCGAAACTGCAAAGAAATGTCTCACAAAATTTAAGGAACCCAAAAGCAATTACTTTGCCTCACCCTAGGATACTAAATAGATTTGGAGATAGGCACACAATGAATATAATAAACAACTTGTTGGCTAGCATTGATTTCAGGTTCAGGAGAAGTTACCCCATCTCCAAATTAAAATTCCTAATAAGAAAATTCTTGATACTCAATAACACAGTAGATTAGAATTGATATGCAGATAAACTACTACCTCTGTTTACAGTGTGGAATATACTATGTGTAGTGACTTCATAGTCTTTTCTGTAAGATAACAAATTTGTACAAATTTGTTATCTTACTGCTGAAAACTGTTGTAAAGGAAGAATTACAACTTGTTGTCAAGAAATTTACTTTTCTTAACAAGTTCATTGATTGTAAACGAATTCTCTTGATAAATAAAATTGTATTGTATTGTATTGTATTATTATTAGCATATGGTGCAAGGAAGCCTGAGGGTTATGCTGCACCAGGCAAAAAAAAAAATTTCGGAATTACCCACAGAGAGAGAGAGAGAGAGAGAGAGAGAGAGAGAGAGAGAGAGAGAGAGAGAGAGAGAGAGAGAGAGAGAGAGAAGAAGAAGAATCAGAATCAGAAGGGAATCACCAAGAAAGAGAAGAATGATGATATCCAGCTCAGGACCCTGGGTGTGCCAAGCCAATACTCACCAGATGTGAGCCCCTGGGCTTCCTCATCACACCTAGTGGTTTATTACAGTAAACATAAGAAACACTATCTACTTTTTAATTTGATTATTTCCACACTTTCTTTTATAAAAGAATTTACATTATAACATCATTTCATACATCCATTCCCTCTAAAAGTTTCTCCTCCAGTTCCTCCTTGAATTCATTTATGCATCAACTTCCACAACCACAGATGGAAGTTTCTTCCAGCAATCAACAACCCACTGGCTAAAGGCAAATTTCCACACATCTACTCTATAACTGTCTTTCCTCAATTTGAATTTATACCCCCGTAGGTGCAGAAATAGCAAGAGAAAGAAACCTATCAGCATTGTGTTTGCTCACACCTTATACACTTTAATCAGTTCGCCTCACAGGTGCCTAGTCTCCAGACACAGAAATTTGTAGAATTTAAGCCTTTCTTGGTAAGAGCAACCCTTTGTTCCACTCACTAATCTCATTGCCTTTCTCTGCACTTATTCTAGCAGCTCTAGATATTTCCTAAAATGAGGCCTCCAGACCTATACGCAGTACTCAAGGCATGGCCTGACCACTGCCTTATACAAAGGGATAAGTACCTCCTTTTCACTACTGTACTAGCAAAATTCCTGTATATCATTGCCAATACCCCATGACCTGCTCTGGCACCCTGTCCGCACTGCTCAGAAAACTTCATATCTGACTATACAATTACTCCCAGGACTTTTTCATTTTCTACCGCCCTAAGTGTAGTACCACAGAGTTGGTAGGTTACTCTGGGGTTACTTCTACCCATATGCAGTACTTTGCATTTGTCAATATTTAAACTTCAGTTGCCAATTCTCAGCCTATCTGCCCAACTTTTCAAGATCCTGTTGCAGTAACACACTGCCATTACTGTCATTAACAACCCTGTCAACCTTAGTATCATCTACAAACTTCGACATTCAGCCTGATATACTTTAATCAATATCATTGATACATATACAAATCATTGATACAAATATACAAAACAACAGTGGGCCCAACACTGTTGGGCCCACTGTTGTTTTGTAATCCATGAAGAGTAGTATCCATTGATTACCACTCTCTGTCTTCTCCCACTCAACCACCCTTTTATCCATTGCAGCAACTTGCTGTTAATACATACTGCTCCAATTTGTACAGTAGTCTTCCATGAGGAACAGTGTCAAAAGCTTTCCTGAAATCCAAGTATATGATATTAAAACTATTTTTTGCATCCAGTTCCTTTGTAACCACATCATAGTATAAAATCAAATTTGTCAGACAAGACTTTCCCTTAACAAACCTATGCTGTGTCTGAATTAATACTGAAGTCTTGTCTAGATGATCCTGCAATGCATCTTTAACCAGTGACTCCATTATTTTCCCACAAACAGAAGTTAAACTAACTTGTCTGTAATTACTTATGTCACCCTTTGTGAATTGGCAATACATTTGCACATCTCCAGTCTATGGGGACTTTCCCTGAGTCTAAGGAGTCTCTCATAATTATGGATAAGGGTTTGCTTACTACCTTTGTCACTTCCTTTAATATAACTGGATAGATCCAATCCACCCCGGGTGCCTTTCTTATGTTTAACTTCAACAATTTCTCCTCCACTTTGCTCTCAGTTATTAGAAAATCATTATGCACCCTGTTACAGTTTGATAAACTTCTGGCATTGTCCTCCCTTAATAACTCCTCATTTGTGAATGTAGATGCAAAATACTCATTCAGATTGTAATAAGCTATATGAGCCGGATCATCAACATTCAAATCATTGATATCAAGTGGACCAATCTGTTTCATCTCCTTCCTTCTAGAGTTTATATAACTAAAGAGGTTCTTGCTGTTTTTCTTAGCAACCTTTGCCAAAGATTTCTCATAATCTGCCTTCGCTTGCCTAACCTCCTTTGTCACTTGATTACAGACTAGCTTATATCTGCCATAGGCTTCTGTGCCGTCTGAAAATTTATATGCATGAAGAGCTATTTGCAGTTGTTGTTGTGAACTCAGAAATTCAAGTTCTAGAATTTCTAAAAACTTTATACGCTTACTTTAAACATTATAATGCTTATAAATTATAAGCATTATAAGCCTACTGTCTTTCTCTAAATGCTTACTTTTTTCAGCTTTTTGTAGTGATCTAGTCTTTTCCAATGCAATTGAAAACAATTACTCAAAACATCAAAGGCAGATATTGTTGGGATATCAGAGACGTGGTGTCACACAGATATAAGGAATGCAGAACTGGAATTTGGGGAGTACAACGTCTACAGAAAGGATAGACAGGATAGGAAGGGAGGAGGGGTTATGCTATTAGTTAAAAAACATAAAATCCAAGGAAGTGAAGCCAGTTGACATCGCTGGACAGTGCAGTGTTGAGTCAGTTTGGTGTGACATAAGCATAGGTAAATCAAAATTGAGAGTAGGAGTGTGCTATAGGCCTAATGACTCTGATGAGTATAATAAGATACTGTACAGGGAAATAGAATGGGCCAGTAAATCAGAGAGTCTTATAATGGGGGATTTTAATTTCCCAGATATTGACCGGAATTTGTGGGTTGGTCACTCACACACTAGCAAGGCTTTTGTGGATTTATTGGATGATTGTTTTCTACACCAGCATGTTCGGGAGGCAACTAGAGGGAGTAATACTCTTGATCTGATTATCAGTAGTGATTCTTCATGCATTAGGAATCTGCAGATAAATGAACCACTGGGTGGCAGTGATCACAGTGTGCTGAAGTGCGATTTACTCAAGGAGGTAACTACCATCAGAGGTAAAGGGAAGGGTTTTTGCTTTCGTAAAGGCGACTATGATGGTCTGAGACAGTATTTAAATTCTATACAGTGGGACCAACTGATGATGTTACCAACAGCAAATTCAAAATGGGAAGCATTCAAGGAACTAATCTTGGAAGCTACCAGGCTTTACATACCAACCAAGAAATATTGTTCAAGGTTCAGGCCTAAATGGTTGTCAGATGAACTAATGAGACATATGGCAGAGAAGAAAAATGCATGGGATACATACAAATTAACGGTTGACGTGGAAGCCTATGATAGATATAAGTTGGTCTGTAACCAAGTCACAAAGGAGATTAGGCAGGGAAAAGGCAGATTATGAGAAATCCTTGGCAAAGGATGCAAAGAAAAACAGAAAAGAGTTCTTTACCTATTTAAACTCAAAAAGGAAAGGGATGAATCAGATTGGTCCACTGGATGTTGATGGTTCAACAGTAGAGGATCCAGCTCAGGTGGCTAACAATCTAAACGAGTATTTTGCATCTACATTCACACATGAGGAGTTATTCAGGAAGGGGAATGTTGTAGGTGAAGTAAACATTGGCAGTGAGCTGGATGATTTTCTAATAACTGAGAGGAAAGTGGAGGAGAAATTGTTGAGGATAAACATAAAAAAGGCACCCGGGGTGGATGGGATCTATCCAGTTATATTAAAGGAGGCAGCAAAGGAAGTAAGCAAACCCCTAGCCATAATTATGAGAGCTTCTTTGGACTCAGGGGAGGTACCCATGGACTGGAGATGTGCAAATGTAACCCCAATTCACAAAGGAGGATCAAAGGCTGACACAAGTAATTATAGACCTGTTAGTTTAACTTCGGTTCCAAGAAAATTAATGGAGGCACTGGTTAAAGAAGCACTGCAGGATCATCTGGACAAGAATTCAGTTATAGCCCAGACACAGCATGGGTTTGTTAAGGGCAGGTCTTGTCTGACCAATTTGATTGGATACTATGAGGTAGTCACAAAAGAACTGGATGCAGGGAATAACTTTGATATTATATATTTGGATCTTAGAAAGGCTTTTGATACTGTTGCGCATGGAAGACTGCTGCACAAATTGGAGAAGTGTGGCATTCGAGGCAAATTGCTGCTATGGATAAAGGGATGGTTGAGTGGCAGAAGACAGAGAGTGGTAATCAATGGACACTGCTCAACGTGGACTAATGTTATTAGTGGAGTTCCTCGGGGTTCAGTGTTGGGTCCATTGTTGTTTTCTGTATTTATAAATGATATTGATGATGGTGTATCAGGCTTAATGTCCAAGTTTGCAGACGATACAAAGGTTGGCAGGGTTGTTAAGGACACTACTGATACTATGCTGCTGCAACAGGATCTGGAAAGGTTGAGCAGATGGGCTGAGAGGTGGCAAATGAAGTTTAACATTGACAAATGTAAAGTACTACATATGGGAAACAGTAACCCCAGATCAACGTATCAACTCTGTGGTACTACGCTGACAGTGGTAGAGAATGAAAAGGACCTGGGGGTAATTGTGCAGGCAGATATGAAGTTCTCTGAGCAGTGCAGACGAGCTGCAAGAGTAGCTCATGGTGTCTTGTCAATGATATACAGGAATTTTTCTAGCAGGGACAGGGATGTGATTATTCCCTTGTATAAGGCATTGGTCAGGCCACACCTTGAGTACTGTATACAGGTCTGGAGGCCTCATTTCAAGATGGATGTAGAGCTGCTGGAACGAGTACAGAGAAGGGCAACAAGATTAGTGAATGGAACAAAGGGTTGCTCTTACGAAGAAAGGCTTAAGTTTTGCAAATTACAGAGCCTGGAGACTAGGCATCGCCGAGGTGATCTGATAGAGGTGTACAAGGCTTTGAATGGCTTGAGCATGCTCAATGCCGATGGGATTCTTCCTCTTGCTCAGAATAATCACCTGAGAGGGCATAAATTCAAATTGAGGAAGGACGGATGTCGGATAGATGTGCGGAAATTCGCCTTTAGCCAGCGGGCAGTTGGTTTGTGGAATAGACTTCCATCGCTTTTTGTTGAAGTTGATAGCCGAAACAAATTTAAGGCTCAGCTGGACAGGTATTTCGAACGAATTGAGGGGTGAAATGGGAGTAGTGGTTGTTTTTTTTTTTTTTTTTTTTTTTTTTTTTGGCTGATGCTGAATAAGCTTGCTTTCTTGCATCATATGCCTCTACTAATGCTAATGCTAATTCTAAAACTGCTGAAAAAAAATGTATTGGAAAAGACAAGATCACTAAAAATGCTGTCATTTTCAGAATATGAAGGAAAGGCTGCTTGTAATGTACTTGGTGGCAGTCTTGGAGCAAATTACCTGGCTTCTTGGATTGAGATGGATACGAAAGCTCCATTTGTGCATTACCTGAGTGAACAGTGGGAAGATAATCAACAAACAGAAGGCCAGTGACATAGGGAGTGGCTCAGAAGATAATGTGGATGACTCGTGTAACGAAAGAGCACCAGAAATGAACAAAGTGTTTGAAAGCATTAATGAGGTGATGGCGAGGTTAGAACAACAGAATAATAGTTAAACATCTTCATTATTGCATTTGACCACTATTAAGAATTATGTACTGAAATAATGCTGTCATGAGTTCTGTAAAACTAAATTACATGACTATTTCAGAACGAATGCATAAAATGTAAGCCCATAACGTTAAGTAGAATGTTAAGGGAATGATATAACCTTTAATAATATAACCTTTATGTCTTTTAGTCTGTATACGAATAAAACATTAGTAAATAAAGTATTCATTTACTAAGTAAATTGTATTTTTGTTAAAAAAAAACTGGGTTAAAAATGGTAAAATTTTTTCAGCTATAACATACTTCACTTATAATGTCGGTATTAAAGTTGTCATCTGACACCTGCATTACACCAAGGTTGCATAATACTAATATACATAGTATTAACCCTGAGTCAGCTGCACAATATAATCAAACACCAGACAATATTTGAGCACTTTGTGCTATCCATCTATTCTATCCACACAGCTGTTTTTGAAAATGTTTTATTTGATTTCTCCATTAAAAATTACAGAAATCCCTTAATTATCACACAATAAGGGAAAATTCAAGAATTAAGGTAAACTCAATTGCATGCATGTAGTGAGGAGCACTATCACATACAATTATTGATAGCAAGTTGGCTTTACTGACGTGCTCTTTCCTCAAATTGGTAAAACTCTCTGGCTTCATGACATTGAAGCATTGTCTGGAATTAAACTGTTAATGCACATGCTTCATGCAGTGGGTGCTCCCATTATCAACAGGCTGGCATCTGATTGCACACATTCATTGAAGTGTAAGTGTTTTTCACTTTTTTGCTTCCCAACAGGAAGTTTTAACTTCAAAAATTAATTAAAAATATATTTTTAAATACATAAAATGGATTTTTCAAAGTTGTGTGCTCAGAAAAGATTGAAAATAAAGATGGCATAAAAAAAAGTGAACAAATTCTAATTAATTTTTGCTGATTTTTCATATGTAGGCACATGGGTCAAAATGACCCTGCACACGGATTCTAAACAATTCTTTTTGCAACTGTTGATGAGTTAATTCATGCTTTTAATCCAAACATAGTATTAGTTGTTTATGTAGAAGATGTAGATAGATATAAATTATGCGTAGATGATTTTTCAAATGTAGGCATGTGGGATTGAAGTGACCCTGCACACTAGAAATCTGAACAATCCTTTTCACGACTGCTGGTTGGTTAATTCATGTCTTTCTAACACTAAACATGTGCCTTTAATCCAAACTTAGGATTTTATACCCAATGTACAAGTCAATCTTAAGATTTTTTTTTGTACTTTGAAGGTCAACTTATGTGCCAGAATATATGGTAAATTTTAACATTAGAATCCAACAATCTTCATAAACTGTGCTCCATGAGCGTTTCATTTTACATTTTTCCTCATTCTTCCCTCACACTAAAAGTCATATATAAGACCACTGTGATATACACTAATCAATCAAGAAAGGAGGGAGGGATGGTGCTAATCAGCTGTCCCAGGCATGTGCGCAAATTACTGTTTAAAAGGCCAGATGAGATTGAAACTCCTCATTCTCTTGTATATATTTTATAACTTTATATTAGCAGTTTTATTTTGTGTGGAAAAATACATCAAGTATCAACTATAAGATAATGATGATAATAAGTTGCAGATCTTGAACAAAGGGTAAGACAATCAGCTGGCAGCATCTTTCATGGTTCACAGTAACGCAGCTTCTGTTCACCTTCTGCAAAATAGGGTCAAATGAGACCATAGACTGAAATGGCACATCAGACAGTTATATTACTGCTGTGCAGAGAAAGCATGACACACTCAATTTGTCATTCCAATCTGAGAAACCGTGTTGTTTGTTTGCTTGTTCACAAAACTGTCCAGAGTAATATAGCACTCATCAGAAAACCAAACATTACAGAGAAAATGTTAATTTTCGTGCACATTTGCAAGAGTGAAGATCAGAACAAACAACCTTGTTCCAAATTCTATATTGGCAACTGGTGACTCACCTGCATACAACATGAAAAAGCTCCTGATAAATGTTCTTGTCATATTGAGTTCTTTCATTACTCACTGGCTTTTCCTGAGTGATTGTATGATTTTGCCAAATACCCCCTCCCCCCCACCCCGGCTTGGTTGTTGGATCTTTATTGAACTTAGCTTGAAAATGTTCACAATTTTCACAATTGGTCTACTCTGTATAAACAGAAATAATGTTCTATTATAAAATCGTTTTTTCAAACAGCACCACCAATGCTAAACAAACTTCACAAGTTTCTCAGCTATAACCAATGTGAGACTAACAACAGGTCTGATGCCTTGGCACCAACAACAGCTAAACTCTGATATACTTTATTCAGGGCCATATCATATATTCAGTGATTGCAGATTATTATGACTGTGTCCACAGACACTAAAGAATCATGTGCCATGTCCTAAGTATTTTGATACCACTGTCTAAAAGTGAAAAATAAGTGCAAACAAAAGTTATTTTTTGATGTACATATGTGCTTGACAACTATTTTGAGCATCCACACTATAAACAGTACAACTCACATGACAAGTGAAAAACTCTCTCTTTGACGTCAATGAGCTGTTGATGTGATGAAGCAACTTCAAATCAAGTACTACCCATCTAGACAGAAATGTCCAGATTGTACAGAAATAACAGAAAAAAAATTTGGCTAAGGTAAAGAAAGCCAACACAAGAACCATGGGAAACTTCGGGAAACTTTTAATGGTCAAAAGCATTTCCCAGTTGTTGTTGTTGTTATTTGGTTTTTAGGAGCATTAGCAACTAAGGCCATATTGCTCTGGGGATATGTGATGGTCATTCCCTGACCTTTCTGCATCCTCCATATTTGGTGGTCAAGGGCTCAAACCCCGGTATAATCAAGAAGTGTGTGCTACGCACTGATGCTCCTGCCCACCTGGCTATGGAGGCACGCGTTTCCCGATACCGCAGCTTCTCCCTGCATTCTCGGTAAACAGATGGTGTGTGTTATTGGTAGTGGCAGTAGAAGTCGATAACGATGTATTGATTAGTTTTTTCTTATTATTAAAAGCAGATTATTGGAGTTCATGAGTGGGCTGAAATTTACTTATGGGTACACCCTCCAAACTTCCTCAGCCTTAGGGTGTTTATCCCACCTTCCCACTGTTTTAACACAATATTAAAATGGCTTCTACAGATGGTGCATGTTATCGGTAGTAGAAGTAATTTTCCTATCGGGTTAAAACAGCGGGAAGGGGAGATAAACACCCTAAGACTGAAGCAGTCTGGAGGGTGTACTCGTATGTAAATTTCAGCCACGAAGGCATTACACTCATGAATTCCAATAATCTGCTTTTAATAATGAGAAAAAACTAATCAATACATCGTTATTGACTTCTACTGCCATTACCAATAACACGCACCATCTGTTTACCGAGAATGCAGGGAGAAGTTGCGGTACTGGGAAATGCATTTGATCGCTAAAAGTTTCGCAAAGTTTCCCGCGGTTCTTGTGTTGGCTTTCTTTACCTTTGCCACAAATTTTTATACTGTTCCATGTGTGTGTGTGTGTGTGTGCATGGAGGGGGGGGGTTACGACTTCAGGGAAACTGTTCTATTACATACAAAATCCCATTATAATAAAGTTTTATATATCCAACTGACAAAAATCCAATTTTATGTTATATATGATCCATTTTTAATGCTGTTCCACATGCATGCTGATTGCTAGTTCTATATAGGCAAACTATTATTTTTTACTGGTGAAATATTTCTTTATGTGTCATAGTACCTGCCCCATCTGCTATTAATTTGAAGTATAAATGTAGTGCTAATGAACAGGGTTGAATTTATTCATAGACAGATTAAACAATTGCTATGCCCATAATTTGCATAGCTCATGAAAACTCCTTATCCTGGAACTGTTTGCATTTATTACATTATTTTTTGAAAATATAAAAAATAGCCTTAAATATTCTTTTAGCATTTAGCATATTTATTTATTATTCTTTTATTCTTTTAGAATACTTCTTAAAGAATTACTTAATCTATAATTTTTGAAGAAATTAAAGGCAGATTACATTTCACATAGGTTTAAGTGCTCATTATTTCACAAATTTCCAAAATAGTCTTTCTTAAATAAAAATTGTTTTGTGCATTATTATTTGAATTTTTTTTCCAACTGTAGTTGTATATTATTTTTTTTTATTAAAGAACCCATATAGAGTTAATTTATCTAAGGCCTGCAAATTTGTAAATCCACTCCTGCTAATAATAACAGAAAACTACAGATACACTAATGAGCAAGCAATAAAATGTATTAAAAAAAAGCATTTATGAAAGAAATATAGTATTGTAGTAGCAAATGATGCAGAGAACGACTTCTACTGCAAATGGAAAAACTGGATACTTAATTACGAAAAAAGTTGGCAAACCATAAGATGGAAGCTTATTTTGAAGACCTTTATGCCAACCATGATCGAAAGCCTTTGAAATGTCAAGACCATTTCACCAAACCTTTTTACTGAATTTGTCCATAGATGGATAACATAAGCCAGTATATCACCAGTGGATTGACACTGATAGAATCCATATTGGCGATCATTGATCAGATAGAAAGTTTCTAGATAGTTTAGGAGTTGGAAGTTGATGGATTTCGGCATTACTGTGGAAAGGTTAGAAGTAAGAGAAATTGGATGATAACTGGATGAGAGAGATTTGTAACTGTCCTTAGGATCTTTCTGGATATGAGCAAATTTCAAAACAGAAGGAAAAACACCAGGCCAATAAAAAGTGATACAGAACGGAAGCAAACTCTGGAGCACAGGATTTGAGAAAAAGTGGAGAAATGTCATTGGGACTTGAAGCTTTATTTTCATCAAGATTGTTAAAAACCCTTCTGACTTCTTTTGATGGAAGATCACAGGAGGCATTGATTGGAATGTACTGTGAATGGTAGGAGGTTTGGCAAGATCGTTAAAAGAAGAAAGAAGAATTATTCTAGCAGGTCAGCTTTATCTTTAGCTGAAGTGGTGACAGAACCATCTAGTTTTGAAAGAAATGGGAATAAAGGTGGGCAAAAGTTGTAACCAACCGCAGGAGATAAGAATGCTCAACTACCATTTGGGAAGAAGCAAGTTTTCTACTTTTAGACTGTTCAAAATCTAGTTTAGACTGATTAATAACAGTTTCACAATTGTCGGTAAGCTTCAGTGTAGGAAGAAAATGAACCTGGAGATTTAAATGCAAGCCAATTGTGATATGCAACGTTTTTATCTTGAACAGCTTTAACACATTTATTGGAAAACAAAGGTTTAGATAAAGGGAGAAATTTTAAGATGGAGTGTGGAATAAAAAGATTTCATCCTTACTAGAATAATTTCACTAACATGATCTGAGCAAAAATTGACATCAAAAGATTTAAAATAGTAATCTAACCAATGAAAAGAAGAACATAAATCTTACAGATCATCCCATTTTGCATTCATGTAATGCCAAGCAATACAATGTTGAGACTGGTAGAATTACTTAACAAGTACAGGTCACTGTTGAAAAAAAGCCATCAATTAGGGTTGAATTTGAATGTGTCTGCAATTCTGGCAAGACACGATAGGAGGGACTATATGATGAGAGCCTTTCTCGATCAATTCGGCCCTGGAAAGATTGTGCAAGGCTCAAGGGGAAGAATTTTTTTCAGCCTGGTCTGTACTTGTTAACAGGAGAGACTGCTTCTACAGGGAGGGGATACACTTAAATAGAAAGAGTGCAAGAATATTTGCTGATGCTATGGAGGCAGTGTTAGGTGGGTCGGAAAACTGCTAGCTTTATCTAACAACTAATAGATTAACAGTAGCCACTGGCAGAGGTGAAAGTTATTCTTGCACTGCTTCTATTGGAATGAGCAAACGCCTGGAAATCAAGTTGCAGGATATTTCAGAGACTGCTGTGAGTCATTGTGGTACAAGTAAACACATGGGTGTTTAGAGTAGATAAGAATAGGAACAGGTGCATGCATACTTGCGTGTACACCAATGCTAGGAGTTTGGTAAATAAATTTGATGAATTTGAGGTATTGCTCAAAACATCAAAGGCAGATATTGTGGGGATTTCAGAGACGTGCTGTCACACAGATATAAGGAATACAGAACTGGAATTTGGTGAATACAACATCTACACAAAGGATAGACAGAATAGGAAGGGAGGAGGGGTTATGCTATTAGTTAAGAAACACATAAAATCCAAGGAAGTGAAACTAGTCGACATCGCTGGACAGTGCAGTGTCGAGTCATTTTGCTGTGATATAAGCATTGGGAGATCAAAATTGAGAGTAGGAGCGTGCTATAGGCCTAATGACTCTGATGAATATAATAAGAAAGTGTACAGGGAAATAGAGTGGGCCAGTAAATCAGTAAATCTTATAATGGGGGATTTTAATTTCCCAGATATTGACTGGAATTTGTGGGTTGGTCACTCACACACTAGCAAGGCTTTTGCGGATTTATTGGATGATTGTTTTCTACATCAGCATGTTCAGAAGGCAACTAGAGGGAGTAATACTCTTGATTTGATTATCAGTAGTGAGTCTTCATGTATTAAGAATCTGCAGATAAAGGAACCACTAGGTGGCAGTGATCACAGTGTGCTGAAGTGGAATTTACTCAAAGAAGTAACTACCATCAGGGGTAAAGGGAAGGGTTATTGCTTTCGTAAAGGTGACTATGATGGTCTGAGACAGTATTTAAATTCTATACAGTGGGACCAACTGATGATGTTACCAACAGAAAATTCAAAATGGGAAGCATTCAAAGAACTGGTTCAACTGTTAATGATCCTGCTCAGGTAGCTAACAAACTAAATGAATATTTAGCATTGACATTCACACATGAGGAGTTATTCAGTGAGGGGAAATGCCAGAGGAGTATTCAGCTCTGGCAGTAAGCTAGATAATCTTGTAATAACTGAGAGTAAAGTGGAGAAGAAATTGTTGAAGATAAACACAAGAAAGGCACCTGGGTTGGATGGGATCAATCCAGTTATATTAAAGGAGGCAGCAAAGGAAGTAAGCAAACCCTCAGCCATAATTATGAGAGGTTCTTTGGACTCAGGGGAGGTACCCATAGACTGGAGATGTGCAAATGTGACCCCAATCCACAAAGGAGGATCAAAGGCTGACACAAGGAATTATAGACCTGTGAGTTTAACTTCTGTTCCCGGAAAATTAATGGAGGCACTGGTTAAAGAAGCACTGCAGGATCATCTAGACAAGACTTCAGTTATAGCTCGGACACAGCATGGTTTTGTTAAGGGGAGTCTTGCCTGACCAATTTGATTGGATACTATGATGCAGTCACAAAAGAGCTGGATGCAGGGAATAACTCTGATATTATATACTTGGATCTTAGAAAGGCTTTTGATACCATTGCACATGGAAGACTGCTGCACAAATTGGAGCAGTGTGGCATTGGAGGAAAACTGCTGCTATGGATAAAGGGGTGGTTGAGGGGGAGAAGACAGAGAGTGGTAATCAATGGACACTGCTCATCGTGGACTAATGTTATTAGTGGAGTCCCTCAGGGTTCAGTGTTCGGTCCATTATTGTTTTCTGTATTTATAAATGATATTGATAATGGTATATCAAGCTTAATGTCCAAGTTTGCAGACGATATGAAGGTTGTCAGGGTTGTTGATGACACTATTGACAGTACACTGCTACAACAGGATCTGGAAAGGTTAAGCAGATGGGCTGAGAGGTGGTAAATCAAGTTTAACATTGACAAACGTAAAGTGCTACATATGGGAAATAGCAACCCCAGAGCAATGTATCAACTCTGTGGTACTACACTGACAGTGGCAGAGAATGAAAAGGACCTGGGGGTAATTGTGCAGGCAGATATGAAGTTCTCTGAGCAGTGCAGACGGGTTGCAAGAGTAGCTCATGGTGTCTTGTCAATGATATACAGGAATTTTTCTAGCAGGGATAAGGAGTTGATTATTCCCTTGTATAAGGCAACTGTCAGGCCACACCTTGAGTACTGTATACAGGTCTGGAGGCCTCATTTCGAGAAGGATGTAGAGCTGCTGGAATGAGTACAGAGAAGGGTAACAAGATTAGTGTATGAAACAAAGGGTTGCTCTTATGAAGAAAGGCTTAAGTTTTGCAAATTACAGTGTCTGGAAACTAGGCACTGGCGAGGTGATCTGATAGAGGTGTATAAAGCCTTGAATGGTTTGAGCATGCTCAATGCTGATGGGATTCTTCCTCTTGCTCAGAATAATCACCTGAGAGGGCATAAATTCAAATTGAGGAAAGACAGATGTAGGATAGATGTGCGAAAATTTGCCTTTAGCCAGTGGGTAGTTGGTGGAACAGACTTCCATCCCTTGTTGTGGAAGTTGATAGCCTAAATAAATTTAAGGCTCAGCTGGACAGGTATTTCGAAAGAATGGAGGGGTGAAGTGGAAGTGGGTTTTTTTTTTTTTTTTTTCCCCTTTTTGGCTGATGCTGCATAAGCTTGCTTTCTTGCATCATATGCCTCTACTAATGCTAATGCTAAAATGCTAATGGCTCCATTGGAAAAGAGACCATCACCAAGTTGTAATTTGAGGTGCCTAGAGGACTACTTACCTTGACCGTGTGCTTGGAAGGGTTGTTTGTGAGAAAAAGATTAAGCGTGCTGGTTGTGTGATTAGGAATGTCTGGTATTCTGGTAAGTAAATGAACGATCAGTGGAAGGTCATTAGTAATTTCCAAAGCCTCAGCATCTCAACCTGGGTCCATATGACCAGAGAACGGAATCTAGCTGGAATCGTAAACATTAAAATCAAGAAGGAAAATTACCTCACTGTTAGTTAGGAAAGATAGATTGGTGAAAGTTAAGTTTCAAAGAAAGGAAGTCAAAGAATTACTAGTGATTAGTGAATATGGGAGAATTATAGAGGCAATAAATGAATTTGTCAGAATGGGTAGAGAGATTTTAAGAAAGAAAAGATCAAAAGGAGGAGATTCCAAATTACTGTCTCTAACAGGGAATATCTGAGCAGACATATGCACAAGTACCACCTTTGCAGAAAAAGGAATCGTACAGCAAATAATTAGGACAACTTAAATGAGCAGTGGTTGAATAAACCTATAATTGGGATTTTCTTCTCTGCCACAAGTCTCGTCAGTTCTGACATCCATTGAGTCCTAAGCCATGAAAAGCATTTCTTAGTTGATATGAAAAGCCTAGTAGCTTCTACAGTTACTTCCCTGTTACATTGTGAATGGCTCCTATTTAGAATTTGATTTTGGTAACATTATCTGTTGGTCCAACTGCATAGAATTTAAAAATTGTCTGAGACTGTTGTAGTCATTCTTACGAAAACAAAAACCCTTCCCTTTGCCCTTGACAGTATTTACATCTTTAAGTAAATCCTACATCAGTACACTGTTATCACTGCCATTCAGTGGGCCTTTTACCTGTAGATTTAGTTTAGTATTTGTTATTTAATATTAGTATTAAATTAGTATAATTATCCAAGGAAGCAAACTTGTATTGCATCTGCCAAAAAATAAAAAACTCTCTCATATTATCATCGTTAAAAAGTATATATCCAGTTCCTCAAAACAGTATAATGGTAGTGGCAACCATAGAGTATCTGCCAAAAAAAAAAAAATGAATAAACTTCCCACATCACCTATGCAACTCCTCTATAAATTTGTCTAATTCCCCCTTTAAATTTATTTAAACTACCCACTTCTGCAGTACCATATGAAAGTTTGTTCCAATGATCAACAACCTGCTCGCTGGAAGAAAATTTCTGCACTCTATCCTGCAAACATTCTTCCTCCATTTAAATTTGTGCTCCTTTGTGTGCTGTCTGAGCAATTTAAGAATGCCATCAGAGTTTAGCTTACTCAACCCGTTCAAGCCAATCAATCAGATCTTTTCACAGGTGTCTAGTTTTCAGGCATTGCAATTTGCAGAACTGAAGCCTTTCTTAGAAAGATTGCCTTTACTTTCTTAGTAAGAGTACCCTTGTTCCCCCTCACTGATCTTATTGCCCTTTTCTGCACCCATTTCAATAGACCAAAATCCTTTTATAAAATGAGGCTCCCAGATGTGGCTTAAACATCCTTATGCAACATGACAATCACCTCCTTTTCCCTGCTGGGAAAATTCCTATATATCATTAATAAAACCCATGAGCTATACTAGCAGCTGTCTACACTGCTCAGAAAACTTCTTGTCAGACTGTACAATTACCCCCATGTCTTTTCTTTCTCCACTACCCTGAGTGTGCTGCTACATAGCTGACAATGTTATTGTGGGATTACTGCTACCCATATGCAGCTCCTTGCATTTCTCAATCTAAAACTTCAATTGTCACTTTTCAGCCCATCTGCCTAATGAGCGCCACATCTTCAAGGGGACATCAGTGATTAGGATGTTATTATGTTATTTGGTTTTTAGGAGTATTAGAAACTAAGGCCATATTGCTCCGGGAATATTCGGTGGTCTTTCCCTGACCTTTCCGCATCCTCCGTATTTGGTGGTGACGGGCTTGAACCCTGGTCTAATCAAGAAGCATGTGTTACGCACTGCTGCTCCTTCCCACCTGGCTACGGAGGCACCCACAGTGCTAAGGAAGTTCAAAAAGGATCATATTTCAGTCATTGACTGCTAGTTAGCCAGACGTTATTGGATATTACTATACAACACAAACACAGGAAAAATAAATATATTATACTTTTTTCTATACTCTTACTGAAATCACAAAATATTCCATGGCACCACTCTCTATAGAATGCATACACATATTCTCATATTCACACATCTCCAGTCCATAGGAACATCTATATAGTGTTTATGATTTTAGTTTTGCAGTCCACAGGTATGCTTAAAAGTGTATTTTCTCTTTTGTAATCAGTAGCTGGACAGATCTGCCTTACCATAAGGAACAAATAGTTAAAATATAGAAGGAAAAAAAAATCTACCATAAAACTTACCCAGTTACATTCATCAGATCTTCCTCTCTTGTCATAGCAAATCCATAACTTTTTAATTTCAGTATAACACATGCCCTTATCTTTTCTATCCATATTTGTACTTCAGTCATGTTACAATGTGGTACTGGAAGGGAAAAAAAGAAAGAATTTAGTTATTTCTATGGCAATTGAAATTCCTAATCAAAATTTAATCTACTGGTGAAAACACATAAATACTTACAAATGTATATATTTTTTTTTATATTTATATATATATATTTTTTCTTTTTTTTATGTAATCTCCAAACACGAGAGGTATTAGAACCTATAGTACTTAGTACCGTGCTTGGGGTGGAGGTTGAGAAGACAAAAGAAGATATTCGTTGGCATTGGACTTGAACTTCTGTAGACTGTAATTTTCAGGAAATACATATGAAGGAGGGTTGTTCCAGAAAATGACAGTTCAATGAATAAAAGAGGAAGATGAAAAGTTGGCTCTGTGAGTTTGAAGTTGGACAGTAAATGGATGTTGACTGGTAGCAGCACGTTTTTGGACTGTTTTGAAAGAGAGAGTGGGAATTATAGAAACCAATTCAGAAGAACAGTGCCCATTAAATTGAAGTTACTAAAGTAGACGAGGCATGCAGCAGAAACAGTACGTCTATGAGACAGCAAGTGGAGAGACTCTGTTCGAGATGAATCATTAATTAACCTAACTGCCCTCTTCTAAATGGAATGAAGAAGACAGAGAGGTTTTGGGGGCACCACCAGATGTGGGAACAATATTGCCTGGCAGGGCAGATTTACGATTTATACAGAGTGAGCAGCTGTTTGGAAGAAAAGTAACACCAAGAGCAAAAGAGAAAACCAAGTTTGTTAGATGCAGAGGAAGCAATATCTGTAATGTGCTTGTGCCAAGAGAGATTAGAAGTCAGAGTAATCCCCAAAAGAGATATACCATTTTGCCTTGAAATCAGAGTGTCACTAAAGATAAGCATAGGAGCAGAAGAATCATTTTTGAGAGATATAAGACTGAGTTTTAGAAGGGTTGAAATCAACTAAGTTGTCTTTGCCCCATTGGAGAATTACCCGAACATCGGCATTTAAGGAATTGGTAGCAGATTTTGGAGAAGTTGAAGCTGATTGAGCAGGGCAAGGTTGCTCAAAATGGAAAGTGGAATGCAATGTGCTATCATCGGCAAAACTATGGATAGGATTTCCAGTCAATGGAAGAAGGCCTTTAATATACAAGAGGAAGAGAGGGGGGAAAGAAGTGAACCTTGAGGGACACCGGCATTAGAGGAGAAGGTAGAAGACAGCAAGCCATCTACCATCACCCTCAGTGAGCGATCAGAGAGAAAACTGGATAACCAATTATAAAAAACAGTTGGCAAACCATAAGATGGAAGCTTGTTTAGAAGACCTTTATGCCAAACACAATCGAAAGACTTTGAGATGTCAAGAGCAACTACTTGTGTTTCACCGAACCTTTCCATTGAATTAGTCCATAAATGGGTAACATAAGCCAAAATATTACCAGTGGATCGACATTGACGGAATCCATACTGGCGATCAATGATCAGACAGAAGGTTTCTAGGTAGTTTAAGACTTGGCGGCTAATTGATTTCTCCATTATTTTAGAAATAATAGAAGTAATTGCAATGGGACAATAATTGAATGGGAGGGATTTGTCACCCTTTTTAGAAACTGGCTGGGTATGAGCAAATTTCCAAGCAGAAAAAGGAAAAACACCTTTGGATAAGAAAGTGAAAAAAGGTGGCAAAGAATAGGAGTAAGTTCAGTAGCACAGGTTTTGAGAACAAGTGGAGAAATACCATTGGGACCTGGAGCTTTCTTAGCATCAAGATTGTCAAAATCCTTCTGACATCCTTTTGATGGAAGACCAAAGGAGGCATTGAATGGAGCATGTTGGGAATAGTGGGAGGTGTTTTACCAAGATCATTAATACATGAGTTGGAAGAAAAATGGGATGCTAGCAGGTCAGCTTTATCCTTGGCTGAAGTGACAACAGAACCATCTGGTTTGCACAGAGGTGGGAGCAGAGTTGGGCAAAAGTTGCAGCCAGTAGCTTTGGCAAGAGACCAGAATGTTCATAAGGGTAAAAAGCAAGTTTTCTACTCTAAGCTGGTTCAACCTCTAGTTTGGACTGATTAATAACCGCTTTACAATTGTTGCGAGCTTTGGTGTAGGCAGAAAATGAAACTAAAGAATTAGAAACAAGACGATTATGATATGCAACATTCTTCTCTTGAACAGCCTTAGCACATTTATTGGAAAACCAAGGTTTAGATAAAGGACGAGATTTCAAAGTGGAGTGTGGGATAAAGGATTCCATTCCTGCAAAAATAATTTCACTGACACGATCTGAGCAAACGGAGACATCAGAAGTTTTGAAACGGTAATCCGACTAAGGAAAAGAAGAAAAGAAATCTTGCAGATCATCCCATTTTGCAATCTTGTAATGCCAGACAATAAGAGGTTGGGAATAGCCATGAGTTATCGGCTCCATCGGAGAAGAGACAATCACCAAATTGCGATCTGAAGTGCCTAAAGGACCTCTCACTTCGGCCTTATACTTAGAAGGGTTGTTTGTGAGAAAAAGATCAAGGGTGCTGGCTGTATGATTAGGATTGTCCGGTATTCTTGTAGGTAAATGAACAATCTGTGCAAGGTCATTAGTAATTGCAAAAGCCTTAGCATCTTGACCAGCTGGGTAGGTGTGACTAGAAAAGGCAAGTCAGCTGAAGCTGTGAACATTAAACTCACTAAGGTAAATTACCTCACTGTTAGGAAAGTAGGACTGGAAAAAGTCAAGTTGCAAAGAGAGGAAGTCAAAGAGCTCCAAGTGATTAGTGGAGTTGGGAGAACGGTAGAGACAACAGATGAATTTGACACAATGAGGTAGAGAGATTTTAAGGCAGAGAAAATCAAAGAGACGAGATTCCAAATTGCAAAGCCGCTGACAGGGAATATCAGAACGTACATATGCACTAGTACCATCTTTGAGGTGAAAGGAATCATACATTTCGAGATTACAGCTCTAAAACGGTGTTCGCAGGCCGGCCGCTAGTCAGTACACCGGACCGAACCTATTGATTACTCTCTAGGAGGCTTCCGGATCAGCTAGTGTATAATCTTGCTACCTCTACTCTGCCAGATAGTGACTGGAGGGAGTCCGAATAGTGTATGCGGGGAACATTATCGAGGCCATGTTATGTCAAGCATCTGGATATATTCTTACCACATGTACGGCATATCTAAAAATTTCATTACTTCATACAGCATGTCCCACCCACTTTTTCTTACTATTGAATACTCTATGAATTGTCAAACTTATAGAGCAAGCTTATCTGCGAAAAGATCTAAACCTCCCAAGGACTTCTAATTCATTTCACAAATATACGTGGTCTCAATTCTAATCTCAACGATGTCCATTTTCACTTGCAGTCTACCAAACCCCATGTACTTTTTCTGACAGAATCTCAGTTATCGGTTGATTCAACTACAGCTCATCTCAGCTGCCCAAATTATTCGCTGTATGATTCCTTTTGCCTCAAAGGTGGTACTTGTGCATATGTCCGTTCTGATATTCCCTGTCAGAGATTTGGCAATTTGGAATCTCCTCTCTTTGATCTTCTCTGGCTTAAAATCTCTCTACCTCATTGTGCCAAATTCATCTGTTGTCTCTACCGTTTTCCCAACTCCACTAATCACTTGGAGCTCTTTGACTTCCTCTCTTTGCATCTTGACTTTCTCCAGTCCAACTTTCCTAACAGTGAGGTAATTTTCCTTGGTGATTTTAATGCTCACAACTCCAGCTTGCTTCCGTTTTCTAGTCACACCTACCCAGCAGGTCGAGATGCTGAGGCTTTTGCAATTACTAATGACCTAGCACAGATTGCTCATCTACCTACAAGAATACCGGACAATCCTAATCATACACCCAATTCGCTTGATCTTTTTCTCACAAACAACCCTTCTAAGTACACGGTCGAAGTGAGAGGTCCTTTAGGCACTTCAGATCACAACTTGGTGATTGTGTCTTCTCCAATGGAACCTTTATATCGTGACTATTCCCAACCTCGTGTTGTTTGGCATTACAAGAATGCAAAATGGGATGACCTGCGAGACTTCTTTTCTTCTTTTCCTTGGTCGGATTACTGTTTCAAAACTTCTGATGCCAACGTTTGCTCAGATCGTGTCAGTGAAATTATTCTTGCAGGAATGGAATCCTTTATCCCACACTCCACTTTAAAATCTCATCCTTTATCTAAACCTTGGTTTTCCAATAAATGTGCTAAGGCTGTTCAAGAAAAGAATGTTGCATATCGTAATTGGCTTGTTTCTAATTCTTCAGTTTCATTATCTGCCAACACCAAAGGTCGCAACAATTGTAAAGCAGTTATTAATCAGTCCAAACTAGAATTTGAACAGGCTACAAGTAGAAAACTTGCTTCTTGCCATAATGGTAGCAGAGCATTCTGGTCTCTTGCCCTTGTCGATCAATTCGGCCCTGGAAAGATTGTGCAAGGCTGAAGGGGTAGAATTTTTTTCAGCCTGGACTGTACTTGTTAACAGGAGAGATTGCTTCTACAGGGATGGGATACACTTAAATAGAAAGGGTGCAAGAATATTTGCTGATGTTATCGAGGCAGTGTTAGGTGGGTCGGAAAACTGCTAGCTTGGGGGGAGACAAAGACTAATGGATTAACAGTAGCCACGGGCAGAGGTGAAAGAGATTCTTGCACTGCTTCTATTGGAATGAGCAGAAGCCTGAAAAACAAGATGCAGGATATTTCAGAGACTGCTGGAAGTCATTGCGGTACAAGTAAACACATGGGTTGTGTTAGGGTAGCTAAGAATAGAAACAGGTGCATGTATACTTGCGTGTACACTAATGCTAGGAGTTTAGTAAATAAATTTGATGAATTTGAGGTATTACTCAAAACATCAAAGGCAGAAATTGTTGGGATATCAGAGACGTGGTGTCACACAGATATAAGGAATGCAGAACTGGAATTTGGGGAGTACAACGTCTACAGAAAGGATAGACAGGATAGGAAGGGAGGAGGGGTTATGCTATTAGTTAAAAAACACATAAAATGCAAGGAAGTGAAGCCAGTTGACATCGCTGGACAGTGCAGTGTTGAGTCAGTTTGGTGTGACATAAGCATAGGTAAATCAAAATTGAGAGTAGGAGTGTGCTATAGGCCTAATGACTCTGATGAGTATAATAAGATACTGTACAGGGAAATAGAGTGGGCCAGTAAATCAGAGAGTCTTATAATGGGGGATTTTAATTTCCCAGATATTGACTGGAATTTGTGGGTTGGTCACTCACACACTAGCAAGGCTTTTGTGGATTTATTGGATGATTGTTTTCTACACCAGCATGTTCGGGAGGCAACTAGAGGGAGTAATACTCTTGATCTGATTATCAGTAGTGATTCTTCATGCATTAGGAATCTGCAGATAAATGAACCACTGGGTGGCAGTGATCACAGTGTGCTGAAGTGGGATTTACTCAAGGAGGTAACTACCATCAGAGGTAAAGGGAAGGGTTTTTGCTTTCGTAAAGGAGACTATGCTGGTCTGAGACAGTATTTAAATTCTATACAGTGGGACCAACTGATGATGTTACCAACAGCAATTTCAAAATGGGAAGCATTCAAGGAACTAATCTTGGAAGCTACCAGGCTTTACATACCAACCAAGAAATATTGTTCAAGGTTCAGGCCTAAATGGTTGTCAGACGAACTAATGAGACATATGGCAGAGAAGAAAAATGCATGGGATACATACAAATTAATGGGTGACGTGGAAGCCTATGATAGATATAAGTTGGTCTGTAACCAAGTCACAAAGGAGATTAGGCAGGCAAAGGCAGATTATGAGAAATCCTTGGCAAAGGATGCAAAGAAAAACAGAAAAGAGTTCTTTACCTATTTAAACTCAAGAAGGAAAGGGATGAATCAGATTGGTCCACTGGATGTTGATGGTTCAACAGTTGAGGATCCAGCTCAGGTGGCTAACAATCTAAACGAGTATTTTGCATCTACATTCACACATGAGGAGTTATTCAGGAAGGGGAATGTCGTAGGTGAAGTAAACATTGGCAGTGAGCTAGATGATTTTCTAATAACTGAGAGGAAAGTGGAGGAGAAATTGTTGAGGATAAACACAAAAAAGGCACCCGGGGTGGATGGGATCTATCCAGTTATATTAAAGGAGGCAGCAAAGGAAGTAAGCAAACCCCTAGCCATAATTATGAGAGCTTCTTTGGACTCAGGGGAGGTACCCATGGACTGGAGATGTGCAAATGTAACCCCAATTCACAAAGGAGGATCAAAGGCTGACACAAGTAATTATAGACCTGTTAGTTTAACTTCGGTTCCGGGAAAATTAATGGAGGCACTGGTTAAAGAAGCACTGCAGGATCATCTGGACAAGAATTCAGTTATAGCTCAGACACAGCATGGGTTTGTTAAGGGCAGGGCTTGTCTGACCAATTTGATTGGATACTATGATGTAGTCACAAAAGAACTGGATGCAGGGAATAACTTTGATATTATATATTTGGATCTTAGAAAGGCTTTTGATACTGTTGCGCATGGAAGACTGCTGCACAAATTGGAGAAGAGTGGCATTCGAGGCAAATTGCTGCTATGGATAAAGGGATGGTTGAGTGGCAGAAGACAGAGAGTGGTAATCAATGGACACTGCTCAACGTGGACTAATGTTATTAGTGGAGTTCCTCAAGGTTCAGTGTTGGGTCCATTGTTGTTTTCTGTATTTATAAATGATATTGATGATGGTGTATCAGGCTTAATGTCCAAGTTTGCAGACGATACAAAGGTTGGCAGGGTTGTTAAGGACACTACTGATACTATGCTGCTGCAACAGGATCTGGAAAGGTTGAGCAGATGGGCTGAGAGGTGGCAAATGAAGTTTAACATTGACAAATGTAAAGTACTACATATGGGAAACAGTAACCCCAGATCAACGTATCAACTCTGTGGTACTACACTGACAGTGGTAGAGAATGAAAAGGACCTGGGGGTAATTGTGCAGGTAGATATGAAGTTCTCTGAGCAGTGCAGACGAGCTGCAAGAGTAGCTCATGGTGTCTTGTCAATGATATACAGGAATTTTTCTAGCAGGGACAGGGATGTGATTATTCCCTTGTATAAGGCATTGGTCAGGCCACACCTTGAGTACTGTATACAGGTCTGGAGGCCTCATTTCAAGAAGGATGTAGAGCTGCTGGAACGAGTACAGAGAAGGGCAACAAGATTAGTGAATGGAACAAAGGGTTGCTCTTACGAAGAAAGGCTTAAGTTTTGCAAATTACAGAGCCTGGAGACTAGGCATCACCGAGGTGATCTGATAGAGGTGTACAAGGCTTTGAATGGCTTGAGCATGCTCAATGCCGATGGAATTCTTCCTCTTGCTCAGAATAATCACCTGAGAGGGCATAAATTCAAACTGAGGAAGGACGGATGTCGGATAGATGTGCGGAAATTCGCCTTTAGCCAGCGGGCAGTTGGTTTGTGGAATAGACTTCCATCGCTTGTTGTTGAAGTTGATAGCCTAAACAAATTTAAGGCTCAGCTGGACAGATATTTCGAACGAATTGAGGGGTGAAATGGGAGTAGTGGTTGTTTTTTTTTTTTTTTCTTTTTTTTCTTTTTTTTTGGCTGATGCTGAATAAGCTTGCTTTCTTGCATCATATGCCTCTACTAATGCTAATGCTAATGCTAAAGCTATTGCCGCAACTTTTGCCCATCTCTGCTCCCACCTCTTTCCAAACCAGATGGTTCTGTTGTCACTTCAGCCTAAATAGATAAAGCTGACCTGCTAGCATCCCATTTTTCTTCCAGCTCATGTATTAATGATCTTGGTAAAACACCTCGCACCATTCCCAACTTGCTCCATTCAATACCTCCAGTGGTCTTCCATCAAAAGAATATATCAGAAGGATTGTGAAGAATCTTAATGCTAACAAAGCTCCAGGTCATGATGGTATCTCTCCACTTGTTCTCAAAACCTGTGCTCCTGAACATACTCCTATTCTTTGCCGCCTTTTCTCACTTTCTTATTCCAAAGGTGTTTTTCTTTCTGCTTGGAAATTTGCTCATATCCAGCCAGTTCCTAAAAAGGGTGACAAATCCCTCCCATACAAGTATCGTCCCATTGCAATTACTTCTACTTTTTCTAAAGTAATGGATTAACCGCCAACTCTTAAACTACCTAGAAACCTTCCGTCTGATCAACGATCGCCAGTACGGATTCCGTCAGAATATCCACTGGTGATATTCTGGTTTATGTTACCTATTTATGGACTAATTCAATGGAAATGTTCGGTGGAACACAAGTAGATGCTCTTGACATCTCAAAGGCTTTTGATCGTGTTTGGCATAAAGGTCTTCTAAACAAGCTTCCATCTTATGGTTTGCCAACTGTTTTTAGTAATTGGCTATCCAGTTTTCTCTCTGATCGCTCACTGAGGGTGATGGTAGATGGTGCTCTGTCTTCTAACTTCTCTACTAATGCCGGTGTCCCCCAAGGTTCAGTTCTTTCCCCCACTCTTTTCCTCTTGTATATCAATGACCTTCTTCCGTTGACTGGAAATCCTATCCATAGTTTTGCCGATGAAAGCACATTGCATTCAACTTTCCATTTTGAGAAACCTTGTCCTGCTCAATCAGCTTCAACTTCTCGAAAATCTGCTACCAATTCCTTAAATGCCAATCTTCAGGTTATGCTCCAGTGGGGCAAAGACAACTTAGTTGATTTCAACCCTTCTAAAACTCAGTCTTGTCTTATATCTCATAAAAAGGATTCTTCTGCTCCTATGCTTATCTTTAGTGACACTCTGATTTCTAGGCAAAATGATATATCTCTTTTGGGGATTAACCTGACTTCTAATCTCTCTTGGCACAAGCACATTACAAATATTGCTTCCTCTGCATCTAAAAATCTTGGTTTTCTCTTTCACTCTTGACGTTACTTTTCTTCCAGACAGCTGCTCACTCTGTATAAATCGCAAATCGGCCCTGCCATGGAATATTGTTCCACATCTGGGGTGGTATCCCCAGAACCTCTCTCAGGTTTCTTGATTCCATTCAGAAGAGGGCAGTTAGGTTAATTAGGGCAGTTAGGCAGTTAGGTTAATTAGGGCAGTTAGGTTAGACGCACTGTTTCTGCTCCAGCCTCTTCTACAGATACTTCCATGGGCACTGTTCTTCTGAATTGGCTTCTATAATTCCTGTTCTCTCTCTTTCAAAACAGTCCGAACACGTGCAGCCATCAGCCAACATCCATTTACTGTCCAACTTCAAACCCAAAGAACCAACTTTTCATCTTACTCATTTATTGATTCAACTGCCGTTTTCTGGAACAACCTTCCTTCATACGTAATTCCCGAAAATTACAATCTACAGAAGTTCAAGTCCAATGTCAACAAATATCTTCTTTCGTCTTCTCAACCTCCAACCCAAGCACGGTACTAAGTACTATAGTTTCTAATACCTCTCGTGTTTGGGGTTAACATAAAAAAAAAAAAAAAAATATATATATATATATATATATATATATATATATATAGAGCAAATAATTTGGGCATCTGAGATGAGCAGTATTTGAGTCAACCGATAACTGAGATTTTGCCAGAAAAAGTACATGGGGTTTGGCAGTCTGCAAGTGGAAATGGTCCTCACTGAGATTAGAATTGAGACCACGCATATTTGTGAAATGAATTAGGAAGTGTTTGAGAGGTTTAGATCTTTTTGCAGGTAAGCTTGCTCTATTAGTTTAACAATTCATTGTGTATTCAATAGTAAGAAAAAGTGGGTTGGACATGCTGTATGAAGTAATGAAATTTATAGATAAGGCATACACATGGCAAGAATATACCCAGATCCTTGACATAAGGAGTTAACAGGAGAGACTGCTTCTACAGGGATGGGATACACTTAAATAGAAAGGGTGCAAGAATATTTGTTGATGCTATTGAGGCAGTGTTAGGTGGGTCAGAAAACTGCTAGCTTGGGGGGATACAAGGAGTAATAGATTAACAGTAGCGAAGTGATTCTAGCACTGCTTCTACTGGAATGAGCAGCATCCTGGAAAACAAGATGCAGGATATTTCAGAAACAGCTGGGAGTCATTGCGGTACGAGTAAATATATGGGTTGTGTTAGGGTAGCTAAGAATAGGAACAGGTACATGTATACTTGTGTGTAAGCAAATGCTAGGAGTTTGGTAAACAAATTTGATGAATTTGAGGTATTGCTCAAAACATGAAAGGCAGATATTGTTGGGATATTAGAGATGTGGAGTCACACAGGTATAAGGAATGCAGAACTTGAATTTGGGGAGTACAATGTGTACAGAAAGGATAGACAGGATAGAAAGGGAGGAGAGGTTGTGCTATTAGTTAAGAAACACATAAAATCCAAAGGAAGTGAAGCCAGTCGACATCGCTGGACAGTGCAGTGTCGAGTCAGTTTGGTGTGACATAAACATTGGGACATCAAAATTGAGAGTAGGTGTGTGCTATAGGCCTAATGACTCTGAGTATAATAAGAAACTGTACAGGGAAATAGAGTGAGCCAGTAAATCAGAGAGTCTTATAATGGGGGATTTTAATTTCCCAGATATTGACTAGAATTTGTGGGTTGGTCACTCACACATTAGCAAGGCTTTTGTGGATTTATTGGATGGTTGCTTTCTACATCAGCATGTTCGGTAGGCAACTAGAGAGAGTAATACTATTGATCTGATTATCAGTAGTGATTCTTCATGCATTAAGAATCTGCAGATAGAGGAACCACTAGGTGGCAGTGATCACAGTGTGCTGAAGTGCGATTTACTCAAAGAGGTAACTACCATCAAGGGTAAAGGGAAGGGTTTTTGCTTTCATAAAGGTGACTACGATGGTCTGAGACAGTTTTTAATTCTATACAGTGGGACCAACTGATGATGTTACCAACAGCAAATTCAAAATGGAAAGCATTCAAAGAACTTATCTTGGCAGCCACTAGGCTTTACATACCAACTAAGAATTATTGTTCAAGGTTTAGGCCTAAATGGATGTCAGATGAACTAATGAGACATATGGCAGAAAAGAAAAATGCATGGGATACATACAAATTAATGGGTGACGTGAAAGCCTATGATAGATATAAGATTGTCTGTAACCAAGTCACAAAGGAGATTAGGCAGGCAAAGGCAGATTATGAGAAATCCTCAGCAAAGAATGCAAAGATAAACAGAAAAGAGTTCTTTACCTATATAAACTCTAGAAGGAAAGGGATGAATCAGATTGGTACACTGAATATTGATGGTTCAACAGTTGAGGATCCTACTCAGGTGGCTAACAAACTAAATGAGTATTTTGCATCTACATTCACACGAGGAGTTATTCAGGAAGGGGAATGCCAGAGGTGAAGTAAACTCTGGCAGTGAGCTAGATGATTTTGTAATAACTGGGAGGAAAAATGGAGAAGAAATTGTTGAGGATAAACATAAAAAAGGCACCTGGGGTGATGGGATCTATCCAATTAGATTAAACGAGGCAGCGAAGGAAGTAAGCAAACCCTTAGCCATAATTATGATTGCTTCTTTGGACTAATGGGAGGTATCCATAGACTGGAGGTGTGCAAATGTGACCACAATTCACAAAGGAGGAACAAAGGCTGACACACATCTAGACAAGATTTCAGTTATAGCTCGGACACAGCATGGTTTTGTTAAGTGGAAGTCTTGCCTGACCAATTTCATTGGATACTATGACGCAGTCACAAAAGAAGTGGATGCAGGGAATAAATTTGATATTATATAGCATTAGTAGAGGCATATGATGCAACAAAGCAAGCTTATGCAGCATCAGCCAAAAAAAAAAAAAAACTTCCACTTCACCCCTCCATTCATTCGAAATACCTGTCTAGCTGAGCCTTAAATTTATTTAGGCTATCAACTTCCACAACCAGGAATGGAATTCTGTTCCACCAACCAACTACCCACTGGCTAAAGGCAAATTTCCGCACACCTATCCTACATCTGTCTTTCCTCAATTTGAATTTATGCCCTATGAGGTGATTATTCTGAGCAAGAGGAAGAATCCCATCAGCATTGGGCATGCTCAAACCATTCAACCCTTTATACACCTCTATGAGATCACCCGGTGCCTAGTCTCCATACACTGTAATTTGCAAAACTTAAGCATTTCTTCGTAAGAGCAACCCTTTGTTCCATTCACTAATCTTGTTGTCCTTCTCTGTACTCATTCCAGCAGCTCTACATCCTTCTTAAAATGAGGCCTGCAGACCTGTATACAGTACTCAAGGTGTGGCCTGACCATTACCTTATACAAAGGAATAATCACCTCCTTATCCCTGCTAGAAAAATTCCTGTATATCCTTCAAACAGGCCTCTGAGGTTGGGTATATTCATATTGTAGATTTAAATGTTTTTCACCAACCTTGTGTAGAAATAAAACACAACGAAAACAGAGATCTTGATAACTATGTGTATTTATAATAAATTATAATTGCCTATATTTACAATAAATATATTTAACTTTACAACTCAAATATGTGAAATATACGTTAAAATTTACTGGGTTAACAACAATAAAATACATTAAAATATACTAAATTAAAAGCGGTAAAACCATAGCTTTCGAAGGCTCCTGCCTTCTTCTTCAGCGGTATTTTCTTTGCTCTGCTGTGCGTCTTTAAATACCAGCAGGTTCACGGTACTCATCATGTGTTTCATTCCCACGTGTTCCGTTCTCTTGTGTTATGGAACAGGAAGTGGCTCGAGAGGGGGTCATACGGAACCGTTCATCCCTTCTGAGGATAATGGCCTCAAAGAGGGGATGGATCCGCGTTCCTCTATCTCTATTAATGTTCGCTGTGGAACAGATCCGCAAACTCTCGAGCCACTTGCGGTCCCAGAACTTATGCGCCCGATCGGTGATGACAGCATCGTCCGGGGAGATCTGGTGCTGCTTCGGACGATGCTATCATCACCGATCGGGTGCATAAGTTCTGGGACCGCAAGTGGCTCGGGAGTTTGCGGATCTGTTCCACAGTGAACATTAATAGAGATAGAGGAACGCGGATCCATCCCCTCTTTGAGGCCACTATCCTCAGAAGGGATGAACGGTTCCGTATGACCCCCTCTCGAGCCACTGCCTGTTCCATAACACAAGAGAACGGAACACGTGGGAATGAAACACATGATGAGTACCGTGAACCTGCTGGTATTTAAAGACGCACAGCAGAGCAAAGAAAATACCGCTGAAGAAGAAGGCAGGAGCCTTCGAAAGCTATGGTTTTACCACTTTTAATTTAGTATATTTTAATGTATTTTATTGTTGTTAACCCAGTAAATTTTAATGTATATTTCACATATTTGAGTTGTAAAGTTAAATATATTTATTGTAAATACAGGCAATTATAATTTATTATAAATACACATAGTTATCAAGATCTCAGTTTTCGTTTTCGTTGTGTTTTATTTCTACACAAGGTTGGTGAAAAACATTTAAATCTACAATATTCCTGTATATCATTGACAAGACACCATGAGCTACTCTTGCAGCCCGTCTGCACTGCTCAGAGAAATTTATATCTGCTTGCACAATAACCCCCAGGTCCTTTTCATTCTCTACCACTGTCAGTGTTGTACCACAGAGTTGATACATTGCTCTGGGGTTGCTGTTTCCCATATGTAGTACTTTACATTTGTCGATGTTAAACTTCATTTGCCACCTCTCAGCCCATCTGCTCAACCTTTCCAGATCTTGTTGCAGCAGTGTACTGTCAATGGTGTCGTTAACAACCCTGCCAACCTTTGTATCGTCTGCAAACTTGGACATTAAGCTTGATATACCATAATCAATATCATTTATAAATACAGAAATGCATTTATAAATACATTTATAAATACAGAGAATGGGAACAAGATTAGTGAATGGAACAAAGGGTTGCTCTTACGAAGAAAGACTTAAGTTTTGCAAATTACAGTGTCTAGAGACTATGCACCGGCGAGGTGATCTGATAGAGTTGTATAAAGATTTGAATGGTTTGAGCATGCTTGATGCTGATGGGATTCTTCCTCTTGCTCAGAATAATCTGAGTGGGCATAAATTCAGATTGAGGAAAGACAGATGTAGAATAGATGTGCGGAAATTAGCCATTAGCCAGTGGGTAGCTGGTTGGTGGAACAGACTTCGATCCCTTGTTGTGGAAGTTGATAGCCTAAATAAATTTAAGGCTCAGCTGGACAGGTATTTCGAACGAACTGAGTTGTGAAATGGAAGTGGTTTTTTTTTTTTGGCTGATGCTGCATTAGCTTGCTTTCTTGAATCATATGCCTCTACTAATGCTAATGATGTGGCCACAACAATGCTCCCCCGCATACATACTACTCGGACTCCCTCCATTCACTATCTGGCAGAGTAGAGGTAGCAAAATTATACACTAGCTGATCTGGAAGCCTCCTAGAGAGTTACCAATAGGCTCGGTCCAGTGTACTAACTAGTGGCTGGCCTGTGAACACCGTTTAGAGCTGTATTCTTGAAATGTAAGGAATATTGGATCTCGGCACGATGTTTATCATAACTTCAAAAGTCATCACTCGTACTGCATGATGGAAGAGATAGGAAAGGGTTGACCAGAACTTAACTCTAGAGACTAAACATGGGTTCCACCACTTCAAGCCTCCAATAAGCACAGTGGTGGTTTTGCACTGGTTTTTAGCGGGTCATCTACCACCTAGTACTGCCTTGTAACATAGAGGGGTGGTATTCCTCCATGTGTTTGAGGCACCACACCTCAACCCCTGCTTACGTTGGTTCACACCAGGATGGTCACCCACCATGTACTTGTGCGTGGAGGTTATACCCAGGATATACTGTATGCATGCAAAATTATTATTAAACCATTGGTATGATAGTATTCATTGGCATTCTTTGTTTAATAAACATAATGTTCTTTTTCCTTATAAAGATGCAATGGTTAAAATACAATGCACTTTTGTTTATGAAAATCTTGTTGATTCAAGAATTTGTAATTATAAAAACTTTACTTCTAACATTGGTACATTACATGTAAATGGTCTCCCGTTCCTGTGCAGTGATCATATATATATATATATATATGCTCTTTCATAGAAAAGCACTATGGGCATATGATTTCATCTGATTTAAGTATGAGATATGGCTATTAAATAACAAGGTGGTGTATAGTGAAACAGGTTTCATTACCATGCATTAGCATTAGCAGTGGCATATGATGCAAGGAAGCATGTTTATACAGTCAAAAAAAAAAAAAAAAAAAAAAAAAAAAAAAAGACTGTTCTACAACTGTCTTTCCTCAGTTTGAATTTATGACCCCTCAAGTGTGTAATCTGAGCAAGAGGAAGAATCCCATCAATATTGAGCTTGCCCAAACCATTCAAAGCCTTAAACACCTCAATCAGATCTTGCAGTTTCCTGGAAAAATAACAGACAAAACAATCGAAGAACAAATCAAACTCAATTTTTTTTTAAAAAACTAAAGAATACAACAAATGAAAGTTTTGAGCTGATATGTCAAGTTTATTGGGAAGATAAAGGTCATGTGCTGGAATGGCATAAAAGATTTTTAGCAGGAAGAGAAAATTTGGAAGATGATGAAGCCTAGACCATCCAGAATCCAGGAAAACTGATTAAAATGGGACCAGGTGATTAGAAGTGATCATCAGTTAAGCATTAAATTGGTGGCATCAGAACTCAATATGGACAAAGAAACAGACAAATTTTAACTGAAAATTTAGGCATGAGAAAAGTGTATACCAAGATGGTGCCAAAAATTTTGAATAAAGATCAAAGAAAGAAGCCTCCTAGTTTGTGAAGATATCCTGAAAAAAAATTGAAGATCCAGACTTTCTCAGTAATGTAATCACCTGAAATGAAAGTTAGCTGTTCCAGTATAACCAAGAACCTAAAAGACAGTCAACGCAATGGAAGACAATGAAAAGCAAGAATTTCAAAATCAAAAAATGAAAACCAATGCTTTTTTGCTTTCTTCTATATTAAAATAATTGATACAGCTGAATACATCCTACAAATCTCCTTGTCAATCCAACATATTATACTGAAGTTCTGATAAGGCTGTGTGAAAAACTTCAAAGGAACATTTTGAATGACCTTTCTTAAGTCTTTTAACTTTATAGAGAATCGCCCATTACATTTAGAAGAATTCTCAAACCTATAAAAATTATAAGGAATTTCATTATCACACCTGAATTGTGGAAAGATGGTTGGATGCTTCATCAAGACAATACTCCAGCACACAATGTGCTCTCTTATCATTATGGTTGAGTACATCCCATCAAATCCAACTGTCAATCAGACGTACTATACTGAAGTTCCGACATGGCTGCACAAAAAAATTTGGAGGAAGAAAGCTGAATTGTGGAAGGGTGGTTGTATGCTTCCTTAAGACAATTCTCTAGCAACAATGCACTGTGTTGCATTGTTGGTGGAGAATTGTCGTAAGGGAGTATACAGCAACAATGCACTCTCTGTTCAGCAGTTTCTGGCCAAAAGACAAATTTCTGAAGACATTCAGAAAAAAATGACTGATGTGTTAAAATGGTTTGCAGAAGATGACTTCCAGAAATGTTTCTATGCCTGGAAGGAAATGTTTAAAATAGTGTGTGCAAGCCCAAGGCAATTATTTTGAAGGAGATAACTTGTAAGGTATGAAATATTTCATTATATTTATTTTATTGCAACAATCTCATATTTAATAGCCACACCTGAAGTATGCAAGTCTAAGGAAGATGATGAATAAAGGGCTTCAAGATTAGGCCTAGTTTTAAATTCAGCAAAAATTAATTATATCTTAATCTATTTTATTTTACTCTTAGAATGCAAATATAATACGTCCATCAGAACCTTTCCCATGTAGAATATTAACACTTTCCAGAACATTTTGAATGACCTTTCTTAAGTCTTTTAACTTTATAGAGAATCGCCCATTACATTTAGAAGAATTCTCAAACCTATAAAAATTATAAGGAATTTCATTATCACTCCTGCCAATAAAGCATCAAATAATTTTGTCATATTCTGTAAAAAAATTTACTATGCTACTCTTAAAGATGAAATAGGAGAGAGTGCTATGTACAAGTTAAAAAGGATTTTTCTCAATACTACTGTTAAGAAAGTAATGGCTATGCATAAAAGGTTGAGCACAAAGTTAGTTAATACAACACTGCCTTATCTTTACTTCATAGCCAAATTCGACTAAAGCCCCAATAGGTCTAGATTTATTATTGGTGTTAAAAGCAGTGCTTGCTATAAACCTGGTAGGTTTTTTTTTTTTTTTCAAAATGTTTATGACTACATATACTAATCTACTCTCTACTTGGGTTATAAACAGTAACCATAATGTAACTACTACCTTACAATACAGAAACCTATGATTTCACCAATCTTTTTACTTCTGTTCCTTTATATTCACCTATTTCTATTCTTAATAGTTTACTTGCCAGGTTAACAGATAAAATTAATATTACATTTTTGACAGTATTAATGTATATAAGTAGGTTACCAGTATTCCCATGGATGCTAAAATTTCTTCTATTTCCACAAACCTTTTCTTACACATCTATGAGAAGGAAATAAGAGCCCTATCTAATTAGCAATCAAATTTCTGTTACTACATTTAGGTACAATGATGATTTATGCAGCTGAAACTTCTAATAGCTGTTTTTGAAAATGTTTTTGTAATTCCCCAATTAAAATTCCAGAAATAACTGTTAATTACCTCACAATTAGGAAAAATGAATGATTAAGTTAAACCTAATTATATATAAGTGTTGACTGGTATCTGTAATGTTATTGTAAAGTTATTGATAGCAAGCTCGCTTTACTGCTGTGCACTTTCCTTCAATCAGTAATTCTCTCTGGCTTTGTAATTTCAATGCATTGTCTGGAATCAAACTGTTAAGGGATGCACTTCATGCAGTGAGTGCTCCTGTTATTGACAGGCTGGCATATATATTAAATATATGTATATATATAAACAATATATATATTTTTTAAAATATATATTTTTAATAGGGAACATGGATTTTTCAGTCCTGTTCAGAAATGATTGAAAATAAAGGTGGCATCAAAAAAATAAAATTTTCACATACCTAACACACACACACACACACACACACTCTCTAAATTAATGAGTATACGAGTATATATATTTTATTTTAGAGAGAAATTCATTGAATTTCTCTCTAAAATAAAAAATTCTAATATAAATCATTATATTTTTCACCAAAATAATTACCTACTGTGAAAATCCTTACCTCGCATTTTTGTTATGTCTGGTTCTGTTATTCTTTCTGGTGTCAATTCTTTGGTTGGTTCTGGCGACGGTTCTTCTTTTGGTTCCGGCGATGGTTCTTCTTTTGGTTCCGGCGTCGGCTCTTCTTTTGGTTCCGGCGTCGGCTCTTCTTTTGGTTCCGGCGACGGTTCTTCTTTTGGTTCCGGCGACGGTTCTTCTTTTGGTTCCGGCGACGGTTCTTCTTTTGGTTCCGGCGAGGGTTCTTCTTTTGGTTCCGGCGACGGTTCTTTTTTGGGTTCTGGTGTCGGCTCTTGTTTTGGTTCCGGCGACGGTTCTTCTTTTGGTTCCGGCGACGGTTCTTCTTTTGGTTCCGGCAACGGTTCTTTTTTGGGTTCCGGCGACGGTTCTTCTTTTGGTTCCGGCAACGGTTCTTTTTTGGGTTCCGGCGATGGTTCTTCTTTTGGTTCCGGTGCCGGTTCTTCTTTTGGTTCCGGCGCCGGTTCTTCTTTTGGTTCCGGCGCCGGTTCTTCTTTTGGTTCCGGCGCCGGTTCTTCTTTTGGTTCCGGCGTTAATTCTTCCACTGGTTTGGATGTTTCTTCTGGTGTTGATTCTCTTGGTGTGTGTTCTGGTGTTGTTTCCTTTGGTGTGGGTTCTGGCGTTGTTTCCTTTGGTGTGGGTTCTGGCGTTGTTTCCTTTGGTGTGGGTTCTGGTATTGGTGACAGTCTGGGTTCTTTAGTAACTGAAACAAAACAGAAAAGGATGATTAACGTTAATTTTCAATAGTCAAATATGTCAGAAATATAATTATGACACAAAACCGCAAGCAGAAAAGCAGATTTTTGGCATGCATCAAAATGGTATAACAGGTTAACTTCAATATCATTGCTACTGTTAATTTTAGTCTAGTCAGTCAGGATTAAAGAGGTGTAACTGTACATCCTAGAGAAACAATAATGTATATAACAAAAGCCTGATTGTGTCCAAAATCCAGTGCAAGTCAACAGCAAGTAATTTAGCTTACTTAATATGAAAGTATAAAATTAATAGTATCATCATGCTTCCTAAATGTACTGTAATGACTGTTGGAATCATAAGAAAACTATAAATACCATAATCACTCATAGTCAGCTTATACATGCAGCTAGCTCTGTGGTTATGATGGCTGTTCTTCCAGCTTGCATTTGAATTCCACGCAGCAAGTATAATACACCTGTCCCAAGATTCAAAACAGCCTCAAATCCAAGTGAACAGGATTCTCTTTGCTATCCTTGCCCTACATTAATTCTCACACCCAGACCCCTGGAACTCTAGAATTAGCCCTAGATGTGTGGCTGTGTTGAAACCACTTGCTACAATTGTGATTGTCCACAACAAGGGGTGAAATGAACTCTGTGAAAATATAGTAGACAGCATCATTCACTACAGTTACGAAGAAAGTTAGGCCAATCATGTGCCAACATAACACAGCACACCAAACTATGCTTTTTTGAGTATGCAAGGGCTTTTCATGGAATTCACACAGACTTTCAGTAAATGAAATCATAGTTTTTGGCTATTCACATACTCCATGAGATTGAACCAAGCTTCATTGGTGAAGAAAACTGTATCAAGTTTTTTCATTGATGTTCATCAATGAATGGTCAAAACATCTGCAGTGCAAAAGGTAATTTTCTTTGTTCAGCTTCTTCAGTTCCTGGATTATGCGACAAATGCAAAGTACTGCATATGGGTAGAAGTTACCCTAGAGGAATGTACCAACTGTGTGGTACTACACTTAGGTTGGTAGAAAATGAAAAAGACCTGGGAGTAATTGTGCAGTCAGATATGAAGTTTTCTAAGCAATGTAGACAGGCTGCCAGGACACGTCATGGGGTTTTGTCAATGATATATACGAATTTTGCTATCAGGGAAAAGGAGGTACGCAGTACTCAAGGCAATGGTCAGGCCACGCCTTGAGTACTGCGTACAGGTCTGGAGGCCTCATTTTAGGAAGGATGCAGATTTGCTTGAGCATGTATAGAGAAGGGCAACAAGATTGGTGAGAGGAATGAAGGGATCCTCTTACCAAGAGAGGCTTAAGTTCTGCAAATTGCAGCGGCTGGAGACTAGGCACCTGTAAGGTGATCTGACTGAGGTGTATAAGGCCTTGAATGGGTTGAGCACACTGAATTCTGATGGGATTCTTCCACTTATTCAGATTACGAACCTAAGGAGGCATAAATTCAAATTGAGGAAAGATAGCTGTAGAATAGATGTGCGGAAATTTTCCTTTAGCCAGCAGGTGGTTAACTGCTGGAACAAACTTCCATCTCTCGTTGTGAAAGTTGATAGGTTAAATAAATTTAAGGAGGAACTAGACAAACATTTAGAGAGAATGGTTGTGTGAATTTTTTTTTTTTTTTTTGGCTGATGCTACATAAGCTCATACGCTTGCTTTCTTACATCACATGCCACGATTACTATTACTATGATATGAATGGTAGCAGTGGTGAGCTTTAGTGGGCTCACAAGAGCCCATTGTTGAGACGATCATTTATTTTGCAAATGACATCCTGAATGCAATTATTGAGTATCCAGAACCGAAACTACGGTGGAGTGAGTGGGGCCCCATAACCAGCATTTTAATGCCACAATCGATCGGTTATGTATTTTAAAATTGCTTCATTATTGATTTAATTACAGTCGGACCTCTGTTTAATGCAGATTACAGCGAATTTCTTTCTTCTTTATAGCGAATTTTTTTGATTCCCCTTGGTAATAAATTTAAATAGTTTCAGTTGAATGAAGAAAATTTCCATGCAACAAACGGATTAGTAGAGACAATTGCATATGCATTGTTCTCACCTCTCACCTTTAGGCAATTTAGGTAATTAGAAAGTGTGAATTAAGGGTGAAAGGGATTACCATTTCACAATGTTAGTGGTGTTCATGAAACCTAGGCTGTCATATACCGAGAAGTCGTGCTAGTCGATAAGCTTTCCATAGCCAGTCAGAGGATCAAGATGATTCTCAACACGGATTCTGGTCAACTTGTGTTGTGGTTCCCCTTTCCTCCGACAAATGGTCATATGTTTTTCAGAGAAGTGAGTGATCCTTTCCAGTAAATTTCTCCTGTCTATGTTTACATGGTCACAGTAGCTGAATATCTGTGTGATTCCGACATTTTGCACTGTATTCAGAGAACTATCGAGAGTAGCAACGTAGAGGGGGGAGAAGTGAGGCAACTGAGATATTATATAAACTTTATGAAAATGAAATGTTGGCTGATTATGAAACTTTGCTGAGCCTTTCACTCTGTAGAAAACGTTCTAAAATATAATGGCATACGGGAAATAATTTAAAAAAAAAAAAAAAAACTGTATCAGCAATCTCCAAAAAACTAGTGTGAATTAAGGATGATTACTAAAGAACCTGATGTGGAAACTATAAAGATCGGTCATGTGTTCGGACCACGATGAGCAGCTTGTAGCTTGCAGACAGCATTTGTGGGGTGGAGGAATTATACTGCTTCATGCAAACATTTTAAATGAGAAATTAAATAATTCAGGATTATTAAATCGACTTTTAAATTTGGAATTTTTTAACCATTTAGCACTAATGATCGACATCCTGCAGGAGCTCTCTTACCTTTCAGGCTCCCTCCGTAGCCAGGTAGGCAGGAGCAGCAGTGCGTAGCACATGCTTCTTGATTAGACCGGGGTTTGAGCCGGTGACCACCAAATACAGAGGATGCGGAAAGTTCAAGGAATGACTACCGCATATCACCGGAGCAATATGGCCTTAGTTGCTAATGCTCCTAAAAACCAAATAACAAACAAACAACAACAAATATACCTTTCAGAATCACAATGTTACCATTGTGATTAAATTAATTATTCGAACTATCAATGCTATTGTTAATTTAAAAAATTCTGAAGGAAATTATGAAGCCAAAATTGAGAGCATGTTGAAGTTGAAAGAATTTGAAGGAATTGAAATCAAAAGTAAAAAAATTACCTTGTGACAAGTTATTAAATGCATTGTTTTATCCTTAAAGGACAAGTTATTAATGCAACAGGGTGATTTTAAATTAAATAAAGAAAATAACAATACCATTGAAAGAAATTTTAAACATATTACTTTCGTTTCGGTTACAAGATGGTGAAAATCGAATAAGAAATTTAAGTTTTCTGATAAAATATGAAATAAAAATTAATGATTTTAGAGATTTTGTCGAAGACAGTTGATCTTTAAAATTGAATGACATTCCCTTTTCAATTAAGAAAGCCAGAAATATCTTTGAAACCAATGCGATTAGCAGTGCTGAAGCTGAGTGAGCTTTCAGCGTAATGAATAACACTGCGACAATTAAACATGTTGCAGATTATGATGACCATACATCTAAATGGAAAAACCATTGCTTCAATTTGATCCGGATCTTTACGTCAAATCATTCTTCTGTAATCATCGCACAGCTATTGAGCAAAGCAGAAGATCGACAACAAATATGAATAAAGAAGTAAATTCTATACGGCAATTTTTAGAATAAATTTTTCATAAATATTTGTGAAATAATTTTTATTCATGTAATTTGTGAATTTTGTGTACTTTTTCTAGAAAGTTTGTTTTTTATGTAATATTTGTTTTCATATTGTGGAATGCTTTGTGATGTTGTTGTTGTTATTTTGGTTTTTAGGAGCATTAGCAACTAAGGCCATATTGCTCCGGGGATATGCGGTGGTCATTCCCTGACCTTTCCGCATCCTCCGTATTTGGTGGTGACGGGCTCGAACCCCGGTCAAATCAAGAAGCGTTGTGCTACGCACTGCTGCTCCTTCCCTAGCTACGGAGGCGCCTTGCTTTGTGATAGTTTTTATGTTATTTGTGATTTGGGAAATATTTCATGTTATTTTTTTATTCGCAATATTAAAATTTTATCATGAAAAAAATGTATCCATTATATTTCCCTAGTTGTTAAAAAAAAAGACGGATAAAAAAGTTGAGTGTGTGCCGAGCATGTGCAGTAAATGGTTTATGTGAAACATCCTTCGTGTTTCATTTAGGTATTTTGATTTGTATACTGTATATCGATTATGAAAATAAAAGAGCTTTTTTATTGTAAATGTTTTATTGATCATTCACAGATTTTCATAATTTCTGGAAGACAAGATACAATGGATTTATGATAACTAAAGTAAGAGATATATACTTGGGAGTGCAATACATCTAAATACCTCTGTAAAATGGCAACAATTGATGTACCGATCTTGTAGTTGAAGTGACCTACTCAGCAGTTAGGGGCACCTAACAATGGAATGTAACAAAAATGTGAGATGAAAAAAGAAATTGTTGACAAATATTTGTATTGTTGCAATCATACTTACTGCAGCAGTAACTTCAGGAAGCATGACTGTGATGTCATACTATTCAAAAATTCTAAAAAGTTAGAACTCCAGACAATGTCATATCCAGTTATCATCGTAAGGTCACGCATGCCAACCAGGTTTTTAAGTTTTTTTTTTTTTTAGATAGACCTAGGAACGTTTTACACATTCACTTATACACATGGTTAAGGGGGTAATAAGCCACATCTGACCATCCCCTAAATCCGCCCGACTCAAGATATCATGCTGGTCATGAAAAATGCATCATGTGCTCTAATCACACTACTAGTAGTGCAAGAGTGGGGAACCACTCTAGTGGAAGCCGCAGATAACATCACTTCTGTGACTGATCAAATTTACTCAGTAAAAAGTAGGAAAAACTGCGAGCCCACTGTAAAAATATTCACAGCTCACCACTGCATAACTAATCACAGTATGATTGCATATTATTATTATTATTATTGCTCTTATATTATTTCTGCCTGATAGGGGGTTCCTCCTTGTGATGGGTATTGCTACCAAGTACACAGGGTGGTTGTTGTTACTGTTAGTTGAGGAACTCTCTGACTATCCTACAGGTGTTCAGGATTGTTACTTTCTAGAGTTCCTTGTAGGTGTTTGCTGGGAGACCTATTGCTGCTAGGCTGTTATGTAGGATCTTTGGCACCATACCTGGGGTTGACATGATCGCGATGGTCGTAACTTGTTGCATATGCCACATCTCTTTGATCTCCTGTCTTAGGTTCGTGTACTTCCTGATATTTTCCCCATGGGTTTTCTGCAGGTTGCCAGTGTTGGGTACTGCTATGTCAATCAGATAGGTAGCTTTTTCCTTCTTGCCCACAAGGATTATGTCTGGTCTGTTGTGCAGGATTGTCTTATCCATTATTATGGCGTGGTTGGGGTCTCTAGTACTGCCTGGGGCTTGTACTTGTAATACAGTATACTTTCTTTGATCAACTGGTATTTCCTTGTTAGCTTCTGATGTCTACAGAAAGGATAGACAGGATAGGAAGGGAGGAGGGGTTATGCTATTAGTTAAGAAATACAATAGAAGCAGTGCAAGAATCACTTTCACCTCTGCCAGTGGCTACTGTTAATCTATTAGTCCTTGTATCCCCCCCCAATCTAGCAGTTTTCCGACCCACCTAACACTGCCTCGATAGCATCAGCAAACATTCTTGCACCCTTTCTATTTAAGTGTATCCCATCCCTGTAGAAACAGTCTCTCCTGTTAACAAGTACAGACCAGGCTGAAAAAAATTAGCATTAGCAAAGGCACATGATGCAAGAAAGCAAGCTTATATAGCATCAGCCAAAAAAAACAAAACCCTTATTTCACCCATCCACTCGCTCCAAATGTTTGTCAAGTTCTGCCTTGAATCTATTTAAGCTATCAACTTCTACAATGACAGATGGAAGTTTGTTCCAGCAATCAACCATCCTCTGGCTGAAGGAAAACCTCCACACATCTATTCTACAACCATTTTTCCTCAATTTGAATTTATGCCTTTTCAGGTGATTATTTTGAGCAAGAGGGAGAATCCCATCCGCATTGAGCATGCTCAAACCATTCAAGGCTTTATACATCTCAATCAGATCACCCCCCCCACAGGTGCCTAGTCTCCAGAAACTGTAATTTGCAAACTTAAGCCTTTCTTCGTAAGAGGAACCCATTGTTCCATTCACTAATCTTGTTGCCCATCTCTGTACTCGTTCCAACAGCTCTACATCCTTCTTAAAATGAGGCCCCCAGAGCTGTATACGGTACTCATGGTATGGCTTGACCATTGCCTCATACAGGAGGATAATCACCTCCTTATCCCTGCTAGAACAATTCTTGTAAATCATTGAAAAGACACCATGAGCTACTCTTGCAGACCGTCTGCTCTGCTCAGAAAACTTCACATCTGCCTGCACAGTTACCCACAGGTCCTTCTCATTCTCTACCACTGTCCATGTGGTACCACAGAGTTGATACATTACTCTGGGATTACTGCTTTCCATATGTAGTACTTTACATTTGTCAATGTTAAACTTCATTTGCCACCTCTCAGCCCATCTGCTGAACTTTTCTAGATCCTGTTGCAGCAGTGTACTGTCATCAGTGTCATTAACAGCCCTGCCAACCTTCGTATTATCTGCAAACTTCGACATTAAGCCTGATATACCATCATCAATATCATTTATAAATACAGAAAACAACAATGGACCCAACACCGAACCCTGAGGGACTCCACAGATAGCATTAGTCCACGAAGACCAGTGTCCATTTAAACGTTTAGAGGGAATGGATTGGTGAAATAGTTTTTTTTGTTTTTTTTGGCTGATGCTACATAAGGTTACTTTCTTGCATAATAAGCCTCTACTACTACATACTACCTGGATGTTTTCTGTTAAACTCTTTGTCCACCTGTGCATATTAATGAGTTACAAAATACTGTTCCATTATGAACGCACTCTACAACTGAGAAAACAGCAAGTAAAAATAAGAAAGGAACTTGGAGTGTATGGGATCTATCCAGTTATATTAAGAGGGGTTGCCAAGGAAGTAAGCAAAACCTTAGCTACAATTATGAGAACATCCTTGGATTCAGGGGAGGTCCCTGTAGACTGGACGTGTTCAAAAGGAGGTGCAAAGGATGACACAAATAATTACAGACCTGTTAGTTTAACTTCTGTTCCAGCAAAAATAATAGTCACTGGTAAAAGAAGTAATGCAGGATCATCTAAACAAGACTGCAGTTATACTTTAGACTCACAGTGGTGGGCTATAGTGGGCTTGTGAGAGGCCATTGTTATTTATTTTTTTTAAATTTGCAAGCCCATTGTTCAAGCAATTATTTATTTTACAAATGAAATCCTGAATTCAATTATTGAGTATCCAGAGCCATAACTAAGGTGGGATGAGTGGGGCCCCATCCCCAGCATTTTAATGCCACAATCAACTAGTTATACATTTTAAAATTGCTTCATTTTTGATATAATTACAGTCGGACCTCTGTTTAAAGAACTTTATAGTGAATTTTTTTGAAATACCCTTGGTAATTACATTTAAAATAGTTAAAAAAAGTAAATTTCCATAAAACGAACAGAATACAAGAGATTTAACTTTATACATATTTTTCCCACCACTGGCCTTAAGGTAAGCTAGGCAGTTAGAGAGCATGAATTAAGGATTACCATTCTGCAATGTTAGTGGTGCCCGTAAAACCTATGCAGTTACCTATCCCATCTACCAAGAAGTCGCGTTAGTCAATACGCTCTCCATAGCCAGTCAAAAGATTAAGGCATATTTATGATACAGATAATAGCCTCTGGTCGACTTGTGTTGTGGTTTCATCTTTACTCCAGAAAACAGTCATCTGTTTTTTCGGAGAAGTGAGTGATCCATGCCTTTCAGCAAATTTCTCCTGTCTAAGGAGAAATTTACTGAAAGGCATAGATCACTCACAGTAGCTGGATGTCTGAGTGATTCCGACAGTATTCAAATAACTAGTGACAGTAGTGACCTCGATGGGGATGGGGGGGAATGAGGACAACTAAGATATTTAATAAACTTTCTGAAGATCTTGTAGATGGCAATTGCAGTTTAGGGGAATTATCCTGCCTGTTTAATAATCCTGAATTATTCAGGATTATTAAACCGACTGTTAAATCTGGGATTTCTTAACGATTTCACACTAATGATCGACATCCTGCAAGGGCTCTCTTATCTTTCAGAAGCTTTACAAAGTCGCAGCTTAACTATAGTGAAAGCAGATTAATTATTCGAACTATCAATGGTATTGCTAATTTAAAAAATTCTGAAGGAAATTATGACGCTAAAATTGAGAGAACGTTGAAGTCAAAAGAATTTGAAGGAATCAAAATCAAAAGTAAAAACACATTTAAAAAATTATCTCGTGACATGTATTAAACTGAATTGTTTTATCCTTAAAGGATTGTTTATTAATGTAGCAGAGTAATTTTAAATTAAATAAAGAAAATAATGATATTATAGACAATGAGGAATTGAAAGAAATTTTAAACATATGCTACATTCATGGAATATAGAAGAACTTTTGTCTCCATTGCAAGAAGCATGAGAGCCATAGCATGAAAACAAAATAAGAAGTTTAAGTTTTCTAATAAAATATGAAATAGCATTAGCATTAGTAGAGGCATATGATGCAAGAAAGCAAGCTTATGCAGCATCAGCCAAAGAAAAAAAAAAAAAAAAAAAAACACCCCTTCCACTTCACCCCTTCATTCGTTCGATATACCTGTCCAGCTGAGCCATAAATTTATTTATGCTATCAAATTCCACAACAAGGGATGGAAGTCTGTTCCACCAACCAACTACCCGCTGGCTAAAGGCAAATTTCCGCACATCTATCCTACATCTGTCTTTCCTCAATTTGAATTTCTGCCCTCTCAGGTGATTATTCTGAACAAGAGGCTGTATCCCATTAGCATTAAGCATGCTCAAACCATTCAAGGCTTTGTACACCTCTATCAGATCACCTCGCTAGTGCCTAGTCTCCAGACACTGTAATTTTCAAAACGTAAGCCTTTCTTTGTAAGAGCAACCCTTCGTTCCATTCACTAACCTTGTTACCTGTACTCGTTCCAGTAGCTCTACATCCTTCTTGAAATGAGGCCTCCAGACCGGTATACAGTACTCAAGGTGCAGCCTGACCATTGCCTTATACAAGGGAATAATCACCTCCTTATCCCTGCTAGAAAAATTCCTGTATATCATTGATAAGACCATGAGCTACTCTTGCAGCCCATCTCAACCGCTCAGAGAACGTCATATCTGCCTGCACAATTACCCCCCAGGTCCTTTTCATTCTCTACCACTGTCAGTGTAGTACCACAGAGTTGATACGTTGCTCTGGGGTTGCTGTTTCCCATGTGTAGTACTTTACATTTGTCAATGTTAAACTTCATTTGCCACCTCTCAGCCCATCTGCTCAACCTTTCCAGATCCTGTTGCAGCAGCATAGTGTCAGTAGCGTCCTTAACAACCCTGCCAACCTTTGTTTCGTCTGCAAACTTGAAGATTAAGCTTGATATACCATCATCAGTATTATTTATAAATACAGAAAATAACAATGGACCCAACACTGAACCCTGATGGACTCCACTAATAACATTAGTCCACGGTGAGCAATGTCCGTTAATTACCACTCTCTCTCTTCTGCCACACAACCATCCCTTTATCCATAGCAACAATTTGGGCAGCAGTCTTCCATGTGCAACAGTATCAAAAGCCTTTCTAAGATCCAAATATATAATATCAAAGTAATACCTGCATCCAATTCTTTTGTGACTACATCATAGTATGCAATCAAATTGGTCAGGCAAGACTTATTCTTAACAAAACCATGCTGTGTCCAAGCTATAACTGAAGTCTTGTCTAGATGATCCTGCAGTGCTTCTTTAACCAGTGCCTCCATTAATTTTCCTGGAACAGAAGTTAAACTCACAAGTCTATAATTACTTGTGTCAGCCTTTGATCCTCCCTTGTGAATTGGGGTTACTTTTGCACATCTCCAGTCTGTCGGTACCTCTCCTGAGTCCAAGGAAGCTCTCATAATTATGGCTAACGGATTGCTTACTTCCTTTGCTGCCTCCTTTAATATAAGTAGACAGATCAAATCCACCCCAGGTGCCTTTCTTGTATTTATCTTCAACAATTTCTTCTCCACTTTACTCTCAATTATTACAAGATCATCTAGCTCACTGCCAGTGTTTACTTCAACTATGGCATTCCCCTTAATGAATAACTCCTGATGTGTGAATGTAGATGCAAAATATTGATTTAGTTTGTTAGCTACCTGAGCAGGATAATGAACAGTTGAACCATCGATATCAAGTGGACCAAGCTGATTCATCTCTTTCCTTCTAGAGTTTACATAAGTAAAGAAATCCTTGCTGTTTTTCTTTGCATCCTTTGCCAAAGATTTCTCGTAATCTGCCTTCACCTGCGTAACCTCCTTTGTAACTTGGTTACAGATCAACTTATATCTATCATAGGCTTCTGTGTCACATGTTAATTTATATGTATCCCATGCATTTTTCTTCTCTGCCATATGTCTCATTAGTTCATCTGACATCCATTTAGGCCTGAACCCTGAACAATATTTCTTAGTTGATATGTAAAGCCTAGTAGCTTCCAAGATAAGTTCTTTGAATGCTTCCCATTTTGAGTTTGCTGTTTGTAACATCATCAATTGGTCCCACTGTATAGAATTAATGCTGTCTCAGACAATCGTAGTCACCTTTACGAAAGCAATAACCCTTCCCTTTAGCCCTGATGGTAGTTACCTCCTTGAGTAAATCGCACTTCAGCACACTGTGATCACTGCTACCTAGTGGTTCCTGTATCTGCAGATTCTTAATGCATGAAGAATCACTACTGATAATCAAATCAGGAGTATTGCTCCCTCTAGTTGCCTTCCGAACATGCTGGTTTAGAAAACAATCATCCAATAAATCCACAAAAGCCTTGGTAGTGTGTGAGTGACAAACCCACAAATTCCAGTCAATATCTGTGAAATTAAAAACTCCCATTATAAGACCCTCTGATTTACTGGCCCACTCTATTTCCCTGTACAGTTTCTTATTATACTCATCAGAGTCATTAGGCCTATAGCACACTCCTACTCTCAATTTTGATCTCCCAATGCCTATGTCACACCAAACTGACTCGACACTGCACTGTCCAGCGATGTCGACTGGTTTCACTTCCTTGGATTTTACGTGTTTCTTAACTAATAGCATAACCCCTTCTCCCTTCCTATCCTGTCTATCCTTTCTGTAGACGTTGTACTCCCCAAATTCCAGTTCTCCATTACTTATATCTGTGTGACACCACGTCTCTGATATCCCAACAATATCCGCCTTTGATGCTTTAAGCAATACCTCAAATTCATCAAATTTATTTACCAAACTCCTAGCATTGGTGTACACACAAGTATATATGCACCTGTTCTTTTTCTTAGCTACCCTAACACAATCCATGTGTTTACTTGTACCCCAATGACTCCCAGCAGTCTCTGAAATATCCTGCATCTTATTTTCCAAGCTGCTGCTCATTCCAATAGAAGCAATGCAAGAATCAATTTCACCTCTGCCAGTGGCTACTGTTAATCTATTAGTCCTTGTATCCCCCCAATTAGCAGTTTTCCGACCCACTTAACACTGCCTCGATAGCATCAGCAAACATTCTTGCACCCTTTCTATTTAAGTGTATCCCATCCCTGTAGAAGCAGTCTCTCCTGTTAACAAGTACAGACCAGGCTGAAAAAAATTCTACCCCTTGAGCCTTGCACAGTCTTTCCAGGGCTGAATTGATCGACAGGGCTCTAATCATATACTCCCTCCTATCGTGTCTGGGCAGAATTGCAGACACTTTCAAATTCAACCCTAATTCATGGCTTTTTTTTCAACATTGACCTGTACTTGTTAAGTAATTCCGCCGGTCTCCTACCCTTAATATCATTAGTGCCAACGTGTACTACTATATCACCTTTTGTGCCCTTAAAAGATGATATCCGCTCTACAACTTCATCAACCTTTGCCCCTGGTCCCGTTCCACCTATCCTTTTTACAAAACATGTTTCCCGTTTCCCTGACAAATAAAAAGTAATGATTTTAGAGAGTTTGTCGATGACAGTTTATGAAAAGGGAATTTCACTTTTCAACTAAATGAAAATCCCTTTTCAATTAAAAAAACCAGAAATATCTTTGAAAGCATTGTGATTAGCAGTGCTGAAGCTGAGCAAGCTTTCAGCTTAATGAATAATTTTGTAACAATAAAAAGGACATCTTGGACAATGAAACACATCGCAGATATGATGAACATAAATTTAATGGAAAAACATTGCTCCAATTTGATCCAGATCATTAGTCAAATCTTTCCTCCTTAATCATTGCTCAGCTATTGAGGAAATCACAAGATCAACAACAAATATTAATTAATAAAAAAGTAAATTCTATATGGCAATTTTTAGAATAAATTTTTCTTTAATATTTGTGTAATAATTTTTTTCATATAAACTGATTTTTGTGTATCTCTTCTAGAATAGTTCGGTTTTTTTTACGTAATATTTTTTTTTATATTCTAGAATGTTTTGTGATAGTTTTTATTCGCAATATTAAAATTTTATCAAAAAAAATTTGTCCATTATATTTCCCTAGTTGTGAAAAAAAAAAAAAAGAAAAAAAGTGGCAAATGTACTGAACATGCATTGCAGATTGTTTTATGTGAAACATCCTTTGCATTTCTTTTAGGTATTTTGATTTGCATATATTTATTGATTACGAAATAAAAGAACTTTTGTATTGTATACATTTTATTTATCATTCACAAATTTCCATAATTTCTGGAAGACAAGATACAATGGATATATGATAATTAAAGTAAGAGACGTATACTTGAGATTGAAACATATCTAAATGTCTCTGGAAAACAGCATCGATTGAGGTACCCAATCTTGTAGTTGAAACAGCATACGCAGCTGTTGGGGTCCTCTAACAATGGAATGTAATAAAGATGCGAGATGATAAAAGAAATTGTTGACAAATATTTGTATTGTTGCAATCATACTTATTGTAGTAGTAACTGCAGGAAGTATGATTGTGATGTCATACTGTTCAAAAATTCTAAAAAGTTAGAACTCGAGATATCGTACCAGTTGCAAAAACTGCATAGCGCTCTCTAATCACACTACTAGCGTTTGCTCAGCACAGACTAGTTGTGTGAGCATGGGGAGCACCTCGCAGAAGCTGTGGATGACATCACTTCCATGACCGATCAGATTTACTTGCTAGGTACCCCCAAGAATATTTCACATCTAAAAGTCAGCAAAACCACAAGCTCATTGTTAAAATATTCACAGCTCACCGCTGCAGATATAGCATAGGTTTGTTAAGCAGAAATCTTGTTTGATCAATCTGACTGGATACTACAATGAGGTCACAAAAGAACTGGATGAAAAAAAGATGAATTCTAAGTACAGTATATGATATTTTAATATCATATACTGTACTTAGAATTCAGAAAAGCTTTTGATACTGTTGCACATAAAATGGTGCTTGAAGATTAAATGCACACGGCATAATATGATATGGGTTTAAATTAACTATATAATATCAGTGTAGATATGTAAGTAGTTTAATTTATGGGTAAACTATGGTGTATCTACACCAAATTATATAGTATAAAAGAGTGCTGAACAAATTGTAGTAGTGTAGCATTAAGGGCAGAGGTGTATTGCTAAAAAAAAAAAAACAGTACCGGAACGCTCGTCGTAAAAAAAATAGTACCGGAACACTCGTTCTCCAGAAGACTATATGATAACATCACATCGACTGTACAGTAATTGAATCAGACTTCAGATTCACGGTTCATAGAACAAACAGTTCTAGCATTTAGCTCATAGCGAATCAAAATTAAATTCGCACACATCACAGTATATCTCATTCATTGGATCTCTTTATCTAACACATTATACTTTACTAAGAAATGTTCAAGTGTCATTGCGAAATTTATATTTTTGTTTTTAAATAAATTTTAAAAGAAATCTATTCATTTTAAAGATTACTATTAATATATATTTTTAGTAGCAATGGGTAAAATAGATATTTCTCCCTCCCCTTTGATTATGCCATTGTTTCATAATATTAGTGTATAAATTTAATGATTTTCTATTATGACATTTAGAAAAAAGAACCGGAACACTGTTCCGGTGCGTTCCGGCCTGAATACACCACTGGTTAGGGGCCAGTTGTTGCTATGGATAAAGGGATTGTTGAGTGGAAGAAGATAGAGAGTAGATAGAGAAAAGATAGAGGAGAGGATAAGACCAGAGGAAAGGATAGAGAGAGTAATCAATGGACACGGCTCTTCGTGGGCTAAATGTTATTACTAGAGTCCCCCAGAGTTCAGTGTTGAGCCCATTGTTGTTCTCCATATTTATTGATGAAGGCATATCAGACTTAATGTCCAAGTTTGCAGATCACACAAAGGTTGGCAGGGTGGTCAACAGTCACCTTATCCCTGTTAGCAAAATTCCTCTATATCATTAACAAAACCCCATGAGCTATCTTGGCAGCCGGTCTGCACTGCTCTTTTTTTAATTTAATTTTATTTATTTTTTTATTTTTGATAGCATCTTATAATGCAAAAATGGGAAATTATTGCTGAGTCAGCCTAGATAAATATACATTTTTTTTTTTTCTGCAAGTCAAAAACCTCTTGACTTGCAGGCAGTCAAGAGGGGTTTTTTGTTGTTGTTGTTGTGTTTGCTGAAATCATGAATTAATGATGCAGTATTAACTCCTGACTGCTTGCATACTCTTTTTTGCTTCCTGGTGTGGGTAGCCAGGATGCGGGAGAGGTGACACCTATTGGTATTGCACTTCACCCGATGGGTGTGGAGTTCGTGCATCGTGCACAGACAGGAAAAGTTGAACCAGGCCTCGCTTTAGCAATGGGTACAGGGAAGCCATCACCAATTTGGTATTGGCTTCCCTGTACCCACTGTACCAATTTGCTCCCCAGTGGCAGAGTGGCCCTTTTTTTACTATTAGGTGTTCTACTTGATATTGATCATACAGTGCCAGTGCAGATGGACTTTTAAGTCTAGGTGCCACAATACATATATTAATATACTATGACTATGTCTGCACTGCTCAGAGAACTTCCTATTTGACTGCAGAATTTCCTCCAGGTGTTTTTAATTTTCCACTACCCTGAGTGTCATACAACATGTAGGTACATTACTCTGCAATTACTGCTACCCATATGCAATAATTTGCATTTTCCAGTGTTAAACTTCCATTGCCAATTCTCAGACCACCTGCCTACCTTTTTAGATCGTGTTTCAGTAGCATACTGTGATTACTGTCATTAACAACACTGTCAAACTTTGATATTAAGCCAGATATGCCCTTCATCAGTACTATTAATAAATATAGAAAACAATGGATACAGCACAAAACCATAGGGGACACCACTAAGAGCAGTGCCCGTTATTATTATTATTAGCCATATGGTGCAAGGAAGCCTGAGGCTTATGCTGCACCAGTCAAAAAAAATTTTCTGAGTTACCCAAAGAGCGAGAGAGAGAGAGAGAGAGAGAGAGAGAGAGAGAGAGAGAGAGAGAGAGAGAGAGAGAGAGAGAAGCAAAAGGGAATCACCAAGAAAGAGAATGATGATATCCAGCTCAGGACCATAGGTGTGCCAAGCCCGTACTCACAAGATGTGAGCCCGTGGGATAGTTTTATTACCACTCTCTGTCACCTCTCACTCAGGTATCCCTTTATCTACAGAAGAAACTTGCCCTTACTGCTACGCTGCTCCAATTTGTGCAGCAGTGGTTTATTAGCAGTAGTTGAGGCATATGATGGCAGAAAGCAAGCTTATGCACCATCAGCCAAAAAAAAAAAAACCCTCCCAATTCACCCATCTATTCACTCCAAATGTGCTTGTCCAGGTCAGCCTTAAATTTATTTAATCTATCAACTTCCATAACAAAAGATGAAAGTCTGTTCCAGCAATCAACTACCCACTGGCTAAAGGCAAATTTCTGCATATCAATTCTACAACTGTCTTTCCTCAGTTTGAATCTATGCCCCCTCAGTTTCTAAATCTGAGCAAGAGAAAGAATCCCATCAGCATTGAGCTTGCTCAACTCATTCCAGGCCTTATACACTTCAGTCAGATCACCGTGCATGTGCCTAGTCTCCAGGAACTGAAATTTGCAGAACTTAAGCCTATCTTGGTAAGAGCACCCCTTTGTTCACTTCACCAATCTTGTTGCCCTCCTTTGTACTCATTCTAGCAACTCTAGATCCTTCCTAAAATGAGGCCTCCAAATCTGTACACAGTATTCAAGGTGTCACCTGACCATTGCCTTGTACAATGGGATAATCACCTCCTTGTCCCTTCTAGCAAAATTCCTATATATCATTGAAAAGACACCATCACCTGCTCTGCACAGCAAACTTCATATCTGACTGCACAATTACCCCCAGTCCTCTTTCACTCTCCACTTACCTGATTGTGTTGTAGCACACAGTTGGTACGTGTCTCTTGGGTTAATGCTATTCATATGCAATACTTTGCATTTGTCAATGGTAAACCTCAGTTGCTACTTCTCAGCCCATTTGCCCAACTTATCTAGATCTAGTTGCAGTAGCATAATGTTTTCACTGTTGGTAACAATCCTGCCAACCTTTGTATCATCTAAAAACAATAAGCCAGATATACCTTCATCAATATCATTGATGAATACACAAAACAACAATGGGCCTATGACTGAACCCTGGAAAACTCCACTAATAACACTAGTCCACAAAGAACAGTGTCCGCTGATTACCACTCTCTGTCATCTCCCACTCAACCATTCCTTTATCCATTGTAGCAACTTGTCCTTAATGCCATACTGCTCCAATTTGTACAGCAGTCTTCCATGGGTAACATTATCAAGCTTTCCTGAAATCCAAGTATATAATATCAAAATTATTTTTGCATCCAGTTCCTTTGTGACCACATCATAGTATCCAATCAAATCGGTCAGACAAGACCTCCCTTTAACAAACTCCTGCTTGTCTTTACTACTGCAGCCTTGGCTGATGATCCTGCAAGGCTTCTTTAACCAGTGACACTATTATTTTCCCTGAACGGAAGTCATACTAACAGGTCTGTAATTACTCGTGTAAGGGTCTAAGGAAACTCTCATAATTATAGCTAAGGGTTTGCTTACTTCCATTGCTATCTCCTTTAATATAACTGGATAGATCTTATTCACCCCAATTGCCTTCCTTATGTTTAACTTCAACAATTTCTCCTCTACTTTGTGATCAGTGATTACAAAATCACTTAGCTCCCTGTTAGAGTTTGATAAACTTCTGGCAATCTCCTCCTTGAATAACTCCTCATGTGTGAATGTAGATGCAAAATACTTATTCAGTTTACCTAGGTGCATGATCATCAATAGTCAAGCCATCTATGTTAAGTGGATCAATCTGATTCATTCCCTTCCTTCTAGAGTTTAGATAAGTAAAGAACTATTTGCTTAAGTAAAGAACTATTTGCTGTTTATCTTTGAATCCTTTGCCAAATTTTTCTCATAATCTGCCTTCACTTGCCTAACCTCCTTTGTGACGATTACAGACTAGTTTCTATATGCAGTAGGCTTCTGTGTCACCTGATAATTTATATGCATCTCATGCATTTTTCTTCTCTGCCACGAGCCACATTAATTCATCTGTCATCCATTTAAACCTTGAACAGTATTTCTTAGTTGGTATGAATAACCTAGTAACCTGAAGGTTTAAGTCCCTGAAGGCTTCCCATTTAGAATTCACCATTGGTAACATCATCATTTGATCCCCCTGTATAGAATTTAAAAACTGTCTGAGACCACTATAGTCACCTTTACAAAAGAAAAAGCCCTTCCCTTTACCCTTGATGGTAGTTACATCTTTAAGTAAATCCCACATCAGTACACTGTGATCACTGTCACCCAGTGGTTCTTCTATCTGCAAATTCTTAATCCATGAATAATCACTACTGATAATTGATCAAGAGTATTACTCCCTCTGGTTGCATCTTGAATATATTGCTGTAGAAAACAGTCATTTAATAAATACAATAAAGTCTTACTAGAATGCAAGTGACCAACCCACAAGTTTCAGTCAATATCTGTAAAATTAAAATCCAACATTATAAGCCATTCTGATTTACAGGCTCACTCTATTTCTCTGAACAAATGCTCATTATACTCATCAGATTCATTAGGCCTTTGACACACACCTACTCTCATTTTCCCTATCCCATTGCTTATGTCACACCACAGTGACTCAACATTGCATTGTCCAATAATGTCAGTTGGATGCACTTCCTTAGATTTTATGTGTTTCTTAACTAACAGCATAATCCCTCTTCCCTTCCCTTCCTGTTCTGTCTATCCTTTCTGTACACATTGTACTCCTCAAAAATTACAGTTCTGCACTGCTTATATCTGTGTGACACCATGTCTCTAATATCCCAACAATATCTGCCTTAGATGTCTTGTCCAGCATTTCAAACTCATCAAATTTATTAACTATACATCTAGCATTGGTGTACATGCCACTATTATTATTATTATCATTGCTCTTATATTATATCTCCTTGATTGGGGGATTTCACTCCGTGACGGGTACATCTACCAAGTACACAGGGTGGTTGTTGTTATGTCTCGTGTTACTGTTGGTCAAGGAACTATCTGACTATCCTACAGGCGTTCGGGATTGTGACCTTCTGGAGTTCCCTGTAGGTGTTCTCTGGGAGACCTCTTGCTGCTAGGCTGTTATGTAGGGTCTTTGGCACCATAACTGTGGTTGACACCATGATCAGGATGGTCGTTTCTTGTTGCATATCCCACATCTCTTTGATCTCCTGTCTTAGGTTCGTATACTTCCTGATTTTTTCCCCATGGGTTTTCTGCAGGTTGCCAGTGTTGAGCACCGCTATGTCAATCAGGTATGTAGCCTTTTCCATCTTGTCCACAAGGGTTATGACCGGTCTGTTCTGTGGAATGGTCTTATCGGTTTTCTGCAGGTTGCCAGTGTTGAGCACCGCTATGTCAATCAGGTATGTAGCCTTTTCCATTTTGTCCACGAGGGTTATGACCGGTCTGTTCTGTAGAATGGTCTTATCCGTTATTATGGCGCAGTCCCAGTACAGCTTGTAGGTTGAGGTCTCTAGTACTGCCTGGCATTCATACTTGTAGAATGATACATTTTCTTTAGTCAACTGGTATTTTCTTGCTAGCTTCTGATGTATTATCCTGGCTACCTGGACATGTCTATAAGTGTACTAAGTCTGGATGGTATCAAGGTGATACCCAGCAGCACGTGGTGATGTTCAGAACGCGGTAGCCAGGTGGGTAAAATGCCTGCCCGACAACCCAAAGGTCGTGGGTTCGAATCCCGCCTCGGGTTTGGATCAGAGTAAAATGCAAAAACTTTGGGAGGTGCCTTATGACCACAGAAGCCGATGCACCAACAACTAACAAAAAAAAAAAAAAAACACGTGGTGATGTGTGGGATCATTTCTGAGGACAGGTGGCATCGTCGACATGTGTCATCAGACACTCCAGCTCCCTGGCGATGTATTTTCTATAGTTTGTGGTGTTGATTACCTGGTCTTGGATGGCGAGCATGAATCCTTCAGTCTCTGGGAAGAGCGTCCTGCTCGTGAGCAATGCATTGGAAGAAATTTTATCTATGTGATCTAGATGGAGTTCATCATAGTGTCTGTCATGGAGTGTCTTCTGTGCCCATCTTTCTAGCTTCGTTTGTACCTGCTTGCAGGAGGAGGGGGCTCCTAGCTTAGGTTGAGTGGGGTATACCGGTTGTCAATCTTCCTTATGACCTGGTGAAATGCTGCTGTATATTTCTGGAAGTAATTCTTCAGGTTAACTATCGCTCTCTTCTGTTGCTCAATGAGGTCTATCAGGTCCCTTCCCGGGCAATTGTCAGACTCTACATGGCAGATTTCAGGTGGTGTTGGCAGCTCTTGGTCATCATTGTTCTTGTCTTTCTCATGATATTCTCCAACTCGGTGTTAGTCCAATCTATGACCCCGAAGGAGTATGTTAGAACTGTGACTGCATTGGTGTTTATGACTTTAACTGTGTTCCCTCCATTCAGCTTTCTTTCAGCAGGCTTCTGAGTCTCTGGTGGTAATTTTCGGTCAGACAAGCCTTAATTTCCTTTTGCTGTAACTGCTGTGCCTGCATCAGCCCCAAGTATTTGTAGGCCTCTCCCTCTACCATGGCTACGATCTCTTTACCACTCTGAAGCTGGTAGTTTCGGTTGACTAATTTTCCCTGGTGCAATCCATTGATCTTGCATTTATCTAGACCAAATACCATCCTAATATCATTGCTGAATTCTTCGGTAATCTGGAGTAGGTCCTGGAGGTGCTTCTCGGTTACTGCGTAGAGCTTGTGTCATCCACGTACATTAGGTTGGTGAGGGTGTAGAGGTTCTTCCTTCCTTCTTTGAGGTTATATCCATACTTCCTACTGTTGTGCATGGTGGATAGCAGGTTAAGTGCTAGACAGAACCACAATGAGTTAAGGACATTTCCCTGAAAGATTCCTCTCCTGATGGGGATTGGCCTGGTTGTGATGTTTTCGACCTTAATGGTGGTAATCCAGTTTGCCATCATTTCTCCTAGAAAGTTTGTCACTATCGGACTGACTTTGTGTATTTCAGCGCCTCTATTAGTGAAATATGAGGCAAGAAATCTAAGGCGTTGCGGTAATCGATGTAGGCTGTGTACATGTTGCTGTGCTTCTTGTAGGCTTGCTCCATAACCATGGCATCTATGGTTAATTGCTTCTTGCATCCTTTCAGCTGTTCGGCCATTATGTTCTGGCTCACCAAGTGGCCTGATATCTTCCTCGTTATGCAGCTGGTCAGGATCTTGTACATTGTTGGGAGGCAGGTGATTGGCCTATATTTCGCAGGTTTTCTTGTACCTTCATCTTTAAGTTTCAGATATGCGATTCCTTCAGTGAGAAACTTCAGGATTGTCTCTGGGTGCCTTATCATTCTGGTGAACTGCTCTGCCAGGTGTTTGTGTGTGCAAGTGAGCTTCTTGTACCAGTCTTGTACCTTCTTGTTGTTATTATTATTATTATTGTTGCTCTTACATTATTTCTCCCTGATTGGGGGATTCCAGTCCATGATGGGTACTGCTACCAAGTACACAGGGCGGTTGTAATGCCTGATATTACAGTTGGTTGAGGAAATCTCTGACTATCCGACAGGTCTTCAGGATTGCAACTTTCTGGAGTTCTTTGTAGGTGTTCTCTGGGAGACCTATTGCTACTAGGCTGCTCTGTAGAGTATTTGGTACCATACCGGTGGTTGACATGATGATCAGGATGGTCGATACTCCTTGCATATGCCACATCTCCTTGACTTCATGTCTCAGGTTCGTGTACTTCCTAATTTTTTCCTCATGGATTTTCTGGACATTGCTAGTGTTCAGCACTACTATGTCAATCAGGTGGGTGGCCTTTTCATCTTGTCCACAACGGTTATGTCCGGTCTGTTGTGCGGAACGGTCTTATCCATTATTATGGCGCGGTCCCAGTACAGCTTGTGGGTTCTGGTCTCTAGTACTGCCTGGGGTTCGTACTTGTAGTATGGTACACTTTCTTTGGTCAACTAGTATTTCCTTGCAAGCTTCTGATGTATTATCCTGGTAACCTGGTCGTGTCAATGAGTGTACTCAGTCTGGGTGATCACCTTGCAACCTGCAGTGATGTGTTGGATCGTTTCTGAGGTCAGGTGGCATCAGAAACGATCCAACCAGATTTGCTGCACGAGCCAAAATACATCTAAAGGCTCCTTTGTGATGTATTTTCTATAGTTTCTGGTGTTGATAACCTGGTCTTGGATGGCCAGCATGAATCCTTCAGTCTCGGGGAAGAGCGTCCTGCTTGTGAGCCATGCATTGGAAGCAATGTTATCGATGTGATCTTGATGGAGGTCATTCTATTGTCTGCCATGGAGTGTCTTCTTTGCCCATCTTTCTAACTTCATCTCTTGTGCCGTCCAGGTGAGTGGGGATTCCTTGCTTAGGTTGAGTGGGTATACCACTTATCTATCTTCCTTATGGCCTAGTGGAGTGGTGCTGTGTTGTTCTAGAAGCAATCCTTCAGGTTAACTATTGCTGTTTTCCTATGCTCTATCAGGTCTATCAGGCCCATTCCTCCCTTATTATTATTATTATTATTACTAGCTACATCGTGCAAGGAAGCCTGAGGCTTATGCTGCACCAGCCAAAAAAAAAATCCTGAGTTACCCTGAGAGAGAGAGAGAGAGAGAGAGAGAGAGAGAGAGAGAGAGAGAGAGAGAGAGTGAGTGAGTCAAAAGTAGAAGGGAATTACCAAGTGAAGAATCATGATATCCAGCTCAGGATCCTGGGTGTGCCAAGCCCATACTCACCAGATGTGAGCCCCTGGGGTTAAACATGCACCTGTTCCTACTTTTAGTTAGCATAACACAGCCCATGCATTTACTTGTTCCACTATGACTCCCAGCAATCCTGGAATTCCCTAGCAACTTGCTTTCCAGGCTACTGCTCATTCCAATAGAAGCAGTGCAAGAATCACTTTTGCTTCTGCATGCGGCCACTGTTAATCTTTTAGTCTGTGTATATTCTTGCACCCTTTCTATTTAAGTGTATCACATCCTGGTAGAAGCAGTCTCGGCAAAGGTAAAAAAAGCCTGCACAAGAAACATGCAAAAGTTCAATGAAATTCACCAGTAAAGTACTTTGCCGTAATGGCATTTGTATTGTTGCTCGCTCGGTAAACAGATGGTGGGTGTTATCGGTCAGGAGTAGAAATTGAATCCCATGGGAGATTGAAACCCTCCCAAAGTGGAGGGGGTAACCTGACCTTTTTTCTTTAGAATCACTGGTGGACTAGTAGATAAATTGTTTATTAAGGAAAAAAAAAAGGCAAAGGAAGCCCACACGAGAAGCATGGCAATTTTTGAAAAAGTTTACCGGTGAAACTACGTTACGAACATTTTTTACGACGCCAGAACTTGTAACATGACTGTTCATGATTCAATTAGTTAATTCAATTAGTGATTCTAAAGAAAAAAGGTCAGCTTACCCCCCTCCACTTCGGGAGGGTTTCAAGCTCCCATGGGATTCAACTTCTACTCCAGACCGATAACACCCACCGTCTGTTTACCGAGCGAGCAACAATACAAATGCCATTACGGCAAAGTACTTTTACCAGTAAATTTTGGGCGCCTCCGTAGCCAGGTGGGAAGGAGCAGTAGTGCACAGCACATGCTTCTTGATTAGACCGGGGTTCGAGCCCGTCACCACCAAATACGGAGGATGTGGAAAGGTCAGGGAATGACCACCGGAGCAATATGGCTTTAGTTGCTAATGCTCCTAAAAACCAAATAACTAGCTAACGAACCAGTAAATTTCATCAAACTTTTGCATGCTTCTCGTGCAGGCTTTCTTTGCCTTAGCCGCTGTCTCTCCTGTTAACAAGCACAGACCACACCGAAAAAAGTTCTACCCCATGAGCCTTGCACAATCTCTCCAGGGCCGAGCCGACTGACAAGGCTCTCATCCTATACTCCCTCCTATCATGTGTGGGCAGAATTGTAGACACTTTCAAATTCAACCCTAGCTTGTGACTTCTTTTCAACACTGACCTCTATTTGTTAATTAAATCTGCAGATCTCTTAGCCTTAAGGTCAATAGTGCCAACATGTTCAACCATATCACCTTTTGTGTCCTTTAAAGATGATATCTGCTCTACAATGTCATCAAATTTTGCCCTGGCAGACAAACCCTGGTCCTGTTCCACCTATCCTTTTTGTATAATATATTTCCCGTCTCTCTGACAATAGAGTCACTGAGAATAACTAGTTTCTGTGGGACCAGCCATTCTGTCTTGAAGATTGCCTCTGTGTTGCCTGCTGCACAGGAGTGAGCTCTGGCGGTGAGTTGGGCTGCTGAGAGCTTGATGGGTCCCTCATATTAATTTCTTTGAGGGCATCTACCCTACACCTCAAACTCTCATAGACGCTGAATCCCATCAGAATGCTGAATTGGCACCTAATTTCCTGACACTCTAGACAACTAGTACACACAAAGACATCTTCCTTGGCTAGTTCATGTCCTGTTCCAGAAATATACACAAACATTTCACATTTTGCACATTTTTTGAGACTGATGCATTGAAGAATTGCCCCTTTGTTTCTCCCTTGAGCCATAGCACTCCTGCTAATCAGTAATCGTTACTTCATAGCTTTAGTCTGTGTCATGATTTCTGTTTAAATACAATTTAATTAACAATGAAATCTAACAAGATTAATAAATTTTATTGATTAATTGATAATACTATACTACACTAAGAGCTTCCTAATACAGTGCTACACTATCTAGTTTTACTTTATACCTTATGCTATGAGTTTGAGATATATACATTACGCTATTTCGTATCGACTACAATAATACCGACTCACCACTCACACAAAACTATACAAGTGGAGTAACTTACAAAAATCACTAGTTAAATTTAAAAAATAAGTTAAAGAACACTACTAACCCTATTTAATATCGTTGTAGAACACAATGTAGTATGCTAATTAACGAAGAATATGGTAAAAATATCAAAACTACTTATCCCATTTCAGCAGCCGAAAATTCACTGACTGTTCTCATCAGTGATCGAATGATTATATTGAATGGTATTATCAAAAGCTTTTCCGAAATCTAACTATAAAATGTGAAAATTGTGGCATATCAATTGTGGCAAATGATATAAGAAATCAAGCTTATGCAGCATCAAGCAAAAAAAAAAAACAAAAACAAAAAATATCAGTTCACCTATCCATCCACTCCAATAATCTGTCTACTTCTTCCTTGAATTTATTCAAACATTCCACTTCCACAACAATGGATGGAGGCTTGTTGTACCAATCAATCACCTATCCATCCACTCCAATAATCTGTCTACTTCTTCCTTGAATTTATTCAAACATTCCACTTCCACAACAATGGATGGAAGCTTGTTGAACCAATCAACCACCCATTTTTTTTTTTTTTTTTTTTTTTAAGGAGCATTAACAACTAAGGCCATATTGCTCCGGGTCATGCGGTGGTCATTCCCTGACCTTTCCGCATCCTCCGTATTTGGTGGTGAGGGGCTCGAACCCCGGTTTAATCAAGAAGCGTGTGCTACGCACTGCTGCTCCTTCCCACCTGGCTACGGAGGCGCCTAACCACCCATCGGCATGTTGGACAGACAACTTGTGTAATTGAGACCCACCAATATTCATAAAATTGGATAAATTGGTCCTTCAGGTTGTCACAGACATTCTCTCAGATAGGCCAGACAAGCTGTACTTACTACATGGGAGTCTAAAATGCTGATGGAACTGATATTCAGGTGACACTCAAGTCAAGTGGACCCAATTTCAGTGAAGTCCGGACGGTCTGTGACAGCCAAATCCTCTGCTTACACCTTTACAATGGTGGGACTGTTAGTAATCCTCGGTATAACCCCATGCACATGCACACTGTGGGTGACCACTCAGAGTGTGCTTATGCATGGGGTTATACCCAGGTGTGAACCAACGCAAGCAAGGGTTCAGGTGTGATGCCCACACCACATGAAGGAATGTTGCCCCCTCTGTGTTACCAGGCAATACTAGGTGGTAGATGACTCTCATCAAAGGTGCAATACCACGACTTTGCTTATTGGAGATTTGAAGTGGTGGGTGGAACCCATGTTTAGTCTCCAGAGCTAAGTTCCAGTCAACCCTTCCCCATCTCTTCCATCATGCAGTATGACTGATGACTTTTGAGGTTAGGATGGACATCATCACGAGATCCAGTCTTCCTTACATTTCGAGGGTACAGCACTAAAATGGTGTTCGCAGTCCAGCCGCTAGATAGTACACTGGACTGAACCTATTGGTAACTCTTTCAGAGGCTTCAGGATATGGCATATCCAAAAATTTCATTACTTCATACAGCATGTCCCACCCACTTTTTCTAATAGAGAAGGCTTATCTGCAAAAAGATGTAAACTTACCAAACACATCCTAGTTCATTTCACAAATATACGTGGTCTCAATTCTAATCTCAACAATGTCCATTTCCACTTGCAGTCGGCCAAACCCCGTGTACGTTTTCTGACAGAATCTCAGTTATCGGTTGATTCAACTACTGCTCACCTCACTTGTACAAATTATGCACTTTATGATTCCTTTTGCCTCAAAGGTGGTACTTGTGCATATGTCCATTCCAATATTCCCTGTCAGAGACTTGGTAATTTGGAATCTTCTCTTTCTCGATCTTCAATGGCTTAAAATCACTCTACCTCATTCTGTCAAATTCATCTGTTGTCTCTACCGTTCTCCAAACTCCACTAATAACTTGGAGCTCTTTGACTTACTCTCTTTGCAACTTGACTTTCTCCAGTCCAACTTTCCTAACAGTGAGGTAATTTTCCTTGGTGATTTTAATGTTCACAACTCCAGCTGGCTTCCGTTTTTTAGTCACACCGACCCAGCTGGTAGAGATGCTGAGACTTTTGGCATTACTAATACCTTGCACAGATTGTTCTTTTAACTACAAGAATACCAGACAATCCTTAACATACAGCAAACATGCGTGATCTTTTCCTCACAAACAACCCTTTTAAGTACATGGTTGAAGTGAGTGGCCCTTTAGGCACCTCATATCACAACTTGGTGATTGTCTCTTCGCCAGTGGAACCTTTATCTCATGGCTATTCCCAACCTTGTGTTGTTTAGCATTACAAACAATGCAAAATGGGATGACATGCAAGATTTCTTTTCTTCTTTTCCTTGGGTGGATTACTGTTTCGAAACTTCTGATGTCAACGTTTGCTCAGATCGTGTCAGTGAAATTATTCTTGTTGGAATGCAATCCTTTATCCCACACTCCACTTTAAAATCTCATCCTTTATCTAAACCTTGGTTTTCCAATAAATGTGCTAAGGCTGTTCAAGAGAAGAATGTTGCATATCGTAATTGGCTTGTTTCTAATTCTTCAGTTTCATTTTCTGCCTACACCAAAGCTCGCAACAATTGTAAAGCAGTTATTAATCAGTCCAAACTAGATTTTGAACAGGCTAAGAGTAGAAAACTTGCTTCTTACCCTAATGGTAGCTGAGCATTCTGGTCTCTTGCCAAAGCTATTGGCCGTAACTTTTGCCCATCTCTGCACCCACTTATGTTAAAACCAGATGGTTCTGTTGTGACTTCAGCCAAGAATAAAGCTGACCTTCTAGCATCCCATTTTTCTTCCAACTCATGATTTAATGATCTTGGTAAAACACTCCCACCAACCACAACACACTCCATTCAATGCCTCCTGTGCTCCACTGTCAAAAGGATGTTAGAAGGATTTTGATAAACCTTGATGCTAAGAAAGCTCCCGATGGTATTTCTCCACTTGTACTCAAAACATGTGCACCTAAACTTACTCCTGTTCTTTGATGCCTTTTTTCACTTTCTTATTCCAAAGGTGTTTTTCCTTCTGCTTGGAAATTTGCTCATATCCAGCCAGTTCCTAAAAAGGGTGACAAATCCCTCCCATCCAATTATCGTCCCATTGCAATTACTTCTATTATTTCTAAAGTAATGGAGAAATCAATTAACCGCCAACTCTTAAACTACCTAGAAACCTTCTGTCTGTCAACAATCGCCAGTATGGATTCCATCAGTGTCGATCCACTGGTAATATTCTGGCTTATGTTACGCATTTATGGACAAATTCAATGGAAAAGTTTGATGAAACACAAGCAGTTGCGGCACCTCCATAGCCATGTGTGTAGCAGCAGCAGTGCGTAGCACACGCTTCCTGATGAGACTGGGGTTCGAGCCCGTCACCACCAAATATGGAGGATGCGGAAAGGTCAGGGAATGACCACCGCATATCCCCGGAGCAAGGTAGTAGATGACTTTCATCAACCAGTGAAATACCATCACTTTGCTTATTGGAGGCTTGAAGTGGTGAAACCCATGTTTAGTCTCTAGAGCAAAGTTTCCGGCATCCCCCTCCCCCCATACTTCTCCTTCAACCCATGCATGGTACTAAATACTATAGGTTTTGATACCTTTCGTGTTTGGGGTTTTCATAAAAAAAAATATGGCCATAGTTGCTAATGCTACTAAAAACCAGGTAACAACAACAACAACAAGCAGTTGCTCTTGACATCTCAAAGTCTTTCGATCGAGTTTGGCATAAAGGTCTTCTAAACAAACTTCCATCTTATGGTTTGCCAACTGTTCTTTGTAATTGGTTGTCCAGTTTTCTCTCTGATTGCTCACTGAGGGCAATGGTAGATGGCTCTATCTTCTAACTTCTCCACTAATGCTGGTATCCTCCAAGGTTCAGTTCTTTACTCCATTCTTTTCCTCTTGTATATTAATGACCTTCTTCTATTGACTGGAAATCCTATCCATAGTTTTGCCAATGATAGCACATTGCATTCCACTTTCCATTTTGAGAAACCTTGCCCTGATCAATCAGCTTCAACTTCTTGAACATCCGCTACCAATTCCATAAATGTCCATCTCCAGGTAATTCTCCAGTCTGGCAAAGACAACTTAGTTGATTTTAATCCTTCTAAAACTCAGTCTTGTCTTATATCTCACAAAAAGGATTCTTCTTCTTCTCCTATGCTTATCTTTGGTGACACTCCGATTTCTAGGCAAGTTGATTAGCATTAGCATTAGTAGAGGCATTTGATGCAAGAAAGCAAGCTTATGCAGCATCAGCCAAAAAAAAAAAAAAAAAACCCACTTCCACTTCATCCCCCATTATAAGACACTCTGATTTACTGGCCCACTCTATTTCCCTTACAGTTTCTTATTATACTCATCAGAGTCATTAGGCCTATAGCACACTCCTACTCTCAATTTTGATCTCCCAATGCTTATGTCACACCAAACTGACTCAACACTGCACTGTCCAGTGATGTCGACTGGCTTCACTTCCTTGGTTTTTATGTGTTTCTTAACTAATAGCATAACCCCTCCCCCCTTCCTATCCTGTCTATCCTTTCTGTAGACGTTGTACTCCCCAAATTCCAGTTCTGCATCCCTTATATCTGTGTGACACCACGTCTCTGATATCCCAACAATATTTGCCTTTGATGTTTTGAGCAATACCTCAAATTCATCAAATTTATTTACTAAACTCCTAGCATTGGTGTACACGCAAGTGTACCTGCACCTGTTTCTATTCTTAGCTACCCTAACACAACCCATGTGTTTACTTGTACCGCAATGGCTCCCAGCAGTCTCTGAAATATCATGCATCTTGTTTTTCAGGCTTCTGCTCATTCTAATAGAAGCAGTGCAAGAATCTCTTTCACCTCTGCCAGTGGCTACTGTCAATCTATTGGTCTTTGTCTCCCCCCAAGCTAGCAGTTTTCCGACCCACCTAACACTGCCTCGATAGCATCAGCAAATATTCTTGCACCCTTTCTATTTAAGTGTATTCCATCCCTGTAGAAGCAATCTCTCCTGTTAACAAGTACAGTCCAGGCTGAAAAAAATTCTACCCCTTGAGCCTTGCACAATCTTTCCAGGGCCGAATTGATCGACAAGGCTCTCATCATATACTCCCTCCTATCGTGTCTGGGCAGAATTGCAGACACTTTCAAATTCAACTCTAATTCTCGGCTTTTGTTCAACAGTGACCTGTACTTGTTAAGTAATTCTGCCGGTCTCCTACTCTTAATATCATTAGTGCCAATGTGTACAACTATGTCACCTTTTGTGCCCTTAAAAGATGATATTCGCTATTGATATATCTCTTTTGGGGATTACTCTGACTTCTAATATATCTTGGCACAAGCACATTACAAATATTGCTTCCTGTGGATCTAAAAAACTTGGTTTTCTCTTTCACTCTCAGCGTTATTTTTCTTCCAAACAGCTGTTCACTCTATACAAATCGCAAATCCACCTTACCATGGAATATTGTTCCCACATCTGGGGCGGTGCCCCCAAAACCTCTCTCAGGATTCTAGATTCCATTCAGAAGAGGGCAGTTAGGTTAATTTATGACTCATCTCGAACAGAGTCTCTCTCCACTCGCAGTCTCATAGACACACTGTTTCTGCTGGATTCCTTTTCTACAGATACTTCCATAGGCACTGTTCTTCTAAATTGGCTTCTATAATTCACACTCTCTCTTTCAAAACAGTCCAAACACGTGCCGCCACCAGCCAATATACATTTACTGTCCGACTTCAAACTCACAGAACCAACTTTTACTCTTCCTCGTTTATGCATTCAACTGCCGTTTTCTGGAATAACCTTCCTTCATACGTATTTTTTTTTTTTTTTTTTTTTTTGTAGTTATTGGCGCATCGGCTTTTGTGGCCATGGTGCACCTCCCAAGGTTTTTTGAAGTACTTTGATCCAAGCCCGAGGCGGGATTCGAACCCGCGACCTTTGGGTTGCTAGGCAGGCGCTTTACCCACCCGGCTAGTCCGGTCGGCTTCATACGTATTTCCTGAAAATTACAGTCTACAGAAGTTCAAGTCTAATTTCAACAAATATCTTCTTTCATCTTCTCAACCTCCAACACTAGCATGGTACTAAGTGCTATAGGTTCACCTCTTGTGTTTGGGGTTTTCATAAAAAAAAAAAAAAATGCTATCGGCTGAATGCAAACTTCTGTATGTCTAGTCTTCAACCATTCTGCCTCAATTTGAATTTTTTCTCCTCATCTTCAACCATTCTGCCTCAATTTGAATTTTTTCTCCTCATGTGCATAGTCTGAGGAAGAGGAAGAATCCTATCAATATTGAGTTTATTCGAGCCATACAAATTCATAAACATCTTACTCAGATCACCTTGAATGTGCCTAGTCTCTAGATATTGCAATTTTCACAGAAGCCTTTCTTGTTAAGAGCACACCTTTGTTCCCTTTGTCCTTCTCAGTATGAGTTCCAGCAGGTCCACGTTCTTCCTAAAATGAGGCCTTCAGATCTGTATGCAGTCCTCAAGGTGAAACCTAACCATTGCTTATACAAAAGGATAATCAACTGCTTATCTGTGCTAGCAAAATTCCTGTATATCATTGATAAAACCCCTGTGTCCTGGCAGAGTATCTGCACTACTTAGAGAACTTCATATCAGATTGCATTGTTATCCCCAGATCTTCATTCTCCACTGCCTTGTGTGGTACCACACAGCTAGTACATTCATTTGGGATTACTGCTCCCTAAATGAAATACTTTGCATTTGTCAAAATTAAACTGCAATTGCCACTCCTCACCCCATCTGCCTAATTTTCTAGATCTTATTGCAGCAGCATATCTTCATTACTGTCATTAACCATGCAGCCAACTTTGTATCATCTGCAAACTTATCTTTCTAGATCTTGTTGCAATAGCAAATCTTCATTACTGTCATTAACCATCCTGCCAACCTTTGTATCATCTTCAAACTGAGACATTAAGCCTAATATTAGCTTTAGCACTAGTAGTGGCATATTATCCAAGAAAGCAAGCTTATACAGCATCGGCCAAAAAAAAACAAACACTTCCCACTTCACCTATACATTCCCTCCACAGTTTGTCTAGTTCTTCCTTGAATTTATTTAAGCTATCAACTTCCACAACAACAGAAGAAAGTTTTTTCCAGCAGCCAACCATCCGCTGGCTAAATAAAAACTTCTGCATACCTATTCTGCAACTGTCTTTCCTCAATTTGAATTTATGCCCCCTCAACTGTGAAATCTGAGCAATAGGAAGAATCCTATCAGATTCAATAAATTCAAGACAGAATTAGACAAACAGAATTAGAAGGGTTGGACAAGTGATATTGGAAGTGCTGTTTTTTTTATTATTTTTATTTTTTTATTTGGATGATATTTTATAAGCTTGTTATCTTGCATCATTTGCCACCACTACTACTGTGAGATGTAACAAAGTGGTCAAGAGTGAGAATGCAATAACACACATGTGCGGGCTCAATGTAAGCAGTGTGAAGAAGTTAGGTGCCACCTCAGCATTGTTATGGGCCTTTATGAGAACTTGAGGGACAGGGTTGATGTCCTTGAAGGACTTAAATTGGGGGGGGGGGGGCATCAAGATCTCAGCTCCTGACATCAATGCCATAGCTTGCATTTGATCATTAGGCAATAGAGCAGCAATCTTCAGGGCAGAATGCACGGGTCCCACAGGAGAGAGTTACTGTTGGTGACTCAGGGAGATGGGAAATATATTGTGCAAAAAAAGATAGGCGGAATAATACCAAGGGCAAAAGTTGATGAAGTTATAGCGCAGATATCTTTTAAGTTCACAAAGGGTGATACTGTTGTACACATTGGCACTAATGATATTAAGTATAGGAGATCTGCGGAGTTACTTAATAAGTACAGGTCCATGTTGAAAAAAAGTTGCGAGTTAGGGTTAAATTTGAAAGTGTCTACAATCTGCCCAGACATGATTGGAGGGAGTATATGAGAACCTTGTCAATCAATTCAGCCGTGGAGAGATTGTGCAATGCTCATGGGGTAGAATTTTTCTTAGTGTAGTCTGTGCTTGTTAACAGGGGAGATTGTTTCTATAGGGATGGTATACACTTAAATAGAAAGGGTGCAAGAATATTTACTGATGCTATCAAGGCAATTTTAAAGTTGGTTGGAAAACTGCAAGCTTGAGGGGATGATTCACAGATTAATAGATTAAGAGTAGCCACAAGTAGAGGTGAAAAGGATTCTTGCACTTATTATTATTATTATTATTAGCCATATGGTGCAAGGAAGCCTGAGGCTTATGCTGCAAGAATGAGCAGCAGCCTGCAAAGCAAGGTACTGGGGATTTCAGGGCTGCTGGGAGTTATTTGTTATTTGGTTTTTAGGAGCATTAGCAACTAAGGCCATATTACTCAGAGAATATGCAGTGGTCATTCCTTGACCTTTCCGCATCCTCCGTATTTGGTGGTGGGCTGGGAGTCATCATGGAACAAGTAAATACATGGGTTGTATTAGAGTAACTAAAAGAAAGAATAGGTGTATGCATACTTCCAGATACACCAGTGCTAGGAGTATAGTAAATAAATTTGATGAATTTGAAGTGCTGGTCAAGACATCAAAATGGATATTGTTGGAATATCAGAGATGTGGTGCCCCACGGATATAAGCAAGGCAGAATTGGAATTTGGGGAGTACAATGTATACAGAAAGGATAGACAGGATAGGAAGGCAGGAGAGGTTATGCTGTTAGTTAAGGAGGTGCATTCAATTGACATTGGTGGACAGCGCAATGTTAAGTCAGTTTGGAGTGACATAAGCACTCGGAAAGGGAAAATGAGAGTAGGTGTGTGTTATAGGCCTAATGAATCTGATGAGTATAATGAGCAATTGTGCAGAGAAACAGAGTAGGCTGGTAAATCAGAATGGCTTATAATGTTGGTTTTAACCTTTACAGATATTGACTGAAACTTGTGGGTTGGTCACTCCACACTAGCAAGACTTTAGTGGATTTATTGGATGACTGTTTTCTACAGCAACAAGTTCAGTAGGCAACTAGAGGGAGTAATACTCTTGATCTGATTATCAGAAGTGATTATTCATGCATTAAGAATCTGCAGGAAAAGGAATCACTAGGTGGCAGTGATCGCAGTGTACTCATTGGCACACCGAGGGTCCTGAGCTGGATATCATTATCCTTCTCTTTCTTGGTGATTCCCCCCCCCCCTCTCTCTCTCTCTCTCTCTCTCTCTCTCAGGGTAACTCAGGAATTTTTTCTTGGTTGGTGCAGCATAAGCCTCAGGCTTCCTTGCACCATATGGCTAATAATAATAAAATATTAATAAAAAATGTGGGATATACTTAAAAATGTAACTATCATCAGGGGTAAGAGGAAGACATATTTGCTTTTGTAAAGATGACTATAGTGGTCTCAGAGAATTTTTAAATTCTATATAGTGGGATCAACTGATGATGTTACCAATGGTGAACTCTAAATGGGAATCCTTCAGGAATTTAATCTTGAAGGGTACTAGGCTTTTCATACCAACTAAAAAATACTGTTCAAGGTTTAGGCCTAAATGGATATCAGATGCATTAGCATTAGTAGAGGCATTTGATGCAAGAAAGCAAGCTTATGCAGCATCAGCCAAAAAAAAAAAAAAAAAATAATAATAATAAATAAATAAATAAAAAATAACCACTTCCACTTCACTCCTCTGTTCATTCGAAATACCTGTCCAGCTGAGCCTTAAACTTATTTAGGCTATCAACTTCCACGACAATGGATGGAAGTCTATTCCACCAACCAACCAACCACCCGCTGGCTAAAGGCAAATTTCCTCACATCTATCCTACATCTGTCTTTTCTCAATTTGAATTTATGCCCTCTCAGGTGATTATTCTGAGCAAGAGGAAGAATCCCACCAGCATTGAGCATGCTCAAACCATTCAAGACTTTATATGCCTCTATCAGATCACCTCGCCAGTGCATAGTCTCCAGACACTGTAATTTTCAAAACTTAAGCCTTTCTTCGTAAGAGCACCCCTTTGTTCCATTCACTAATCTTGTTGCCCTTCTCTGTACTCATTCCAGAGGCTCTACATCCTTCTTGAAATGAAGCCTCCAGACCTGTATAAAGTACTCTAGGTGTGGCCTGACCATTGCCTTATACAAGGGAATAATCACCTCCTTATCCCTGCTAGAAAAATTCCTATATATCATTGACAATAGCATTAGCATTAGTAGAGGCATATGATGCAAGAAAGCAAGCTTATTCAGCATCAGCCAAAAAAAAAAAAAAAACACAACCACTACTCCCATTTAACCCTTCGTTCGTTCGAAATACCTGTCCAGCTGAGCCTTAAATTTGTTTAGGCTATCAACTTCAACAACAAGTGATGGAAGTCTATTCCACAAACCAACTGCCTGCTGGCTAAAGGCAAATTTCCTCACATCTATCCTACATCTGTCTTTTCTCAATTTGAATTTATGCCCTCTCAGGTGATCATTCTGAGCAAGAGGAAGAATCGCACCAGCATTGAGCATGCTCAAACCATTCAAGGCTTTATATGCCTCTATCAGATCACCTCGCCAGTGCATAGTCTCCAGACACTGTAATTTTCAAAACTTAAGCCTTTCTTCGTAAGAGCACCCTTTTGTTCCATTCACTAATCTTGTTGCCCTTCTCTGTACTCATTCCAGAGGCTCTACATCCTTCTTGAAATGAAGCCTCCAGACCTGTATACAGTACTCTAGGTGTGGCCTGACCATTGCCTTATACAAGGGAATAATCACCTCCTTATCCCTGCTAGAAAAATTCCTATATATCATTGACAATAGCATTAGCATTAGTAGAGGCATATGATGCAAGAAAGCAAGCTTATTCAGCATCAGCCAAAAAAAAAAAAAAAAATAAAACACAACCACTACTTCCATTTAACCCTTCGTTCATTCGAAATACCTGTCCAGCTGAGCCTTAAATTTGTTTAGGCTATCAACTTCAACAACAAGTGATGGAAGTCTATTCCACAAACCAACTGCCTGCTGGCTAAAGGCAAATTTCTGCACATCTATCCGACATCCGTCCTTCCTCAATTTGAATTTATGCCCTCTCAGGTGATTATTCTGAGTAAGAGGAAGAATCCCATCGGCATAGAGAATGCTCAAACCATTCAAAGCCTTATACACCTCTATCAGATCACCTCGCCGATGCCTAGTCACCAGACTCTGTAATTTGCAAAACTTAAGCCTTTCTTCGTAAGAGCAAGGGTTAAGTTTTGCACCAATGTACCATTAATACACCATGACCTACTCTTGCAGCCCATCTGCACTGCTCAGAAAACTTATCTGCCTGCACAACCACCCCCAGGTCCCTTTCATTATCTACCACTATCAGTGTATTACCACAGAGTTGATACGTTGCTCTGGGGTTGCTGTTTCCCATATATAGTACTTTACATTTATCAATGTTAAACTTCATTTGCCACCTCTCAGCCCATCTGCTCAACCTTTCCAGATCCTGTTGCAGTAGCATAGCGTCAGTAGTGTCCTTGACAAACCTGCCAACCTTCGTATCGTCTGCAAACTTGGACATTAAGCTGGATATACCATCATCAATATCATTTATAAATACAGAGAACAATAATGGACCCAATACTGAACCCTGAGGGACTCCACTAATAACATTAGTCCACGATGAGCAGTGTCCATTGAATACCACTCTCCGTCTTCTCCCCCTCAACCACCCCTTTATCCATAGCAGCAATTTGCCTCCAATGCCACACTGCTCCAATTTGTGCAGCAGTCTTCCATGTGCAACAGTATCAAATGCCTTTCTAAGATCCAAGTATATAATATCAAAGCTATTCCCTGCATCCAGTTCTTTTGTGACTGCATCATAGTATCCAATCAAATTGTTCAGGCAAGACTTCCCCTTAACAAAACCATGCTGTGCCTGAGCTATAACTGAAGGCTTGTCTAGATAATCCTGCAGTGCTTCTTTAACCAGTGCCTACATTAATTTTCCAGGAACAGAAGTTAAACTAACAGGTCTATAATTACTTGTGTCGCCCTTTGATCCTCCTTTGTGAATTGAGGTCACATTTGCACATCTCCAGTCCATGGGTACTTCCCCTGAGTCCAAGAAAGCTCTCATAATTATAGCTAAGGGTTTGCTGCCTCCTTTAATATAACTGGATAGATCCCATCCACCCCAGGTGCCTTTCTTGTATTTATCTTCAACAATTTCTCCTCCACTTTACTCTCAGTTATTACAAGATTCTCTAGCTTACTGCCAGAGTTGAATACACCTCTGGCATTCCCCTCGCTGAATAACTCCGCATGTGTGAATGTCGATGCAAAATATTCATTCAGTTTGTTAGCTACCTGAGCAGGATCATCAACAGTTGACCCATCGATATCAAGTGGACCAATCTGATTCATCCCCTTCCTTCTAGAGTTTACATAAGTAAAGAACTCTTTGCTATTTTTCTTTGCATCCCTTGCCAAAGATTTCTCGTAATCTGCCTTCGCCTGCCTAACCTCCTTTGTAACTTGGTTACAGATCAACTTGTATCTATCATAGGCTTCTGTGAGACGTGTTAATTTGTATGTATCCCATGCATTTTTCTTCTCTGCCATATGTCTCATTAGTTCATCTGACATCCACTTAGGCCTAAACCTTGAACAATATTTCTTAGTTGATATGTAAAGCCTATTAGCTTCCAAGATAAGTTCTTTGAATGCTTCCCATTTTGAATTTGCTGTTGGAAACATCATCGGTTGGTCCCACTGTAGAGAATTTAAATACTGTCTCAGTCCATCGTAGTTGCCTTTACGAAATCAATAACCCTTCCCTTTACCCCTAATGGTAGTTACATCTTTGAGTAAATCCCACTTCAGCACACTGTGATCACTGCCATCTAGTGGTTCATTTACCTGCAGATTCTTAATGCATGAAGAATCACTACTGATAATCAAATCAAGAGGATTACTCCCTCTAGTTGCCTCCCGAACATGCTGATGTAGAAAACAATCATCCAATAAATCCACAAAAGCCTTGCTAGTGTGTGAGTGACCAGCCCCCAAATTCCAGTCAATATCTGGGAAATTAAAATCCCCCATTATAAGACTCTCTGATTTACTGGCCCACTCTATTTCCCTGTACAGTTTCTTATTATACTCATCAGAGTCATTAGTCCTATAGCACACTCCTACTCTCAATTTTGATCTCCCAATGCTTATGTCACATCAAACTTAATGCATCTCTTGGCAGGGAAAAAAATGCACAGGATGCATATAAATTATCAGGTGACACAGAAGCCTATGGCAGATATAAGATAGTATGTAATCAAGTCACAAAGGAGGTTAGGTAGGTGAAGGCAGATTACAAGAAATCTTTGGCAAAAGATGCAAAGAAAACAGCAAAGGGTCCTTTACTTATGTGAACTCCAGAAGGAAAGGGATGAATCAGATTGGTCCACTTAACATAGATGGTTTGACTGTTGATGATCATGCTCAGGTAGCTGATAAACTGAGTGAGTATTTTGCATTTACATTCAAACATGAGGAGCTATTCAAGAAGGGGAATGCCAGAAGTTTATAAAACTCTAACAGGGAGCTAATGATTTTGTAATAACTCAGAGCAAGTGGAGGAGAAATTGTTCAAGTTAAGCATAAAGAAGGTGCCTTGGGTGGATGGTTTCTATCCGGTTATATTAACAGAGACAGCAAAGGAAGTAAGCAGACCATTAGCCATAATTATGAAAGCTTCCTTGGACTCAGGGGAGTACCCCATGGACTGGAGCAGTGCAAATGTGTTCCCAATTCACAAAGGGGGATTAAAGGGTGACATGGGTAATTACAGACCTGTTCGTTACCTTCTGTTCTGGAGAAAATAATGGAGTCACTGGTTAAGGAAGTGATGCAGGATCATCTAGACAAGACTGCAATTTTGTTCAGACACAGCATAGGTCTGTTAAGGGGAAGTCTTGTCTGACAAATTTTATTGGATACTATGATGTGATCACAAAAGAATTGGATGCAAAGAATAATTTTGATATCAAAGACTTGGATTTTAGGAAATCTTTTGATACTGTGGCACATGGAAGACTACTGTACAAATTGGAGCAGCATGGCATTAAGAGAAGTTGCTACAATGGATAAAAGGATGGTTGAGTGGGAAAAAAACAGTGGATCAATAGACAGTGATCTTCATGGACTAACGTTATCAGGGGAGAATCCAGGGTTCGGTGTTGGGCCCATTGTTGTTTTCAGTATTTGTCAATGATATTGATGAAGGTATATCAGAATTAATGTCTAAGTTTGCAGACGATATGAAGGTTGGCAGGGTTGTAAATGACAGTAATGAATGTACACTACTGCAACAGGATCTGGAAAAGTTGAGCAGATGAGCTGAGAGATGGCAACTGAATATGCTACGCATATGCACTACCCACTGCATAGGGGTAGCAGTAACCCCGGAGAAACGTTATCAACTGGTGGTACTACACTCAGGGTCGTGGAGAATGAAAGGGATCTGGGGGTAATTGTGCAGTCAGATATGAAGTTTACTGAACAGTGCAAAAGTAGCTCATGGTGTCTTGTTAATGATATACTGGAATTTTACTAGCAGGGATAAGTGGGTGATTGTCCCCTTGTATAAGGCAATGGTCAGGCCACACTTTGAGTACTGTATACAAGTCTGGAGGCCTCATTTTAGGATCTGCTGGAACGGGTACAGGGAAAGGCAATGAGATTGGCGAGTGGAACAAATGGTTGGTGTTCCCAAGAAAGGCTAAAGTTCTGCAGATTGCAGCTTCTGGAGATTAGGCACCTGCGAGGTGATCTAATTGAGGTATATAATGCCTTGAATGGATTGAACAAGCTGAATGCTAATGAGATTCTTCCTCTTGCTCAGATTACTCATCTGAGGGGGCATAAATTCAAATTGAGGAAAGACAATTGTAGAATAGATGTGTGGAAATTTGCCTTTAGCCAGTGGGTGGTTGATAGTTGAAACAAACTTCCATCTGTTGTAGTGGAGGTTAACAACTTAAATAAATTCAAGGTAGAACTAGACCAACATTTGGAATGAATGGATGGGTGAAATGGGAAGGGTGTTTTTTTATTTTTTTTCTGGCCGATGCTACATAAGCTTGCTTTCTTGCATCATATGCCCTATTAATGCTTATCCCATCAGATTCAATAAATTCAAGACAAAATTAGACAAACTATTAGACGGTATAGACAAGTGATATAGGAAGTGCTGGTTTTTTTTTTATTTATTTATTTATTTTATTATTTTTTTTTTTGGATGATATTTTATAAGCTTGTTTTCTTTCATCATTTGCCACCACTATTACTGTGAGATGTAACAAGAGTGAGAATGCAGTAACACACTCTCTTTGACTGGATACACTTCCAATTGAGAAAAGACATTTGCAGAATAGATTGTGTGGAAATTTGTCTTTAGCTAGAGAGTGGTTGATTGTCGGAATGAACTTCCATCTGTTATTGGGGAAGTTGATAGCGTAAATAAATTAAAGGAAAAATTAGACAAACTAGTGTAGGGGACGGATGGGTGAGATGGGAAGGGTTGTTTTTTTTTTGTTTTTTTACCAATAATAATATTGGTAACTCTCTGGTAGGCATACAGCTCAGATAGTTATAATTTCACTACCTCTACTCTACTAGCTAGTGAATAAAGCAAGTCCTAGCATGAGGGAAGCATTGTCAAAGCCACATTATATAAAGGAGCTGGGTATGTTTTTGCTGTGTGTATACCCCATCCAAAAATTCATTAATTCACGTCTTCCTTCCTAGACTCTTACTTCAATTACTGCATGCATCACAAATTGTCAAACTAATAAAATAAAAAACCAACTTGTGAAATGAAGTAAATCTATCAAAAACTTCCTCAGTTCATTTCACTAATATATAAGGCCTCAGTAACAATCTCAGTAATGTCCATATCCACCTAAAGGCTGTCAAGCCACAATTTCTTTCTCAAGAATCTCAATCATCAGTTGCCTCAACCATCTTCATCTCAGTTGCCCTAATTATTCCCTCTATGATTCCCTTCATTTCAGAGTTGATATACTTGTGCATACATCCACTTTGGTATTAATTGTCAGAGACTTCCTAATTTGGAATCTCCACTTGTTGGTTTTATCTGGCTTTAAATCTCTCTCTCCCATTCACATAACTTTGACTTCCTTTCTCAAAACTCAATTTTCTCCAGTGTAACTTCAAATCACTGTGAGGTAATTTTCCTTTAGTAATTTGAATGTTCAAACTTCAATTTTCTACTTACACAGACCCAGCCGGCTGAGATTCGGAGACAATTACTAAAGATTTAAAACAACTTGTTTATTTACTACCAGGATACATGACAATGCCAGTGACATACAAAATACTTTAAGAAAAGATCAATGTTTTAGATCTTTTCCTCACTAACAAGCTTTGAAAGTAAATATTCAATGTTACTGGTGCTCTAAGCACCTTAGATCACAACTTGGTGATGGTCTCTTCTCCTCTTGTGAAGCCTCTCTCTTTCTCTCTCTCATTACAAGAATGTGAAATGGGATGATTTCTATTACTCTTTTCCTTGGTTGAATTTCCAATCCAATGTTTGCTCAGATCATATCAGTAATATTTTTCTTTAGTTCTTTACTATGCATTCTATTATAAAAATCTTATCCTTTATCTAAACCTTGGTTTTCCAATAAATATGCTAAGGCCATTCAAGAAAATAACATAGCATACTGGAATTGGCTTGTATCCAAATCTTGCTTCATATTTTGCTAAAAGAACACATCTGTAAAAGAATTATTAATCAATCCAAACTTGATTTTTTTGACAGGCTAAGAACAGAAAACTTTCTTCTTATTATCAAAATAGTAGCTTTTTGGTCTCTTGCCAAAGCTATTACATGAAACTGCTATCCATCTACACTTTCACCTCTGTTAGAACTTAACATCCTCCCATGGTCTTCCAACATAATGTTGGAAGACCAAAGGAGAATATTAGAAAATTTCTGAACAATCTTGATGCCAAGAAAGCTCCAGGTCCTGGTGGAACATTTCCATTTGTTCTCGAAACTTGTGCTCCTGATTTTTTTTTTCTTTATCTTTTAGCACTTTCTTTTTCCAATTGTTTTGCCTTTTGCATGAAAATTTTCTCATCTGCAGCCAGTTCCTAAAAAGGGTGACAAATCCATCCTATCCAGTAATTGTCCTGTTAAACTTACCTCTACTCTTTCCAAAACAATTTAAAAATCTGTCAAACTCCTAACAATCTCAAAATCTTCTATCTGATCAGTATTCACTGAAAATGGTAATATATCGGTTTATGTTACTCATCTTACATTAAATTTGAAGGAAAATTTCTGCAAAATTGAAGCAGTTGCTCTACAATTTCAAGCCTTTTGAACACATTTAGCATAAAGGTCTTCAAAGCAAGCTCTAATCTTATGGACTGCTGTCTGTTGTATGCAATTGCATAACCAGTTTTCTTTCTGATTGCTCACTGCAGGTGATGATAAATGGTTTTCTGTCTTTTGGCCTTTCTACTAATTCTGGCATTCCCAAAGGTTCAGCTCTTTCACTCTCTTCCTCTTGTATACTGATGGCCGTCTTCCACTGGCTGTAAATCCCATCTATAGTTTTGCCGATGACAGCACACATTCCATCTTCCAGTTTGAGAAATGTTCCCTGCACAAACAATTTCAGCTTCTCAAATATCCACTACCAATTCTTTAAACACCAACACCAATCTTCAGGTGATTCTCCAAAAGAGTGAAGAAAACTTAATTAACTTCATTCATTCTTAAACTCAGACCTGTCTTATTCCTTACAAAAAAAGTCTACTGCTCCTATTCAATGATACCTAGATTTTGAGACAAGCTTGTGTATCTCTATAAGAGTTTACCCTGACTTCTTATCTCTCTTGCCTTGGCATAAGCATATCACAAATGCTGCTTCCTCTGCATCAAAAGAATTGGGTTTTCATTTTTGCATTATTTTTTTTTAAACTATCATTCCTTACATATCTCAGATCTACCTTACTGTGGAATGCTGTTCCCAGATCTGGTGTGGTGTCCCCATAACTTCTCTCAGGCTTTTAGACTCCATTCAAAAGAGGACAGTTAGTTAATTAAATGTCCCATCTCTTACAAAGTCTCTTCACTCTTTCTCAGGAATGTTCAACTTCCACTGCATTCCTTTTCCATAGGTACTCCTGGAGGCACTGTGCTTTTAAATTGTCACCCATAATTTCTCTGCTCTCATGAAAATTGATGGTTACAGAATATATACGTAAAAATTTACATTTAGCCAGAGTGTAACTGATTGTTGGAATAAACTATCATCTGGTATTCGTGCAAGCTTATTCCGACAATAAACTTCCCAAAGTAATTTTTTACTTTTTCGACTGATGCTGTATAAGCTTGATTTCTTGCTTCATTTTGTCAGTACTAATTATGCACAGTGCAATAAATTAGAGAAAGACTGATATAATAAATGTCACCAAGGCATCAAGCAGTTCATTAAATTAGAATACAAAACTTTACAATTAGAACTTTTTTTCCCAATAAATCTCCAATTCCTAACCCATTTTTTTAAAAGTGATTAAGAACAACAAAAATAGCTTCTCTTTTTATGATGTTCAATATATAACTGATATTTACTATATGTACATTCCTATGAATAAACTGTACTAGTAAATTTTTTAAAAATATATTATGGCTAACTACATACACAATGAAAGCACTCCACAGCATTCTGTCAGTAAAAATAGGAAACTGGAAACACTCTCAAGAAACTAATGGCTTAATAAAGTATAAATTAAAATTAAATAAATTAATTATTGAAATCAAGAAATTGTATATACAGTGTGTTTCAAAAGTGATGGTCAATAATTTAAAGGTGAACTGTACAGATTACAATATGCAGAAAAAGCATAATAAACAAGGGTCCTTAAGTGAATCGTTTTTGAGATATTGCACATTCTAGTTGGGATCCACCATTGACTTGTTTGTTTAGGTTAGGTTATGCTCATTCTCTCCCTTTCCCCCTCTCTCAATGCTCTAAGACGTAGCAGGCATACCAGTACTTGTCAGAGGACAGTCAACATGGAAAGAGGTTACAGCAACAAATATTATGCAGACATGCACTTCATGTATGGTAAAGTCAACGGCAGTGCACTCAAGGCTGCACGTTTGTACCAAGAAGCATTTCCCCGCCAAAGGCAGCCCAACAGGTGCACATTCACCAGGGTATAGCAACAACTTAGAGAACATGGTGCTTCGCACATGGAGTATGAGCAGGTAGGCCCAGAATATAACAGAACATAACACCTGATGTTGAGGAAAGGGTATTAGAAAGAATAGAACAAAATCAAGGAATTTTAACGAGGAGGGTTACTCTGCAAGAGCATGTGCTGAGTCACAGCAGTGTGTGGCAAATTTTACATCCCCAATTACTGTACCCCTACCATATCCAGCATGTACAAGGTCTCAGCAATAAGACTGCCCTCCCAGAGTGAACTTCTGCCAGTGGATGCAACAATAGTGTGTCCTGAACCCTCAATTTTTAAACAACATTTTGTTCACTGACAAAGCTGGGTTTACTCGTGATAGCATTTTTAATTTTCATAATTGTCACGTTTGGTCCGACGAAAATCCTAATGCAATTCATGAGTCACGATAGGACTCGTGAATTGCATGTCTGGGCAGGACTAATAGGAGACCATCTAATTGGATCACACTTTCTGCCAAACAGGCTAACAGGAGAGCTGTACCTTCAGTTCCTGCAGAATGTTCTTCCAGACCTCCTTAAGGATGATAATGTTCCACTTCAGCAACCCAGAACATATGGTTTATGCATGATGGTGCACCGACACATTTCGCTCGAGTTGTGGCTTGGTATCTAACTAGAAGGTATAGTCAACGGGGGATAGGTAGAGGTGGGTCTGTAATGTGGCCTCCCAGATCACCAGACTTTAATCCTATGGATTTTTGTATCTGGGGTCAAGTAAAAAGATTGGTGTACACTTCTGACATATTAACACAGTTGAGGAATTACAGCATCGGGTTGAAGGAGCCTTTCAGAAAATCAGAAATGACCGGGGAATGCCTGAAAGAGAAGAAAAGCTGTGTACGGATGCAACAACAGTATTTTGAACACCTTGTGTAATGTCCTGTAACAAATAATGTCTGTAAAATTCTGTGGTGTTGAAACCAAAAATTAATAATGTATTATCTTAGGTTTAATAAAACCACCCTTAGCAAAGGATTCACAGCTTTTTGCTAAACTAGTGCTCCATAGTCAGTGGCGGATCTTAACAGAAAATGTGCATTATCTCGAAAACAGTTCATTTGTGGCCTGATGTTCACTGGAACATTTTTGCTTATTTTAGTTTGTACTTTTCACCTTTAAATTATTGACCATTTTTGAAACACCCTGTATACTTTTATATATATATATATATATATATATATTAGCAACCCATTTTAATCAGGACTTATGCATTAAGAACCACTTTTGTGGTATAAACGTAGTTAAAGAACCACGTTTATACCACAAAATTCTCATTTGTGGTCTAAATCACAAATGAGAATTTTTTGTTTCTTATCATTTTAAAGAAAATAAAATGCACAGGAAAAAAAATACTGCAACCTGATAGTCATAAACTAATCATAATCCAGAGAGTAAGTTGATATAATGGGAGCATATAATATGGAGTTGTCAATTGTGTTTAGCATTGTCTTATTTTTGTAAGAATTAGAATGCAAAATATAATGAGTTCAAGGACTGCAACACAAATTTTGTAATTATTATCCCATGAATGGTTACATGAAATATTATCTCTAAATTAAATAATAACAAAAGTAATGTAACTTAATTTGCAGTTCTAACTATTTTGTTTAATTTAACAGAATATAAATAATACATGTATATAAATAGTAATGCATGAATACTTGCATGCACAACAATCCTAAGAGTATAGTAAATAAATTTGATGAATTTCAAGTGCTGGTCAAGACATCAAAGATGGATATTGTCAGGATATCAGAGACATGGAGTCGCACTGATATAAGCACGATAGGAGGGAGTATATGATGAGAGCCTTGTCGATCAATTCGGCCTTGGAAAGATTGTGCAAGGCTCAAGGGGTAGAACTTTTTTCAGCCTGGTCTGTACTCATTAACAGGAGAGACTGCTTCTACAGGGATGGGATACACTTAAATGGAAAGGGTGCAAGAATATTTGCTGATGCTATCCAGGCAGTGTTAGGTGGGTCGGAAAACTGCTAGCTTGGGGAGATACAAGGACTAATAGATTACCAGTAGCCACTGGCAGAGTTGAAAGTGATTCTTGCACTGCTTCTATTGGAATGAGCAGAAGCCTGAAAAACAAGAAGCAGGATATTTCAGAGACTGCTGGGAGTCATTGCAGTACAAGTAAACACATGGGTTATGTTAGGGTAGCTAGGAATAGAAACAGGTGCATGTATACTTGGGTGTACACAAATGCTAGGAGTTTGGTAAATAAAGTTGATGAATTTGAGGTATTGCTCAAAGCATCAAAGGCGGATATTGTTAGGATATCAGAGACGTGGTGTCACACAGATATAAGGAATGCAGAACTGGAATTTGGGGAGTACAATGTCCACAAAAAAGATAGACAGGATAGGAAGGGAGGAGGGGTTATACTATTAGTTAAGAAACACATAAAATCCAAGGAAGTGAAGCCAGTCGACATCGCTGGACAGTGCAGTGTGGAGTCAGTTTGGTGTGACATAAGCATTGGGAGATCAAAATTGAGAGTAGGAGTGTGCATTAGGCCTAATGACTCTGATGAATATAATAATAAGAAACTGTACAGGGAAATAGAGTGGGCCAGTAAATCAGAGTCCTATAATGGGGAATTTTAAATATTGTAGATTTAAATGTTTTTCACCAACCTTGTGTAGAAATAAAACACAACGAAAACGAAAACTGAGATCTTGATAACTATGTGTATTTATAATAAATTATAATTGCCTGTATTTACAATAAATATATTTAACTTTACAACTCAAATATGTGAAATATACATTAAAATTTACTGGGTTAACAACAATAAAATACATTAAAATATACTAAATTAAAAGCGGTAAAACCATAGCTTTCGAAGGCTCCTGCCTTCTTCTTCAGCGGTATTTTCTTTGCTCTGCTGTGCGTCTTTAAATACCAGCAGGTTCACGGTACTCATCATGTGTTTCATTCCCACGTGTTCCGTTCTCTTGTGTTATGGAACAGGAAGTGGCTCGAGAGGGGGTCATACGGAACCGTTCATCCCTTCTGAGGATAGTGGCCTCAAAGAGGGGATGGATCCGCATTCCTCTATCTCTATTAATGTTCACTGTGGAACAGATCCGCAAACTCTCGAGCCACTTGCGGTCCCAGAACTTATGCGCCCGATCGGTGATGATAGCATCGTCGGAAGCAGCACCAGATCTCCCCGGACGATGCTATCATCACCGATCGGGCGCATAAGTTCTGGGACCGTCGGAAGCAGCACCAGATCTCCCCGGACGATGCTATCATCACCGATCGGGCGCATAAGTTCTGGGACCGCAAGTGGCTCGAGAGTTTGCGGATCTGTTCCACAGTGAACATTAATAGAGATAGAGGAACGCGGATCCATCCCCTCTTTGAGGCCACTATCCTCAGAAGGGATGAACGGTTCCGTATGACCCCCTCTCGAGCCACTTCCTGTTCCATAACACAAGAGAACGGAACACGTGGGAATGAAACACATGATGAGTACCGTGAACCTGCTGGTATTTAAAGACGCACAGCAGAGCAAAGAAAATACCGCTGAAGAAGAAGGCAGGAGCCTTCGAAAGGTTATGGTTTTACCGCTTTTAATTTAGTATATTTTAATGTATTTTATTGTTGTTAACCCAGTAAATTTTAATGTATATTTCACATATTTGAGTTGTAAAGTTAAATATATTTATTGTAAATACAGGCAATTATAATTTATTATAAATACACATAGTTATCAAGATCTCAGTTTTCGTTGTGTTTTATTTCTACACAAGGTTGGTGAAAAACATTTAAATCTACAATATGAATATACCCAACCTCAGAGGCCTGTTTGAAGAATTGGGGAATTTTAATTTACCAGATATTGACTGGAATTTGTGGGTTGGTCACTCACACACTAGCAAGGCTTTTGTGGATTTATTGGATGATTGTTTTCTAAATCAGCATGTTCGGGAGGCAACTAGAGGGAGTAATACTGTTGATTTGATTATCAGTAATGATTCTTCATCCATTAGGAATCTGCAGTTAAAGGAACCACTAGGTGGCAGTGATCACAGTGTGCTGAAGTGGGATTTACTCAAAGAGGTAACTACCATCAGGGGTAAAGGGAAGGGTTATTGCTTTCGTAAAGGTGACTATGATGGTCTGAGACAGTATTTAAATTCTATACAGTGGGACCAACTGATGATGTTACCACCAGCAAACTCAAAATGGGAAGCATTCAAGGAACTTATCTTGGAAGCTACTAGGCTTTACATACCAACTAAGAAATATTGTTCAAGGTTTAGGCCTAAATGGAGGTCAGATGAACTAATGAGACATATGGCAGAGAAGAAAAATGCATGGGATACATATAAATTAACAGGTGACATAGAAGCCTGTGATAGATACAAGTTGATCTGTAACCAAGTTACAAAGGAGGTTAGGCAGGTGAAGGCAGATTACGAGAAATCCTTGGCAAGGGATGCAAAGAAAAACAGCAAGGAGTTCTTTATTTTGTAAACTCTAGAAGGAAAGGGATGAATCAGATTGGTCCACTTGATATCAATGGTTCAACTGTCGATGATCCTGCTCAGGTGGCTAACAAACTAAATGATTATTTTGCATCGACATTCACACATGAGGAGTTATTCAGGGAGGGGAATGACAGAGGTGTATTCAACTCTGGCAGTAAGCTAGATAATCTTGTAATAACTGAGAGTAAAGTGGAGGAGAAATTGTTGAAGATAAACACAAAAAAGGCACCTGGGGAGGTTGGGATCTATCCAGTTATATTAAAGGAGGCAGCAAAGGAAGTAAGTAAACCCTTAGCCATAATTATGAGAGCTTCTCTTGGACTCAGGGGAGGTACCCATAGACTGGAGATGTGCAAATGTGACCCCAATCCACAAAGGAAAATCAAAGGCTGACACAAGTAATTATAGACCTGTGAGTTTAACTTCTATTCAAGGAAAATTAATGGAGGCACTGGTTAAAGAAGCACTGCAGGATCATCAAGACAAGACTTCAGTTATAGTTCGGACACAGCACGGTTTTGTTAAGGGGAAGTCTTGCCTGACCAATTTGATTGGATACTATGATGCAGTCACAAAAGAACTGGATGCAGGGAATAACATTTATTTTATATACTTGGATCTTAGAAAGGCTTTTGATACTGCTGCAAATGGAAGATTGTTGCACAATAATATTGGTCCATTATTGTTTTCTGTATTTATAAATAATATTGATGATGGTATATCAAGCTTAATGTCCAAGTCTGCAGACAATACAAAGGTTGGTTGGGTTGTTAAATACACTAGTGACGGCTATGCTGCTGCAGCAGGATCTAGAAAGGTTGAGCAGATGGGCTGAGAGGTGGCAAATGAAGTTTAACATTGACAAATGTAAAGTACTATATATGGGAAACAGCAACCCCAGAGCAACGTATCAACTCTGTGGTACTACACTGACAGTGGTAGAGAATGAAAAGGACTTGGGGGTTATTGTGCAGGCTGATATAAAGTTCTCTGAGCAGTGCAGATGGGCTGCAAGAATAGCTCATGGTGTCTTGTCAATGATATACAGGAATTTTTTCTAGCAGGGATAAGGAGGAGATTATTCCCTTGTATAAGGCTATGGTCAGGCCACACCTTGAGTACTGTATAGGTCTGGAGGCCTCATTTCAAAAAGATGTTTTTTTTTTTTTTTTTTTTTTTTTTTTTTTTGGTAGTTGTTGGCACATAGGCTTCTGTGGCCATAATGCACCTCCCAAGGTTTTTGCAGTACTTTGATACAAGCCGAAGGCGGGAATCAAACCCGCGACCTTTGGGTTGCCAGGCAGGCACTTTACCCACCCGGCTAGCCCGGTCAGCTAAGAAGGATGTAGAGCTGCTGGAATGAGTACAGAGAAGGGCAACAAGATTAGTGAATGGAACAAAAAGTTGCTCTTACAAAGAAAGGCTTAATTTTTGCAAATTACAGTGTCTGGAGACTAGGCACCGGCGAGGTGATCTGATAGAGGTGTATAAAGCCTTGAATGGTTTGATCATGCTCAATGCTCTAGTAGGAAGGGGATGAATGAGATTGGTCCACTTGATATCAATGGTTCGACTGTTGATGATCCTGCACAGATAGCTGACAATCTGAATGAATATTCTGCATCTACATTATTCACCCATGAGGAGTTATTAAGGGAGGAAAATTCCATACGCTTATCAAACTTTAACACGGTGCTCAAAGACTTTGCAATAACTGAGAGCAAAGGGAGGAGAGATTGTTGAAGTTAAACATAAAAAAGGCACCTGGGGTGGATGGGATCTATCCAGTTATATTAAAGGAAGCATCAAAGGAAGTAAGCAAATCCTTAACCATAATTAGGAGAGCATCTTTGGACTCAGAGAAAGTCCCCATGGGCCAGAGATGTGCAAATGTATCTCCAATTCACAAAAGGGGATCAAAGGGTGACACGAGTAATTACAGACTAGTTAGTTTAACTTCTGTTCTTGGGAAAATAATGGAGTCACTGGTTAAAGATGGATTGCAGGTCCATCTAGACAAGACTGCAGTAATAATTCAGACACAGCATGGGTTTGTTAAGGAGATGTCTTGTGTGACAAATTTGATTCGATACTATAATGTGGTTACAAAGGAACTAGATGCAAAAAATAATTTTAATATCATATATTAAAATTTATTTAATATTATATCAAAGCTTTTGACACCGTTGAACATGGATGACTACTGTACAAATTGGAACAATTTGTACTCCCTCTAGTTGCCTCCCAAATTAAGGGCAGGTTGCTACAATGGATAAAAGGGTGGTTGACTGGGAGAAGACAGATTGTTTGTTTGTTATTTGGTTTTTAGGAGCATTAGCAACTAAGGCCATATTGCTCTGGGATATGCGGTGGTCATTCTCTGACCTTTCCGCATCCTCCGTATTTGGTGGTGACGGGCTCGAACCCCGGTCTAATCAAGAAGCGTGTGCTACGCACTGCTGCTCCTTCCCACCTGGCTACGGAGGCGCCTGGAGAAGACAGAGAGAGGTAATCAATGGAAACTGCTCTTCGTGGATTAATGTTAGTGGAGGTCCCCCAGGGTTTGGTGTTGGGTCCATTGTTGTTTTATATATTTATCAATGATATCGATGAAGGAATATCAGGCTAAATGTTCAAGTTTGCAGATGATAGAAAGGCTGGAAGGGTTGTTAATGACAGTAATGGAAGTGTGCTACTGCAACAGGATCTAGAAAATTTGGGCAGATGGGCTGAGAAGTGGTAACTGAAGTTTAATATTGACAAATACAAAGTACTGCACATGTGTAGAAGTAACCCCAGAGAAATGTCTGAACTGTGTGGTACTACATTTAGGGTGGTTGAAAATGAAAAAGAACTGGGAATAATTGTGCACTTAGATATGGATTTTCTGAGCAGTGCAAACAGGCTGGAACAGGTCATGGGGAACTGTCAATGATATACAGAAATTTTGTTAGTAGGGAAAAGGTGATTATTCCTTTGTATAAGGCAATGGTCAAGCCACACCTTGAATACTGCGTACAGGTCTGGAGGCCTCATTTTAGGAATGATATAGAGTTGTTTTCATGAGTACAGAGAAGGGCAATAAGATTGGTGAGTGGAACGAAAGGGTGGCTTTACTAATAAAGGCTTAAGTTCTGAAAATTGTGGCATTTGGGAATTAAGCACCTGCAAGGTGATCTGATTGAAGTGTATAAGGCCTTGAATGGGTTGATTAGGCACAATTCTGATGGGATTCTTCCTCTTGCTTAGATTACAAACCTCAGGGGGCATAAAATCAAATTGAGGAAAGAGAGATTGAATAGATGTGCGAAAATTTGCCTTTAATCAGCGGGTAGTTTATTGCTGGGACAAACTTCCATCTGTCATTGTGGAAGTTGGTAGCTAAAATAAATTCAAGGAGGAACTGGACAAATGTTTAGAGGGAATGGATGAGTAAAATGTTTTTTTTTTGGTTGATGGTACATTAGCTTGCTTCCTTGCATCGCATGCTTCTACTACTACTACTACATGTTTTTAAAACTATTCATTTATTATTATTATATATTTTTTTTGTGAACCAGTAGAAATTAATAATAGAGTATAATGCGTTCCAAATTTTTTATAAAATCACTCACCTATACATTAAAAAAAAAAAAAAATATATATATATATATATATGACCATCATTTCAGAAACTGCATTTATAGATTATAGAAATCATTATTTTAACTTCTCCCAGTTTCTCATATCCAAATTATAAATATAATTAAAAAGCACTTATTCATTATTATATGAAAATTTATTTAGTCAATCAATTTACATTTTAAAATTATAATTAAAAAAAAATAACTTATCTATTATTACATATTATATTTTATTTTATTTTTAATGCAATCCTTGTGCTAAAGCCAAAATTTAGCGACCCATCCGGATATTTCTGTGACCCACTGGCAGATCACAACCCACAGGCTCACAAAAGCTGTTATAGGATGCTATAACATTTTTTTTACCAAGGCCATTCTAGTATATTTTGTTTTAAATAAATATGAACAAAAAAAGAGATTTAACTTAAATTAACATAATTTATCAATTGTTGGGTGTACTGTGATTGTATTTTCATACACGCCAGGTATTTCTTGATTGCTTTTAAAAACAATTTACTATTTTTGAATTAAAAAATTACAAATAATAAATAATTAAGAATGAGCCTTTATTTCACGCAGTAATATCAAATAGGTATCGGGAACAATGGAGGGAAAAATCTTTACTGTCTACACCGAAAAAGTTATTAGAGATGAAAATACAGTAAACAGAAATGTTTATAAAATACTTTTTAATTTTCATTCAGTAATTAACAAATTTAGAAAGATGATAAGCTTCAGTGATCCGAAATTGCTACTGCTGCTGAAGGGCTCCTTCACAGGATTCGTAGTCTGTCAAATAAAGTAGTGTTTTGGAAATATCCGGTCAGGTAGCTACGGAAAAAGGCTTGTTAACCCTTTGTAATATAGCCACTGGCAACAAAGAGATAGAGAGGGACTCACATCTATCGAGAATGTGTCACCCTGAAATAGAGATCGCTGAGCTAAGTAACAAGACAATGGCATAGCACACTGATTTATAGAGCCAAAAACGAATCCAATATTATGTATTATGAACATGTTATATATTTTAATAAACAGAAGAAACATGATACTAATAAGCAATCAAGAAAAACAAATTACTGACGAGTTTTTAAAGTTGTGTAACTAAGTGATAACAAAAACCTGTTTTCATGAGTCTAGGTCCAATGTTTTAAACCTTTGTTCCAAGGACAAATAAAAGATGATGAGACTAATGTAAAATGAGTTGTACCACGTATTGTTATTTCAATAGTATTAATAAATAGTGTTTATGTTTACAAAATTCTAGCATGATTATTGATTGTGTGCTTGTCAGGCTATTTTTCTACTAGCTTACCTCTATGACAATATGTGATATGTGCAAACCAGAGCCAAGTGATCATAGCACGAAACACTGCTATATCAACAGGTCCAGCACAAAGCAGCCTGTTTGAATATATCACAGTGGGGGACATAAGTAGTTTCATAATTTGTAGTTTACCTCTGGGTGGACACATCATGAGAAAAAAAATAGTTCAACACCCATATTAATCGAGAGGCAGATTAATCAAAAGGTAGTGAAGACAGACACTTGTTTGAATATATTGAGGTGTATAAAAGTTATAGATAAGGAAGAGGGTATCTGGCTTCCACACCTTGAAAGTCAGCCATACATGCTCAAGAAAAATGACAAATATGCCTGAGCTTATATTAGCATTAACAGAGGCATGTGATACAAGAAAGCAAGCTTATACAGTGTTGCAGTGCTAATTCCGCCTTTCCCTTTTAATCCATAATAAGTATATTAATTTTAATTTCTCATAATTCCCCTATTTAGTTATTATCCAAAACTTCGTTTATTAACAATTGTAGAGTTATTAAAACTGCGTATTAAAGCAAGTTAGATGTCCTTAAATCTTTAAATTGGAACCTGTTACAATGGTGTCTAAAAAAATGGCGAAATTAGCCACAGCAACTATGTAAAAAGAAAGCCTATCTAATACTCTACAGAAGACTGCAGTTGTTTGCCGGCGACGGCTATCTCGGGAGCCACCTACGGGTTAGATTTTTATAAACACAGGAAAGATGCGCTTAGCTTGACATGCAAATAATGACGACAGAAAGGGGGGGGGGAATCAGAGAGGAAGATATACAGACACCCGTGTGAACGGATATGGTAGATTCCTCCGAGCATCGTAAACTCGGTGAATATGTAAGCTAGAGACTCTTCATTTTCCTAATAAGGAGCTGGTGAAGTGTCTACACGCGTGGGCAGAATGTTTGATACATAGCATGGCGTGGTGACTCCTTTGATTAAGTGTCCCATAACGTGGGAGTTCTCCAATAAGAGAAAGGAAAATGTATAAACAATAGGGGAGAACTAGGGGTATAAAAGCAGGTCCTCGAGACCCAGAGGGAAGTCGAGAGGGAAGTCGAGAGAAGAGGAGGTGACGAGAAGAAGAGACGTGAGAGCAAAGAAGATACCACAGAGGATAGAGAAGTTCCAGTCACGGAGAACGGAGGGAAGAGCCGCCGCCCAGCCATATCTTAGACTGGTAAGTTGATGATGAAAAGATGGATTCTTTCTAGCCTCTTATAATCTTGTAACTAATAACTGCTGTGTTTAAGAATGATAATCCCAAAGAACATAATCCTATTATTATCATAATGATTTGTTGAATTTATATCTATGTAAGATTTACTTTCTCTTGTATTAAACTTTATTATGTTTGCACCATAGGAGTTTCTCGTTCTCTGCCAAAACCTCACATGCAACCACTAAAGCTAAATGTTAAGACATGATTACAGGTTAATTGCGGTGTCAAGTAATCGGTTGCATGATTACCCGATAATAATAAGAACGACGCGAAGCCCAAACCGCGGGGAGGGGTAGAGAGGGGGATAAACAGCTCCATCTCTCTTCATCCCTGAGGGTACACGAAGCTTTTGTCCTAAACAAAACCACTAGACGATAAACAGAGCTATAAGATGACCAACCAAAAGAAGAACGTCGAAAACGACTTAACTACACTTAGAATAAAAAGTATAAGTTATGCCTAGACTAACTAGTGCTGATGCGGCCACACCCTAGTACACACAAGGCCTAGGTAAATAAGTGCAGCAACTGTGTGTGTGCGGGGTAACAACAGCATCAGCCAAAAAAAAAAATAAAAAAAAACACACTTCCCATTTCATCCATCCATTCGCTCCAAATGTTTGTCTAGTTCTGCCTTGAAATTATTTCAGTTGTCAACTTCTACATCGACAGATGGAAGTTTGTTCCAGCAATAAACGACACACTGGATAAAGGCAAATTTCTGCACATCGATTCTACAACTGTCTTTCCTCAATTTGAATTTATGTCCCCTCAGGCGATTATTCTGAGCAAGAGGAAGAATCCATCCGCATTGAGCATACTCAAACTATTCAAGGTTTTATACACCTCAATCAGATCACCTCACAGGTGCCTAGTCTCCAGACACTGTAATTTGAAAAATTAAGCCTTTCTTTGTAAGAGCAACCCTTTGTTCCATTCACTAATCTTGTTGCCCTTCCCTGTACTTATTCCAGGAGTTCTACATCCATCCTAAAATGAAGCCGCTGGACCTGTATACAGTACTCAAAGTGGGGCCTGACTACTGCCTTATACAAGGAGATAATCACTTCCTTATCCCTGCTAGAAATATTACTGTATATCATTGACAGGACAATATGAGCTACTCTTGCAGACTGTCTCCACTGCTCAGAAAACTTCATATCTGACTTTCACAATTACCCCCCGGGTCCTTTTCATTCTCTACCACCTTCAGTGTAGTACCACTTAGTTGATATGTTACTCTGGGGTTACTGCTACCCATATACAGTATTTTACATTTGTTAATGTCAAACTTCAGTTGCCACCTCTCAGCCCATCCACTCAATGTATCCAGATCCTCTTGCAGTAGCGTATTAGTATTAGTAATGGCCGCATGGTGCAAGAAAGCCTATGGCTTATGCTGCACCAGCCAAAAAAAAAAAAAAAAAAAAAGGAAATGAAACTTATCATCCTATGTGCTTCCCTTACCCGAAAGTACTATCCAGATGACCTTTGAATTTCCCCAAACTGTCGGCCTCTACCACCCATGAAGGCAACTTATTCCAGTAATTTATAACTCGCTGGCTAAAATAAAACTTCCTGCAGTCCTAATAACAGCGTACTGTTATTAGGATCATTACCAATCCTACCAACCATCATATCAACTGCAAACTTAGATATTAAGCTTGATATAACTTCATCAATATCATTAATAAATACAGAAAACAACAATGGGTCCAAAACTGGACCCTGGGGACTCTACTAATAATATTAGGCCATGAAGAGCAATGTCCATTGATCACCACTCTCTGTCTTCTCCCACTCAACCATCCCTTTATCCAAAGCAGCATTTTGTCCTTAATGCCATACTGCTCCAATTTGTAAAGCAGTCTTCAAAAGCTTTCCTACAATTCAAGTATATGATACCAAAATTATTTTTTGCATCTAGTTCCTTGGTGACCACATCATAGTATCCAATCAAATTGGTCAGACAAAACTTTCCCCTAAAAAACAAACTGGAGAATTGGAGATTGGCATTTTAGGAATTTGTAGTGTATATTCGAGACATTGAAGCTGATTGAGCAGCGCAGGGTTTCCCAAAGTGTAGTGGAATGAAATGTACTATCAACAGCAAAACTATGGATAGGATTTCTGGTCAATGGAAGAAGGTCATTAAAATACAAGAGGAGATGAGTGAGGGAAAGAACTGAACGTTGGGGGGCACCAACATTAGTTGAGAAGTTAGAAGACAGAGAGCCATCTGCCATCACCCTTAGTCAGCGGTCAGAAAGAAAACTAGATAACCAATCACAAAAAACAGTTGGCAAACCTTAAGATGGAAGTTTTTTTAGAAGACCTTTGTGCCAAACATGATGGAAAGCCTTTGAGATATCAAGAGAAACTGCTTGTGTTTCACTGAATTTTTCCATTGAATTTGTCAATAAATGGGTAACATAAGCCAGAATATCACCAGTGAATCAACACTAATGGAATCCATACCGGCGATCGTTGAGCAGAATGAAGGTTTCTAGGTAGTTTAAGAGTTGGCGGTTAATTGATTTCTAAAGAACTTTAGAAAGAGTAGAAGTAATTGCAATGGGATGATAATTGGTTGAGAGGGATTTGTCACCCTTTTTAGTAACTGGTTGGATATGAGAAATTTCCAAGCAGAAGGAACAACACCTTTGTATTAAGAAAGTGAAAAAAAGCAGCAAAGAACAGGAGAAATACCATCAGGACCTGGAGACCTGGACCAGGACAGACTGCTTCTATATGGATGGGATACACTTAAATAGAAAGAGTGCAAGAATATTTGCTGATGCTATTGAGGCAGACTTAGGTGAGTAGGAAAACTGCTAGCTTGGAGAGATACATGGACTAATAGATTAACAGTAGCTACTGGCAGAGGTAAAAGTGATTCTTGCACTACTTCTATTAAATGCAATTGAGCAGCAGCCTGGAAAGCAAGGCAATGGGAATTTCCAAGGATTGCTGGGAGTCATAGTGGAAAAAGTAAATACATGGGCTGTGTTAAGGTAACTAAGAGTAGAAATAGGTGCACGTACACCAATGCCAAGCGTAGAGTTAATAAATTCGATTAGCTTGAAGTGCTAGTCAAGACATCAAAGGTAGATATTGTTGGGATATCAGAGTAATTGCGTAGGCAGATATGAAGTTTTCTGAGCAGTGCAAACGGTCTGCAAGAGTAGCTCATGGCATCTTGTCAATGATATACAGGAATTTTTCTAGCAGGGATGAGGAGGTGATTATTTTCTTGTATAAGGCAATGGTCAGGCCACAGCTTGAGTACTGTATACAGGTCTGGAGGCCTCATTTTAAGAAGGATGTAGAGCTGTTGGAACGAGTACAGAGAAGGGCAACAAGATTAGTGAATGGAATAAAGGGTTGCTCTTACGAAGAAAGACTTAATTTTTCAAATTACAGTGTCTGGAAACTAGGCACCTGCGAGGTGATCTGATAGGGGTGTATAAAGCCTTGAATGGTTTGAGCATGCTCAATGCGGATGGGATTCTTCCTCTTGTTCAGAATAATCGCCTGAAAAGGCATAAATTCAAATTTAGGAAAGACAGTTGGTTGTAGGATAGACGTGCGGAAGTTTGCATTTAGCCAGCGGGTGGTTGATTGCTGGAACAAACTTCCATCTATTGTTGTAGAAGTTGGAAGCTTAAATATATTCAAGGCAGAGCTTGATAAACATTTGGAGTGGATGGGTGAAATAACGGTGGTTTTTTTTTTTTTTTTTGGCTGATGCTATATAAGCTTGCTTTCTTGCATCATGTACCTTTGCTAATGTTTCTTATCATCAAGATTTATCAAAATCCTTCTGAAATCCAGTTGACGGTGAACCACACGAGGCATTGCATGGAGCATGTTAGGAATGGTGGGAGGTGTTTTACCAAGATCATTAATACATGAGTCAGAAGAAAAATGGGTTGCTAGCAGGTTAGCTTTATCCTTGGCTGAAATGAAAATAGAACCATCTGGTTTTGACAGAGGTGGGAGCAGAGATAGGCAAAGGTTGCAGCCAATAGCTTTGGCAAGAGACCAGAATGCTTGGCTACCATTAGGACAAGAAACAAGTTTTCTACACTTAGTCTATTCAAAATCTAGTTTGGACTGATTAATAACAACTGCTTTACAATTAATGCAAGCTTTAGCGTAGGCAGAAAAATTGGAAACAAGCCAATTACGATATGCAACGTTCTTCTCTTGAACAGCCTTAGCACAATTTTTTTGAAAACCAAGGTTTAGATAAAGGATGAGATTTTAAAGTGGAGTGTGGAATAAAGGATTCCATTCCTACAAGAATAATTCCACTGACATGATCTGAGCAAACGTTGACATCACAAGTTTTGAAACAATAATCTGACCAATGAAAAGAAGAAAAGAAACCTCACAGGTGATCCCATTTTGCATTTTTGTAATGCCAAACAACATGAGGTTGGGAATTGCCATAAGATAAAGGCTCCACTGGAGAAGAGACGATCACCTAGTTATGATCTGAGGTGCCTAAAGGACCACTCACTTCAACCATATACTTAAGGGTTGTTTGTGAGAAAAAGATAAAGCGTGTTGGCTGTATGGTTAGGATTGAATGGTAAAATGATATGTAAATGAATAATTCTGGTAGGTAAATGAACAATCTGTGCGACGTCATTAGTAACTGCAAAAGCCTCAGCATCTCGACCAGCTGGGTCTATGTGACTAGAGAACGTAAGCCAGCTGGATTTGCGAACATTAAAATCATCAAGAAAAATTACCTCACTGTTAGGAAAGTTGAACTGGAGAAAGTCAAGTTGCAAAAAGAGGAAGTCAAAGAGCTCCAAATGATTGATGCAGTTGGTAGAACAGTAGAGACAACAAATGAATTCACAGAATGAGGTTGTTGTTATTGTTATTTGGTGTTTAGGAGCATTAGCAACTAAGGCCATATTGCACCGGGGATATGCAGTGGTCATTCCCTGACCTTTCCGCATCCTCCGTATTTGGTAGTCACAGGCTTGAACCCTGTTCTAATCAAGAAGTGTGTGCTACACACTGCTGCTCTTGTCCACCTGGCTACGGAGGTGCCAGAATGAGGTAGAGAGATTTTAAGCCAGAGAAGATCGAAAAGAGGTGACTCCAAATTACCAAGTCTCTGACAAGAGATATCAAAACGTACATATGCAGAAGTACCTCCTTTGAGGCAAAATGAATCATACACTGAATAATTTGTGAAATTGAGATGAGCAGTGTTTGAATCAACCAATAACTGAGATTCTGTCAGAAAAAGTACATGGGGTTTGGCAGACCGTAAGTGGATATGAACGTCATTGAGATTAGAACTGAGACCGCTTATATTTGTGAAATGAACTAAGAAGTGTTTGGGAGTTTTGATCTTTTTTTCAGATAAGGTTGCTCTATTAGTTTGACAATTCATGGTGTATTCAATAGTAAGAAAAATTGGGGGGCATGCTGTATGAAGTAATGATATTTTTGGATATGCTGTACACATGGTAAGAATATACCCATATCCTTGACATAATGTGGCCTCGGCAATGGCCCCCCACATACATACTACTCAGACTCTTTCCAGTCACTATCTGGAACAGTAGAGGTAGCAAGGTTACACACTAGGTGATCCAGAAGCCTCCTAGAGAGTTACCAATAGGTTCGGTCCAGTGTACTAACTAGCGGCCAGACTGCAAACATGGTTTTAGAGCTGTACCCTCGAAATGTAAAGAAGTTTGTATCTCAGCATGGTGTTCATCATAGCCTCAAAAGACATCAGTCATACTGCATGATGGAAGAGATAACGAAGAGTTGACCGGAACTTAGCTCTGGAGAATAAACATGTGTTCCACCACTTCAAGCTTCCAATAAGCAAAGTGGTGGTATTGCATTGGTTGATAGGAGTCATCTACCACCATCTATCAACAGTTGAACCATCGATGTCAAGGGGACCAATCGGATTCATCCCCTTCCTTCTAGAGTTTACATAAGTAAAGAACTCTTTGCTGTTTTTCTTTGCATTCTTTGCTAAAGATTTCTCGTAATCTGCCTTTACCTGCCTAACCTTCTTTTTCACTTTATTACAAACCAGCTTATATCTTCCTAGGCTTCTGTGCCACCTGTAAATTTATATGTATCCCATGCATTTTTCTTCTCTGCCACATGTCTCATCAGTTCATCTGACATCCATTTAGGCCTAAACCTTGAACAATATTTCTTAGTTGGTATAGAAAATCTAGTAGCTTTCAAGATTAATTCTTCGAATCCTTCCCATTTAGAATTTGCTGTTTGTAACATCATCAGTTGGTCCCGCTGTATAGACTTTAAAAACTATCTCAGACCTCCATAGTCACCTTTATGAAAGCAAAAACCCTTCCCTTTACCCCCGATGGTAGTTACCTCTTTGAGTAAATCCCACATCGGTACACTGTGCTCACTGCCACCTAGAGGTTCCTTTATCTGAAGATTCTTGATGCAAGAAGAATCACTACTGATAATCAGATCAATAGTATTACTCCCTGTGGTTGCCTCTCGAACATGCTTCTGTAGAAAACAATCATCCAATGAATCCACAAAAGCCTTGCTAGTGTGCGAATGACCAACCCACAAGTTCCAGTCAATATCTGGGAAATTAAAATCCCCCGTTATAAGACAATCTGATTTACTGGCCCACTCTATTTCTCTGTACAGCTGTTCATTATAGTCATCAGAGTCATTAGGCCTATAACACACACCCACTCTCATTTTTCCTTTCCCAGTGATTATGTTACACCAAACAGACTCAACATTTAATTGTTCACAACATCAACTGGATGCACTTCCATAGATTTTATGTGTTTCTGAACTAATAGCATAACCTCTCCTCCCTGTACATCGTACTCCCCAAATTCCAATTCTGCATTCCTCATATTTGTGTGACACTACATCTCTGATATCTCAACAATATCTGCTTTCAATGTTTTAACCAGCACCTCAAATTCATCAAATTTATTTACTACACTCCTAGCACTGGTGTACACGCAAGTATACTGTACATGCACCTGTTCTTATTCTTAGCTACTCTAACACAGCCCATGTATTTACTTGTTCCACAATGACTCCCAGCAGTCTCTGAAATCCCTGACACCTTATTTTCCAGGCTACTGCTCATTCCAATAGAAGCAGTGGAAAAATCACTTTCACCTCTTCAAGCAGCTACTGTTAATCTATTAGTCCATGTACCCTCCCAAGCTAGCAGTTTTCTGACCCACCTAACACTGCCTAGTAGCATCAGCAAATATTCTTGCACCCATTAGCATTAGTGTAGGCATACAATGCAAGAAAGCAAGCTTATGCAGCATCAGCCAAAAAAAAAAAAATCTCCCATTTCATCCCTCCATTCATTCCAAATGCCTGTCCAGCTCAGCCTTAAATTTATTTAGCCTATTATTTTCCACAACAAAAGATGGAAGCCTGTTCCACCAATCAACTACCCGCTGGCTAAAGGCAAATTTCTGCACATCTATTCTACAACTATCTTTCCTCAATTTGAAAATGTGCCCCCTCAGGTTCTTCATCTGAGCAAGACGGAGACTCCCATCAGCATTCAGCTTGCTCAACCCATTCAAGGCTTTATACACCTCAATCAGATCACCTCACAGGTGCTTACTCTCCAGGCACTGCAACTTGCAGAACTTAAGCCTTTCTTGGTAAGAGCACCCCTTTGTTTCCCCTCACCAATCTTGTTGCCCTTCTTTGTACTCGTTCTAGCAACTCTACATCCTTCCTAAAATGAGGCCTCCAGACCTGTACACAGTACTCTAGGTGTGGCCTGACCATTCCCTTGTATAACGGGATTATCACCTCCCTGTCCCTGCTAGCAAAATTCCTATATATCATTGACAAGACTCCATGATCTGCCCTGGCAGCCCTTGATCCTGAACAAGTTTTATTGTGAGTGGGCATATTCAAATTTTTCATTAAGTAACATTAGTTTGACTGTTTTTAGTGGTGGCAGAAAACTTCACACTCACTCTTCAAACTTAATACAGTGTGCATGCATATTGGGCAAATTTTACTTTTGTTTGTATGCTTCCCTAATATGGCAATTGCTATCACTGCCAACATGTCGGTATGGCTACCACAAGATTAATCCTGCCATTCCAAAGGCATCAATGCTAGTAGTGATAACTCTAACATTTCTACTTGTAATCAAGAATTTTAATAATAATAACCACAAGATGACAAATAAGTTTCTTCATCCCTCCAAGTGAAATTGTGTCAGTCTGTTCTTTTGCTTCTTAACTCCCACAACAAATTCACTCATGAAAGTGTATTTCTTTTTAGCAACCAACTTCTTGTTCACTTTGAACTTACTGTGTTTCTTTTACCTGTATAACATAACATGCAGAAGAGCAAAATTATTAACTTCAGCAGATATGATGATAAGGTCGCAAATGTATTTGAACACATGTGCCCCAGTTGGTTCCATTTTGCACAACAGTTTTAATTATTAAACATAATTGAAAAACTTTCTTGAGCATGTATGGTCTGCTTGAGGCAGCCAGGAAGTATAAATCTGTTCCTGATACACCATAAAAATAATTTGTTCTACCTGCCTTCAGCAGAAAAGCATATACGGCAAAGGCAACAAAAGGCAATTGCCTCAGATGCTTCTTTAAGGCTGGGGTGGATACTTTTTAAGGGAAAAAAAATTAGAAAATTGGAAGCTTCAAATCTAGCAATCATTACAAGCACTGGATTAATGCTTCATACATCATCACCACTGCCTTGGCTATATGGACAGATACTGCCCATGGCAGTATCTGTCCTGTACCCGATTGCTCCACATACATCAAGCAAGCAGTGCATTTTAAAAGGCTGTGATTCAGAGGGCAACTGCCCCCCTCAAAATGCATAAGGGCCTACTTGCTTATTTTTAGGTGCAGGTCAATTGTTATCTGGACCATTATTTGGTAAACATTTTTGAATTTAATGTTAAAACTGGGTTAAAGTGTTTTACAATTTGGATTTCATGATTTCTAAATTAAAAAATTTATCTCCTTAATCAACTGCTCTTTTCACAATGGGAAAGTTGTTCCTATCCTCAGTTTAGTATATAAACATGATTAGCATACTTTATGTGTTTACCCATGTGTTTACTTGTTCCGCAATGACTCCCAGCAGTCTCTGAAATATACTGCATCTTGTTTTCCAGGCTGCTGGTCATTTCAATAGAAGCAGTGCAAGAATCACTTTCACCTCTGCCAGTGGCTACTGTTAATCTATTAATCCTTGTATCCCCACAAACTAGCAGTTTTCCGATGCACCTAACACTGCCTCGACAGCATCAGCAAATATTCTTGCACCCTTTCTATTTAAGTGTATCCCAACCCTGTAGAAGCAGTCTCTCCTGTTAACAAGTACAGACCAGGCTGAAAAAAATTCTACCCCTTGGGCCTTGCACAATCTTTCCAGGGACAAATTGATCGACAAGGCTCTCATCATATACTCCCTCCTATCGTGTCTGGGCAGAATTGCAGACACTTTCAAATTCAACCCTATTTCACGGCTTTTTTTCAACAGTGACCTGTATTTGTTAAGTAATTCCGCCAGTCTCCTACTCTTAATATCATTAGTGCCAACGTGTACAACTATATCACCTTTTGTGCCCTTAAAAGATGATATCTGCCCTACAACGTCATCAACTTTTGCCCCTGGAAGACATACCCTGGTCCTGTTCCACCTATTCTTTTTACAAAGCATGTTCCCCGTTTCCCTGACAATAGAGTCACCAACAACTACTAGTTGCTGTGGGACCAGCACATTCTGCCTTGGGGGTTGCCGCTGTGTTGTGTGATGACCAAGTGCAAGCTCTGGCATTGATGTGGGCAGCTGAGAGCTTGATGGGCCCCCTCAATTTATATCCTTCAAGGGCATCCACCCTGTCCTTCAAGCTCTCATATAGGCCCATAACAATGCTGAGTTGTCGCCTGATTTCCTTACACTCCTTACATCGCGCGCACACAAAGACATCCCCCATGGCAGTATCTGTCCTGTACCCGATTGCTCCACATACATCAAGCAAGCAGTGCATTTTAAAAGGCTGTGATTCAGAGGGCAACTGCCCCCCTCAGTTCTCCCCTAAGCCACAGCACTCCCATTAGCTTGAGCCTTTTGCTTTGCTGCTCTGGTCTGAGTCATGATGTTGATTTAATTTCAATAAAATTTCAATTTCAGTACAAAATTAAAACCCTAAACTTGTATCCCAACACAGTTATAACGCTATATTTATTTTTCAGTATCGAGTGTTATCTACAAGTTCCCTTTATATAACTTCCGTATCAAGTTATGTATTAATTATTTATGTTACGTTTGTAATCAAAGTCGATATATGTATATAGTTAAAAGTACAATTTAATTGACAATGAAGTTTAACAAGATTAATAGATTTACTGATTAACTGACAATATTATGTTATGCACTATACTATTTTAAGCTTATGCTATCTAGTTCGGGATGTGTTGTATCGTGTAACAATGGCGGTAAATTACGAACGGTAAATCTATGGTCACTTAAGTATTGATTAACTTCCAAATCTCGCTGTCCCAATTCAGAATAAACTAAGGATCCTGACTAGATCTATAGCTACTAATAGAAAATAATGTGATATAACAATTGGTTAATAAATCAGCTAAATATGGTTAAAAAAACCTTTTTATCCATACATTTATACATTTTGAACATACTGAATGTGTGGTGTGATGGGGATAACTAGTACCCCTTTTGCTGTTTTTCCATCACATGCTGACTGAAAGCTTTGGGCATGAATCTCTCTCCTAAATGCTCAATGAGAAGTGGGCATTCCATAAATATTTTTGGAGAAATTCGAACATAAAAGCATGTCCTCAAAAAACTGAGAAAGTGAAGGGAGGAGAACAGTAGAAGACGAGTATAGAAAAGTCAGAACCTCTGAGCCCGCACCGCCAAGAAGTAGTTGCCAACAGCCAAGCATATTAGTGAGCCAACGCTCAAGTAGTCCAACTGGCAAGAATGCTCAGAATCATCATCTGACCAGACAGCACCTGTAATAAGCTTAGTAAGTCAAAATGCCCTATCTATAAGTATAGAAGTGTCTGCAAGATCATTAATGAAATGGAAAATTATTTATATTAATCCCTACCCAAGAGGAACAATAACAATAGAAATGATTTCTTCCTAGTAAATCCCAGCATGTGTATGTTAGTATTTTGAATGTTAGTATTTTAATGATGTTAGTAGCACATGTGTTAGGATTTCATGTTTTGTTGTTGATCATATGCATCAAATACGGAACCCTTATATTGAAGTATTTGCACTAAGTAAAATTGGTAACAAGAAGTAGAAGTAATAATAATGACGAGATAACTGATAATGATGAGTAGTGACTATTGAAGAGTAATAATGATTAGATTAATAATGACTACTTACAGTGGCAGATCCAGAAAAAAATGACAGGAGGGAGCGCCAATTTGTGCACAAAATAATGCACAGAACAAAACAAATATGACACTCAAACATAATGTGACTGGCAGACACAGGCACACAGCTAAAATCTGAATTACTTTGAAGTAAACATTACATGTGACCAAACCTCGAACTAGAATGGCGATTACATCAGAATCAGTGTTGCCAGCTATAGTCAGTTGAAAATAGCTGAGTCACAATGCAAAAATAGATAAAATCCTATGTTAACAATGAAAAAAAAAATTATTTTGTAGCTAAAGCGTATTTAAATGATTGGTGTATATTCTCCTAAAAACGACAGGGGGGGCCCGTGTCCGGTGTCCCTACCCTGAATCCGCCACTGGCTACTTATACGTAATATGGATATGAACAGAAAGTGCTTATATAAATCTTGTTCACATATTTTCATACTCATGTTTATTTTACTTATGTCTTTTAACTTCTTAAAGGATGCAAGTATGCTGTATGGGTGTGTGTTTTTATATTCGCAATAATTGTTTTGTTTTATTAAACAATTGACTTTGCTGACACTCATTCACACCAGGAACGATGCCAGAGCTGAGAATAAAGTGTTAAGAATTAATGATGTTAAAGGGAAAAAAATGGTTATTGTGCATTGAAGGTTTAAGTTATTAGCATAGCAAGATTTTCAATGTTTACACAATGCACCAACCCAAACTGCAGTCCTCGATCTTGAAGATTGAGGGTATATGAGTCATCACTCATATACCCTCAATCTTCAAGCTGCACAAACTGCAGTCGTCACTCTTGAAGATCGAGGGTATATGAAGTCGGGTCCTACCTCACCGCTAGATGAATACTAAGAAGAGGGGGGAGTCAGAGACAAGAGAGCCTAAAATGCCATAACTACATTGATGATGAAAAATAATAGGAACACCTAAACACAGTCTATTCTTCCATGCCCTAAGCTTCATCACCATAATCAAACAAACCACCAAAACCCAACCCGGTAACAGTACTCTACACAGCTAAATCTATGTACTGAAGAGCAAACATCCATATCACTGTTGCATTAGTTCTGTTTTAACTTTAAATAAAATTGATTTATATTCATTTCGCAAGTACATCAATGGTGTTTATAACTAAACTGACAGCCCTGCTATCAGTTTACTTATAAACACTATTGCTGTTTGTGAAATAAATATAAATCAATTTTATTTGAAGGAAACTTGGTCATTCAGAAAAAAAGCACTTCATTAGTCAAAAATTTTAATTTTAAAAACCATAAAATCTAAACAGTAAGACAAAGTCAATTTTAACGTAAAATTCAAAAATTTCAGCCCAAATATGACAAAAAAGCCCCAGACAACACAGAGTATAAAATGAAAAACCACCATCCTCTGTGTAACAGTGAGCAATGGTCCACTGTGTTCAACCTCCCCCACCCCCCCATATTATATTATGACAATTATTGTAATTTTGGTTTAATTTTTAAGTACATTTTTAAAAGTAATTTATTTTGTAGCTAAAGAGTATTTAAACGATTGGTGTATATTCTCCTAAAAACGGCATTCATCACTGCCTATTTTGATATTTTCATTATTTAAACCTTTACTTATACACAATTATGAGTTCAACTGGAAAGGGTACACATAACATGTCACAGGATGCTAGGACTCATGGGGGATTTGTAACTGACAATTCACCTGTGGGTTACAACCCTTTTTCTTGTAGCTGCAGTTACATGAATTTTCTCTAGTTGAGAGCGATTCTTTCTGTGTGCTAGCTGTAGGGAGTGGGATGACTTAAATTACAATCAGGTTAAGCAAAATTAAGTCTCTGAATACACAAGATAATACCCAAGACAAAAACTGAAATGGGGACTTCACAGAAATCCAAGTGTCTGATTCCATACCATGCAATGCTTTCCCAAGTTTGGCCCAAGGACTGAATCTTTCAGTGCAGAATGCTCTGGTTTCCACAGGAAGTAGTCTTACTGGAGGATTCAATTGTAAGGAATACCGGAAATATATTTTGTAATAAAGACAAAAGCATATTTTTGCCTAGACTGTGAAGGAGTTTAATAACCTATGGGTTAGTGCAATTGCATCATTTTTCTACATAAATACTCTATGCATACAATGATCATCTACCAAGGTAGATGGATTGGCATCATTTTAATTATATCTCTTATTGTGAATAGAATTGAAACGGTGGCATCCGGATAGTGATATCTGCCGAGAATAAGTAACAAAAGCCTTCTCCTTGGTGAAATATTACTTATTTTCAAGGTGAAGTGTTACTTATTAGGAGAAGAATCCTTTTTTGCAAAATATAAGACAGGTCTGAGTTTTAGAAGGATTGAAATCAATTACGTTATCTTTGCCCCACCAGAGAATTACCTGGAGATCAGCATTGAAGGATTTGGTAGAGGATATTCGAGAAGTTGAAGCTGTTTGTGGAGGTGGAGGTTTCTCAAACTGGAAGATGGAATGCACTGTGTTATCATCAGCAGCACTATGGATAGGATTTCTGGTGAATGGAAGAAAGTTATTAATAAACAAGAGAAAAGGAGTGAACACTAGCATTAGTTCAAAAGTTAGGAGACAGACAGCCATCTACCATCACCAGAAGTGAGCAGTCAGAAAGAAAACTGGACACTGAATTACAAAAAAACAGTTGTCAAACCATAAGATGGAAGCTTATTTAAGAACATTATGCCAAACGTGATCAAAAGCTTTTGAAACGTCAAAAGCAACTGATTGTATTTCACCAAATATTTCCATAGATCGGTAACCTTATTGGTGACAATTGTCAGGTGACTTATGGTTCACTATTATCAGGGAGACAGGGAATAAACTATGCATGAAGGATAGGTGGAACCAAACCAGGGTATGTCTGCCAGGGTCAAAAGTTGATGACGTTGTAGAGCAGATATCATCTTTCAAGGGCATCAAAAGTAATATCGTTGTACATGTTGGAACTAATGATATTATGAGTAAGAGATCTGCTGATTTACTCAACAAGTACAGGTGAATGTTGAAAAAAACTCGCGAGTTAGGGTTGAATGTGAAAGCGTGTGCAATTCTGCCCAGACACAATAGGAGGGAGTATATGACGACAGCCTTGTAAATCAATTCGCCCCAGAGACACTGTGCAAAGATCACGAGGTAGAAATTTTTTCAGCCTGGTCTGTTCTTGTTGACATCAGAGACAGCTTCTACAGAGATGGGGTACACTTAAATAGAAAGGGTGCAAGAATATTTGTCGATGCTATCGAGAAAGTGTTATGTGGGACAGAAAACTGCTGGCTTGGGGGGGGATACACAGACAAAAAGGATAACACTTGCTGCAGGCAGAGGTAAAAGTGGTTCTTGCAATGCTTCTATTGGATGAGCAGCAGCATGGAAAGCAAAGCAATGGAAATTTCCAGGACTGTTGCGAGTCATAGTGGAACAAATAAATATTTGGACTGTGTTAGGGTAACTAAGAGTGGATACAGGTGCATGTATACTTGCATGAACACCAATGCTAGACGCACAATTAATCAATTTGATGAGATTGAAGTGCTAGTCAAGACATCAAAGGCAGATATTGTTGGGATATCAGAGACGTGGTGTCACACAGATATAAGCAGTGCAGAATTCGAATTTGGGGAGTACAACGAGTACAGAAAGGATACACAGAACAGGAAGGGAGGAGGGGTTAAGCTGTTATTTAAGAAACACAAAATCTAAGGAAATGCATCCAATTGACGTTAGTGGACAATGCAATGTTGAGTCTATTTGTTGTGACATAAGCACTGGGAAAGTTAGTTAGTTAGTTAGTTATTTTTGGTTTTAAGGAGCATTAGCAACTAAGGCCATATTGCTCTGGGATATGCAGTGGTCATTCCCTGACCTTTCCGCATCCTCCGTATTTGGTGGTGACGGGCTCGAACCCCGGTCTAATCAAGAAATGTGTTCTACGAACTGCTGCTCCTTCCCACCTGGCTACGGAGGTGCCTGCACTGGGAAAGGAAAAATGAGAGTGGGTATGTGTTATAGGCCTAATGAATCTGATGAGTATAATGAGCAATTGTGCAGAGAAATAGAGTGGATCAGTAAATCAGAATGCGTTGAAATGGGAGATTTTAACTTTCCAGATATTGACTGAAACTTGTGGGTCAAGTTACTTGCACACTAGCAGACTTTTTTGGATTTATTGGATGACTGTTTTCTACAGCAACATGTTCGACAGGCAACCAGAGGGAGCAATATTCTTTACCTGATTATCAGAAGTGATTTTTTTTATATATAAACCCCAAACACGAGAGGTATTAGAACTTATAGTACTTGGTAACATGCTTGGGTTGGAGGCTGAGATGATTAAAGAAGATATTTGTTCACATTGGACTTGAACTTCTGTAGACTGTAATTTTCAGTAAATCTGTATGAAAGAAGGTAGTTACAGAAAACAGCAGTTTTCTGTAACTACCTTAAATAAAAGAGGAAGATGAAAAGTTCATTCTGCGAGTTTGAAGTTGGACTGTAAATGGACATTGGCTGGTGGCAGAATATGTTCAGACTGTTTTGAAAGAGAGAGCGGGAATTATAGAAGCCAATTCAGAAGAACAGTGCCCATGGAAATATCTGTAGAAGAGGAATGCAGCAAAAACAGTACATCTATGAGAGAGTGAGTGGAGAGGCTCCGTTAGAGATGAATCATTAATTAATCTAATTGCCCTCTTTTGGACGGTATCCAGAAGCCTGAGAGAGGTTCTGGGGATACAACCCCAGATGTGGGAACAATATTCCATGGTAGGGCGGATTTGCAATTTGTACAGAGTGAACAGCTGTTTGGAAGAAAATTAATGCCAAGCGCGAAAGAGAAAACCAAGGTTTTTAGATGCAGAGGAAGAAATATTTGTAATGTGCTTGTCCCAAGAGAGATTAGAAGTCAGGGTAATCCCCAAAAGAGATATATCATTTTGCCTAGAAATTGGAGTGTCACCAAATATAAGCATAGGAACAGAAGAATCCTTTTTGCGAGATATAAGACAAGACTGAGTTTTAGAATGATTGAAATCAACTACTTTGTCTTTTCCCCATTGGGGAATTACCCGGAGATTGGCATTTAAAGTTTGTTTGTTTGTTTGTTTGTTATTTAGGAGCATTAGCAACTAAGGCCACATTGCTCCGGGATATGTGGTAGTCATTCCCTGACCTTTCCGCATCCTCTGTATTTGGTGGTGACGGGCTCGAACCCCGGTTTAATCAAGAAGCGTGTGCTATGCACTGCTGCTCCTTCCCACCTGGCTACGGAGGCGCCCGGCATTTAAGGAATTGGTAGCAGATTTTTGAGAAGTTGAAGCTGATTGAGCAGGGCAAGGTTTCTCAAAATGGAAAGTGGAATACAGTGTGCTAACATCGGCAAAACTATGGATAGGATTTCCAGTCAATGTAAGAAAGTCATTAATATACAAGAGGAAACGGGTAGGGGAAAGAACTGAAACCTTGGGGGAAACACCAGCATTAGTGGAAAAATTAGAAGACAGAGAGCCATCTTCCATCATCCTCAGTGAGCAATCAGAGAGAAAACTGGATAACCAATTACAAAAAGCAGTTGGCAAACCAAAAGATGGAAGCTTGTTTAGAAGACCTTTATGATAAACACAATCGAAAGCCTTTGAGATGTCAAGAGCAACTGCTTGTGTTTCACCGAACTTTTCCATTGAATTAGTCCATAAATGGACTAATTCAATGGAAATTCAATTGAATTAGCAACATAAGCCAGAATATCACCAGAGGATCAACACTGATGAAATCCATACTGGTGATCGTTGATCAGACAGAAGGTTTCTAGTTAGTTTAAGAGTTGGCGGTTAATTGATTTCTCCATTACTTTAGAAAGAGTAGAAGTAATTGCAATGGGACGATAATTGGATGGGAGGGATTTGTCACCCTTTTCAGGAACTGGCTGAATATGAGCAAATTTCCAAGCAGAAGAAAAAACACCTTTAGAATAAGAAAGTGAAAAAAGGCAGGAACGAACAGGAGTAAATTTGGGAGCACAGGTTTTGAGAACAAGTGGAGAAATACCATTAAGACCTGAAGCTTTCTTAGCATCCAGATTCATCAAACTCCTTCTGACATCCTTTGGACGGAAGACCAGAGGAGGCATTAAATGGAGCGTGTTGGGAGTGGTGGGAGGTGTTTTACCAAGATCATTAATACATTGAGTTGTAAGAAAAAGGGGATTCTAGCAGGTCGGCTTTTTCCTTGGCTGAAGAGACAACAGAACCATCTGGTTTGGACAGAGGTGGGAGCAGAGATGGGCAAAAGTTGTGGCCAATAGCTATGGCACGAGACCAGAATGCTCGGCTACCATTAGGGCAAGAAGCAAGTTTTCTACTGTTAGCCTGTTCAAACTCTAGTTTGGACTTATTAATAACTGCTTTACAATTGTTGCGAGCGTTGGTGTAGGCAGAAAATGAAACTAAAGAATTAGAAACAAGCCAATTATGATACAACATTCTTCTCTTGAACAGCTTTAGCACATTTATTGGAAAACCAAGGTTTAGATAAAGGACGAGATTTCAAAGTGGAGTGTGGGATAAAGGATTCCATTCCTGCAAGAATAATTTCACTCACACGATCTGAGCAAACGTTGATATCAGAAGTTTTGAAACAGTAATCCACCCAAGGAAAAGAAGAAAAGAAATCTCGCAGGTCATCCCATTTTGCATTCTTGTAATGCCAAATAACATGAGGTTGGGAATAGCCATGAGATAACGGCTCCATTGGAGAAGTGACAATCACCAAGTTGTGATCTGAAGTGCCTAAAGAACCTCTCACTTCGACTGGGTACTTAGAAGAATTGTTTGTGAGAAAAAGATCAAGTATGTTGGCTGTATTGTTAGGATTGTCCAGTATTGTTGTAGGTAAATGAACAATCTGTGCAAGGTCATTAGTAATTGCAAAAGCCTCAGCATCTCGACCAGCTGGGTCGGTGTGACTAGAAAACAGAAGTCAGATGGAGCTGTGAACACTAAAATCACCAAGGAAAATTACCTCACTGTTAGGAAAGTAGGACTGGAAAAAGTCAAGTTGCAAAGAGAGGAAGTCAAAGAGCTCCAAGTGATTAGTGGAGTTGTGAGAATGATAGAGAAAACAGATGAATTTGACACAATGAGGTTGAGAGATTTTAAGCCAGAGAAGATCGAAAAGAGGAGATTCCAAATTATCGAGTCTCTGACAGGGAATATCGGAAATGACATATGTACAAGTACCACCTTTAAGGTGAAAATAATCATACAGTAAATAATTTAGGCAACGGAGATGAGCAGTAGTTGAATTAACCGATAACTGAGATTCTGTCAGAAAAAGTACATGGGGTTTGGCAGATTGAAAATGGAAATGGATATCGTTGAGATTAGAATTCAGACCAAACCACATATATTTGTAAAATGAATTAGGAAGTGTTTGGGAAGTTTAGATCTTTTCGCAGATAAACTACCTCTATTAGCTTGACAATTTGTGGTGTATTCAATAGTAAGAAAAAGTGGGTGGGACATGCTGTATGAAGTAATAAAACATTTGGATAGGGCGTACACGTGGTAAGAATATACCCAGATCCTTGACATAACGTGTCCTTGACAATGCCCCTTGCATACACACTACTCACTCCAGTCACTATCTGGCAGAGTAGAGGTAGCAAGATTATACACTAGCTGATCCAGAAGCCTCCTAGAGAGTTACCGATAGGTTGGGTCCGGTGTACTAACTAGCAGCCGGCCGGCGAACATCGTTTTAGAGCTGTACCCTTGAAATGTAAGGAAGATTGGATCTTGCCATGATGTTCATCATAACCTCAAAAGTCATCAATCATACTGCATGATGGAAGAGATGTGGAAGGGTTGACCAGAACTTAGCTCTGGAGACTAAACATGGATTCCACCACTTCAAGGCTCCAATAAGCAAAGTGGTGTTATTGCACCGCTTGATGACAGTCATCTACTACCTAGTACTGTCTGGTAACACAGAGGGGCAGCATTCCTCCATGTGGTTTGGGCACCACACCTAGACGTCTGCTTACGTTGGTTCACACCTGGGTGGTCATTCACTGTGTGCTTGTGCATGGAGGTTATACCCAGTATTACTATCAGTCCCACCACTGTGTAGGTGGAAGCAGACGATTTGACTGACTCAATCATCTATATCAGTTCCACCAGCATTTTAGACTCCCAGGTAGCAAGTACACACTGTCTGGCATATCTGAGAGAATGTCTGTGACAACCTCAAGGACCATTCATACTTATTCATGCATTAAGAATTTGGAGATAAAGGAACCACTGGGTTACAATGGTCGCAATGTACTGATATGGGATTTACTTAAAGAAGTAACTACCATCAAGGCTAAAGGGAAGAGCTTTGCATTCGTAAAGGTGACTACAGGGGGTCTCGGACAGTTTTTAAATTCTGTACAGTGGGATCAATTGATAATGTTACCAAACTTGAATTCTAAATGGGAAGCCTTCAGGGGGAGGATACTAGACTTTTCATTCCAACAAAGAAATACTGTTCAAGGTTCAGACCTAAATGGAGGTAAGATGAATTAATGAGGCCCATGGCAGAGAAGAAAAATGTATGGGATGCATATAAATTATCAGGTGACACAGATGCCTATGGCAGATATAAGCTTGTCTGTAATCAAATCACAAAAGAGGTTAGGCAGGTGAAGGCACATAATGAGAAATCTTTGGCAAAGGATGCAAAGAAAAACAGCAGAGTTCTTTACTTATGTAAAACTCTAGAAGGAAAGGGATGAATCAGATAGGACCGCTTAACATTGATGGGTTGACTATTGATGATCGTGCTCAAGTAGCTGATAAACTGAATGAGTATTGTGCATCTAAATTCACACACGAGGAGTTATTCAATCAGGGAATGCCAGATATTTATCAAACTCTAACAGGGATCTAAGTGATTTTGTAATATAACTGAGAACAAAGTGGAGGAGAAATTGGAATTTAAACATAAGCAACCGGGGTGAATGAGATCTATCCAGTTATATCAAAAGAGGCAGCAAAGGAAGTAAGCAAACCCTTAGCCATAATCATGAGAGCTTCCTTGGACTCAGGGGAGGTCCCCATGGACTGGAGGTGTGCAAATTTATCACCAATTTACAAAGAGGGTTAAAAAGGTGATACAACTATAGACCTGTTAGTTTAACTTGTCTTCCAGGGAAAATAATGGAGTCAGTGGTTAAAGAAGCATTGCAGGATCATCTAGACAAGACTGCAGTAATAGTTAAGACAGCATGGGTTTGTTAAAGGTGTTCTTGTCTGACCAATTTGATTGGATGCCTATGATGTGGTCACAATGGAACTGAATGTCAAAAATAATTTTGATATCATATATTGGATTTCAGGAAAGCTTTTGATACTGTTTCACATGGAAGACTGTTATACAAATTGGAGAGGTATGGCACTAAGGGTAAGTTGCTACAATGGATAAAGGGATGTTTGGGTGGGTGAGGGCAAAGAGTGGTAATCAATAGACACTGCTCTTCGTGAACAAATGTTATTAGTGGAGTTCCCCAGGATTCGGTGCTGGGACCATTGTTGTTTTGTGCATTCATCATTGATATAGATGAAAGTATATCAGGATTAATGTTCAAGTTTGCAGATGATACAAAGGTTGGCAGGGTTATTAACAACAGTAAAGACAGTATGCTACACCAACTGGATCTAGAGAAGTAGGGCAAATGGGCTGAGAAGTGGCAACTGAAGTTTAACATTCAGAAATGCAAAATTAATGCATATGGGTAGCAAAAACCCAAGAGCAATGTACCAGCTGTGTGGTACTACACTCAAGAAAGTGGAAAGTGAAAAAGACCTGGGGGTAATTGTGCAGTCAAATATGAAGTTTGCTGTGCAGTGCAGATGGGCTGCCAGGGCAGGTCATGGAGTCTTGTCAATGATATATAGGAATTTTGCTAGCAGGGACAGGGAGGTGATTATCCCGTTGTACAAGGCAATGGTCAGGCCACACCTAGAGTACTGTGTACAGGTCTAGAGCCCTCATTTTTGGAAGGACATAGAGTTGCTAGAATGATTATAAAGAAGTGCAACAAGTTTGGTGAGGAGAACAAAGGGGTAATCTTACCAAGAAGAGCTTAAGTTCTGCAAATTGCAGCAACTGGAGAGTAATGACCTGTGAAGTGATCTGATTGAGGTGTATAAGGTCTTGAATGGGTTGACAAGCTGAATGCTGAAGGGATTCTTCCTCTTGCTCAGCTTAAGAAGCTGAGGTGGCACAGATTCAAATTGAAGAAAGACAGTTGTAGAATATATGTGCAGAAATTTGCCTTTAGCCAGTGTGTGGTTGATTGGTGGAACAGACGTCCATCTTTTTTGTGGGAGTTGATAGACCAAATAAATTTAAGGCTGAGCTGGACAGGCATTTGGAATGAATGCAGGGATGAAATGGGAAGGTTTTATTTTATTTTACTTTTATTTTTTTGGCTGATGCTGCATAAGCTTGATTCTTGCATCATATGCCTCTAATAATGCTAACCCATCAATTTCACCAGGAGATCAATAATGATGGAATTGATATTGGTGAACACTAATCAGACAGAAGGGGTTAGCATTAGCAGACGCATATGATTCAAGAAAGCAAGCTTATACAGCGTCAGTCAAAAAAAAAAAAAAAACCCTTCCATTCCACACATCTCTTGTACAACTGTCTTTCCTCAATTTGAATATATGCCCCCTCAGGGTCTTAATCTGAGTAAGCAAAGGTATCTCGTCAGCATTGAGCTTATTCAAACTATTCAAGACCTTATACACCTCGATCAGGTCACCTCACAGGTGCCTAGTCTCCAGATGCTGCAACTTGCTTTCTTTGTAAAAGCACCTCTTTGCTGCTTCTCACCAATCTTGTTGCCCTCCTCTGTATTAGTTCTAGCAACTCTACATCCTTCCTAAAGTGAGGCCTCCAGACCTGTTCACAGTACTTAAGGTATGGCGTAACCACTGCCTTTTACAAAGGGATAAATCACCTCCTTGTCTCTACTAGCAAAAGTCCTATATATCATTGACAAAACTCCATGACCTGCTCTGGCATCACGTCTGCACTGCTCAGGGAAATTCATATCTGACTGCACAATTAACCCCAGGTTGGTTTCGTAAAGGTGACTACAGTGGTCTCAGAGAGTTTTTAAATTCTAAGAAGTGGGATCAACTGATGTTAAAAATAGCGCATTCTAAATGGGAGGCCTTCGAGGAATTAATTTTGGAGGCTACTAGGCTTTTCATACCAACTAAGAAATACTGTTCAAGATTTAGACCTAAATGCCTGTCAGATGAACTAATGAGGCTTGTGGTAGAGAAGAAAAATGTGTAGAATACATATAAATAATCAGGTGACACAGTGGTCTATGGCAGATATAAGCTAGTCTGTAATGACGTCACAAAAGATGTTAGGCAAGCGGAGGCTGATTATGAGAAATCTTTGGCAAAGGGTGCAAAGTAAAACAACAAAAACCTCTTTTCTTATGCAAACTCTAGAAAAAAGGGAATGAATCAGAACGGTTCGCTTGATATTGGTGGTTCGACTGTTGATGATCCTGCTCAGATAGCTGAAAAACTAATGAGTATTTTTCATCTACATTCACACAGGAGGAATTCAGTAAGGAAGGGGAGGACAGAAGTTAACTAAACTCTAACAGAGAGCTAGATGATTTTGTAATAAGAGAGAGTAAAGTGGAGGAGAAATTGTTGAAGTTAAATCTAAAAAACGCACCTGGAGTTGATGGAATCTATCCAGTTACATTAAAAGAGGCAGCAAAGGAAGTAAGCAAGCCCTTATCCATAATTATGAGAGTTTCCGTGAATTCAGGGGTGGACCCCATGGACTGGAAGTGTGTAAATGTATCACCAATTCACAAATGGAGTTCAAAAGGTGACAATTATAGACCTGTTAGTATAACTTGTGTTCTGGGGAAAATAATGGAGTCACTGGTTAAAAAAGCATTAAAGGATCATCCAGACAAGACTGCAGTAATAGTTAAGACAGCATGGGTTTGTTAAAGGGAGGTCTTGTCTGATCAATTTGATTGGATACCTATGATGTGGTCACAAAGTAACTGAATGTCAAAAATAATTTTGCTATCATATACTTGGAATTGTTGCACATAGAAGACTGATGTACAAATTGGAGATGTATAGCATTAAGGGTAAGTTGCTACAACGGACAAAGGAATGGTAATCAATGGACACTGCTCTGCATGACAAATGTTATTAGTGGAGTTCCCTAGGGTTCGGTGCTTGGCCCATTATTGTTTTGTGCATTTATCAATAATATCGATGAAAGTATATCAGGCTTAATGTCCAAGTTTGCAGATGATACAAAGGTTGGCAGGGTTGTTAATGACAGTATGCTACTGCAAGAGGATCTAGAAAAGTTAGGCAGATGGGCTCAGAAGTGGCAACTGAAGTGTAACATTGACAAATGCAAAGTACTGCATATAGGTAGCAATAACCCAAGAGTCACGTACCAACTCTGTGGTACTACACTCGGGGAGGAGGAGAATGAAAAAGACCTTGGAGTAATTGTGCAGTCAGATATGAAGTTCTCTGAGCAGTGCGGGTGTTCTACCAGAGCAGGTCATGGAGTTTTGACAATGATATATAGGAATTTTTCCAGTAGAGACAAGGATGTTATTATCCCCTTGTATAAGGCAATGGTCAGGCCACACTTTGAGTATTGCATATAGGTCTGGAGGCCTCATTTTAGGAAGAATGTAGAGTTGTAGAATGAGTACAGAGAAGGGCAACAAGATTGATTAGAGAGAACAAAGAGGCTTAAGTTCTGCAAGTTGCAGCATCTGGAGACTAAGCACCTGAGAGGTGATTTGATTGAGGTATATAAGGCCTTTAATGGTTTGAGCAGGCTCATTGCTGATGGGATACTTCCTCTTGCTCAGATTAAGTACCTGAGAGGGATTAGGTTCAAATTGAGGAAAGACAGTTGCAGAATAAATGTGTGGAAGTTTGCCTTTAGCCAACGGGTAGTTTTGATTCTTGGAACTTCCATCTGTTGGTTTGCAAGTTGATAACTTAAATAAATTTAAAGCTGAACTAGACAAACATTTGGAGTGACCAAATGGGTTAAATGGAAAGGGTTTTTTTTTTTTTTTTTAATGACTGATGCTGTATAAGCTTGCTTTCTTGCATCATATGCCTCAACTAATGCTAATGGTAATAAGTAGAAGTAAGTGCAATGGGACAATAACTGTATTAGAGGGATTGTCACCGTTTTTCAAGTATAAGGAAAAATACCAGTGGAATAAGAAAGTGTAAAAAGTCAACACTGAACAGGAGTAACTCAGGAGTACAACTGAGAAAAAGTGGAGAACTACCATCAGAACCTGGAACTTTCTGAGCATCAAGATTGTTCAAAATTCTTCTGAGATCCTATTGATGAAAGACCACAGAAATTATTAAAGGAATATTTAGTGCTGAATACTGAGAATATTATAGTAATAATTATGGTTGAATTCTTCTCACCAAATCAGACTGTCAATTAAACATAGTAGATTGAAGTTCCGACAAGGCTGCATGAAAAAAAAAATTCGACTGAAGAGATCTTTAATTAAGGAAGGATGGTTGGAGCTCCATAAAGACAATGTTCCTAAAGCCTCAAGCTGCAAGCAAATTTAGACTATGTATATATTATGTGCAATAGCATCATTAATACACAGCCATTTCTGAATAAACAGAATATTTATAAGGCGGCATCGTTTTAAGTTATATCTCATATTGTGAATATCTTCACAACAAGTTTCCATGATATTGCACTACTTCGAATAAGTAACGCTTCATATAAGGAGAAGACTAATGTTACTTATTCTCAGATAGGTACCACCACCCAGACGGCACCGTTTCAGGGCTATTTTGTATTTGTGTGGGATAATAACTCGACTATCCAGTTGTCCCTATTAGACTTAGAAAAGAAAAAAGGTAGAGGGAAATTAATAGTAGGAGCGGAAGAGGAAAAGAAACAGTGTAGAAGAATGAATGGGACAGTAACTCCTTCACTCACACCACTCAGAAACTCAAACTCCTCGAATAGACAACGCTTCCCCAGTGGAGAAGGCTGTTGTTACCTATTCTTGGAAACTCCGGACATCATCAGGCTCCCCCTGGTTGTGTTTCAGGGCTATTTGGCCCTTCTTCGGTGGGTGAGTAGGTACCTAAGTGATGCAATGATGGCAAAACAGTTATGAAATATAACTCCACAATATGAGAGATGCCTGATGGTGTATGATGTATTTAGACTAAGATGCGTTTAGGGCTAAAGCCTCAAGCTGCAAGCAAATTTAGTCTATATATATATAAAGTGCAATAGCATCATTAATACATAGTCTAAATTTGCTCACAGCTTGAGGCTTTAGCCCTAAACGCATCTTAGTCTAAATACATCATACACCATCAGGCATCTCTCATATTATGGAGTTATACTTCATAACTGTTTTGCCATCATTGCATCACTCGGGTACCCACCCACCCACTGAAGAAGGGCCAAATAGCCCTGAAACAGCACCAGGGAGAGCCTGATGATGTCCGGAGTTTCCAAGAATAGGTAACAACAGCCTTCTCCACTGGGGAAGTGTTGCCTATTCAAGGAGTTTGAGTGGTGTGAGTTGAAGGAGTTGCTGTCCCTTTCATTCTTCTACACCGTTTCTTTTCCTCTTCCACTCCTACTGTTACTTTCCCTCTACCTTTTTGCTTTTCTAAGTCTAATAGGGACAACTGGATAGTCCAGTTATTATCCCACACAAATACAAAATAGTCCTGAAACGGTGCCATCTGGGTGGTGGTACCTATCTGAGAATAAGTAACATTAGTCTTCTCCTTAGGTGAAGCGTTACTTATTCGAAGTAGTGCAATATCATGGCAACTCGTTGTGAAGGCATTCACAATATGAGATATAACTTAAAACAATGCCGCCTTATAAATATTCTGCTTATTCAGAAATAGCTGTGTATTAATGATGCTATTGCACTTAATATATACATAGACAATGTTCCATCATAGAATGCACTCTGTTCACCAGATTTTTGCTAAGAAACAGATTACTATGTGTGAAAATTCACCCTACTCATCAGTTCCCTTGTGACTTCCTCTTGTCTAAACTGAAAAGTGTACTTAAGAGAATCTATTTTCTGCCCATTGAAGACATTGAGAAAAAAATGACTGAAGTGTTAAAAGGACTTGCAGAAGAGACTTCCAGAAATGTTTCTGTGCTTGGAAGAAACATGAAAAAGTGTGTGCAAGTCCCAGGCAATTATTTTGAAGGGAATAACTTTTAAGGTTCAAAATATTTTATAATATTTATTTTATTGCCATAATCTCATTATTTACCAGCCACACCTTGTATAGGAAAAGAGAGTATACATTAGCTGGTCCAGATATGCTTGCTAGAGAGTTACCAACAGATTTGGCCCTGTGGACTATCTAGTGGCTGGCCTGAGAACATCATATTAGAGCTGTACCCTTGAAATGCAAGGTTGAGGGAGCCATGATACCCAACATAACCTCAAAAGGCATCAATCATATGCGTGATGGAAGAGATAGGAGGTTGCTGAAGAGAAAGTGGAGACAAAGAGTTCTTGTTGTATTAATATTATTAGTGGAAAATGATTGAAGAAAGCAAACTTATAAAGCATCAGCCAAAAAAAAAAAAAAAAAGTTCCTACGTCATCTGTACTTTGTCTAATTCTCTATTTGTTCCTTGAATTTATTCAAACTACCAACTTCCACAATAAAAGATGGAAGCTTTTCCAACAATCAACCACCCACTGGCTGAAGGCATAACTTCCACACATGTATCCTGCAACCAACGTTTCTCAGTTTGAATTTATACTCATTCATGTTGGTAATCTGAAAGTTTCTGATTCTGGCCAGACACAATAGAAGGAAGTATATGTTGAGAGCTTTGTCAACAATTTAGCCCTGGAGAGATTGTGCAAAGCTCATGGGGTAGAATTTTTCTCAACATGGTCTGATCAAGCAGTGATAGGTATAGGTGGGTTAAAAAACTGCTGGCTTGGGAGGATGCACAGACTACCTGATTAACAACAGTCAGCAGAAGTGAAAGTGATTCTTGCATTGCTTCTATTGGAACATGCAGCAGTCCAGAAAGCAAGGAACCAGTGAATTCAATGCTAGGAGCATGCTAAATTTCATGAATTTTGAGAGCTGGTCAAGTCACCAAATGCAGACATTGTGGGGATATTTTATTTATTATTATTATTATTATTAGCCATATGGTGCAAGGAAACCTGAGACTTATGCTGCACCAGCCAAAAAAAAAAAAAAAAAAAAATTTGAGTTACCCAGAGAGAGAGAGAGAAGCAGAAGGGAATCACCAAGAAAGAGAAGAATGGTGATATCCAGCTCAGGGCCCTGGGCATGCCAAGCCCATACTCACCAGATGTGAGCCCCTGAGGTAAAGGAGAGATATCAAAGGCATGGTGTCATTTAGATATAAGGAATGAAGAATTTCAATAAGGGGAGCACAATGTGTACAGAAACGCCCATAGTGTACAGCGTTTTGTGTCTTGCAGCATGCCCCCCCCACCCCAATTTATGCTAATATACTCAGTATACAGTCATGGGTGCTGGCCGAATATTTTGCAAGGTGGTGCATGTGGGAATAAATTTTCTGTTCAAATTTTAGAATACATGCAGTATTTTAATTAAGTCAATTTTGACCGATTTACATGTATAGCCAAGCCAATGTTTCATGATTGTGGCAGAAAGTACTTTATTTTGAAAGAAAGAATGTATTGTTTTAATGTTTCAATAAATTAAGGAAAATATTAAAAATTGTGTATTACTTTGAAATCCAAAGGTGGTGCACTTACACCACCTTGCACCATGCTGCCGGCACCCATGGTCACAGTACAAACTTCACAAAGGTCAGAGATGACTTATTGTGTAATCGGTATAGTGGTATGTTGTTCCTATGACCACTTAGTTGCAGGGCCCCAGAAACTGGGAACTCCCACTGCCCATATAACACGAGGCGTAGGACAGGCAACAGGAAGTCCAGGTTTCCAGGGACCTTCTGGATTTCCATCAATGTCTCTCCAACACTACAAGGTATTGGATCGACAATGAAGGAAGGCCAGACAGAACAGCACAGAATGGGGTTACGCCCTTAGTTAAGAAGCACATAAAATCTAAGGCAGTGCATCCATTTGATACAGGTGGCCAGTGCAATTTTGAATCAGTGTGGCATGACGTAAGCACTGGGAAAACAAAAATGAGTGTGTTATAGGCCGATTCACTGTGATGAGTACAACAAACAACTGTATAGAGAAATATAGTAGACCAGGAAATCAGAATGTCTCATAAAGGGGGTTTTAACTTTCCAGATATTGACTGGAACTTGTGGGGTGGTCACCCACGTACTAGTAAGACTTTTGTGGATTTATTGAATGACTTTTTTTCTATAGCAGCATGTTCGAGAGGCAACAAGAAGAAGCAATACTCTTTACCTTGTTGTTAGCAGTGATTTTCCATGCATTAAGAATTTGCAGATAAAAAAAATACTAGATGGCTGTGATCACAGTGTATTGATGTGGGATTTACTTAAAGATGTAACTACTAAAAAGGGTAAAAGAGAAGGGTTTTGTAATGGAGTCTAAAGTAGTCTCAGACAGTTTTTAAATTCTATACAGTAGGACCAACAAATGATGTCACCAATAATGCATATATATCAGGATGCATATCAGGTGATAAAGAAGCCTATGGTAGATATAAATTAGTCTGCAATCAAGTCACAAAAGAGTTAAGAAAGCCAAGGTGGATTACGAGAAGTTATTGTTATTGTTGTTGTTGTTGTTATTGTTATTTTGGTTTTTAGGAGCATTAGCAACTAAGGCCATATTGCTCCGGGAATATGCGGTGGTCATTCTCTGACCTTTCCGCATCCTCCGTATTTGGTGGTGACGGGCTCGAACCCCGGTCTAATCAAGAAGCGTGTGCTACGCACTGCTGCTCCTTCCCACCTGGCTACGGAGGCGCCACGAGAAGTCTCTAGCAAAGAATGCCAAGAAAAGTAGCAAAACCTTCTTTGCTCAGATTAACAGCAGTAGGAAGCGGTTGAATTGCACTGGTCCACTTAATGTTGTGGCTTAACTGTTAATGATCCTGCTCAGATTGCCAGCAGGCTCAACTGGTAATTTGTATCTATATTCACATACAAGGAATTCTTTAAAGAGGAGGGGAGGAAGGCCAGAAGTTTATCACACTCTAACAGGAAGCTAAATGATTTTGTGATAACTCAGAGGAAACTGGAAGAGAAATTCTTGGAGTTCAACATAAAAATAAACACCTGGGATTATATTAATTGGATTATATTAAGTGAGACAGCAAAGGACGTAAGTAAATCCTTAACCATAATTATGAGAGCATCTTTAGATTGAGGGGAAGTCTCTGTGGACTGGAGATGTATAAATGTATCGCCAATTGACAAAGGGGGATCAGAGAGTTACACAAGTAATTACAGACTTGTTAGCTTAATTGCTGTTGAAGGGAAAATAATAGTGTTACTGGTTAAAGAAGTAACGTAGGACAATCTAGACAGGTCAGTTATACTTCAGTTACAGCACAGGTTTAAGGGAAGTTCTTGTCTGACCTTTTTCTTTTTTTTTCTTTGTTTTATGAAGATCCCAAGCATCAGAGTTATTAGAACATATATTACTGACAACCTTGCATGGGTTGTGAAGGGTGAAAATATAAAAGAATATACTTGTTAACATTAACTTGAATTTCTGTATGTTGTAATTTTCAGGAAACATGTATGAAGGGCAGTTGATCTAGAAAACAGAAGAAGGAATAAATGAGAAAGAAGAACAGTTGGTTTTATGAGTTTGAAGTTGGACAGTAAATGGATGTTGGCTGGTGGCGGCACGTATTCAGACTGCTTTGAAAGAGAGAGCGGGAAATATAGAAGCCCATGGAAGTACCTGTAGAATTGGCTTGGATTGACATATTTACTTATTTTCTAGAGTAGCTCTATATTCCTAGTTACTTAGTTTAAAGTTTAACGTAGATAGAGATTCTGTAAGTTATTACTTAGTATCGGTAAGGGTATCCAATCCACGTGTTTTACCAATTTTGCAGAGCCGGCGAACCGGAAGTTTTTAGCTATAGTTAGCCCCTTTATTATATTAAATTATTTTCTGTAAATAGCTTATAAACCTAAGCAAGATACTTGATTTATTCTGAATTGAGACAGCAAGATTTTGGAAGTTAATTAATATTTAAGTGTCTGTAGATTTACCGTTCGTAACTTGCTGCCATTGTTATATGATACAACGTTATATCCAGAACTAGATAGTGTTAGCTTAGTATAGTATATAATATTATCAATTAATCAGTAAATTTATTAATCTTGTTGAACTTCATTGTCAATTAAATTGTACTTTTAATTAAATACATATAACAACTTAGATTTTATGAACCGTAACATAATTAATTAATACATAACTTGATACGGAACTTATATAAAGAAACTTGAAGATAATACTTGACACTTAAAAATTATATAGTGTTACAACTGCTTTGGGTTACAAGTTTAGGGTTAAAATTTTGTATTGAAATTGAAATTTTATTGAAATTGAATCGGAATCATGACTCAGACCAGAGCAACAAAACAAAATGCTCAAGCTAAATGGAGTGCTGTGGCTCAGGGAAGAACTGAGGGGGCCAGTTGCCTTCTGAATCACAGCCTTTTAAAATGCGCTCCTTGCTTGATGTTCGTGGAGCAATCAGGTACGGGACATGATATTGCCAAGTCTTTGTGGGTGCGTGATGTAAGGAGTGTGAGGAAATGAGGCGGCGATAACTCAGCATTGTTATGGGCCTATATGACAGCTTGAAGGACAGGGTGGATGCCCTTGAAGGATCTAAATTGAGGGGCCCATCAAGCTCTCAGCTGCCCACATCAATGCCAGAGCTTGCACTTGATCATCACGCAACACAGCGGCAACTCCCAAGGCAGAATGCACTGGTCCAACAGGAACTAGTAGTTGTTGGTGACTCTACTGTCAGGGAAAAGGGGAACATGCCAGGGGCAAAGGTTGATGACATTGTAGAGCAGATATCATCTTTTAAGGGCACAAAGGGTGATATTTTTGTACACGTTGGCACTAATGATATTAAGAGTAGGAGACCGGCAGTATTACTTAACAAGTACAGGTCATTCTTGAAAAAAAGCCATGAATTAGGGTTGAGTTTGAAAGTATATGCAATTCTACCCAGACACGACTGGAGGGAGTATATGATGAGAGCCTTGTCGATCAATTCGGCACGGGAAAGATTGTGCAAGGCTCAAGGGGTAGAATTTTTTTCAGCCTGGTCTGTATTTGTTAACAGGAGAGACTGCTTCTACAGGGATGGGATACACTTAAATAGAAAGGGTGCAAAAATATTTGCTGATGCTATCCAGGCAATGTTAGGTGGGTAGGAAAACTGCTATCTTGGGGGGGGATACAAGGACTAATAGATTAACAGTAGCCACTGGCAGAAGTGAAAGTGATTCTTGCACTGCTTCTATTGGAATGAGCAGCAGCCTGGAAAACAAGATGCAGGGTATTTCAGAGACTGCTGAGAGTCATTGCGGTAGAAGTAAACACGTGGGTTGTGTTAAGATAGCTAAGAATAGAAACAGGTGCATTTATTCTTGCATGTACACCAATGCTAGGAGTTTGGTAAATAAATTTGAGGTATTGCTCAGAACATCAAAGGCAGATATTGTTGAGATATCAGAGACATGGTGTCACACAGATATAAGGGATGCAGAACTGGAATTCAGGGAGTACAATGTGTACAGGAAGGATAGACAAGATAGGAAGAGAGGAGGGGTTATACTATTAGTTAAGAAACACATAAAATCCAAGAAAGTGAAGCCAGTCGACATCACTGGACGGTGCACTGTCGAGTCAGTTTGGTGTGACATAAGCATTGGGAGATCAAAATTGAGAGTAGCAGCATTGTTGTTGTTGTTGTGGGGGTTTTATGGCACATAAGCTTCTTTGGCTATAATGCGCCTATTCTTTTATTGTAATAATATATGAGAATTTCTTGTCACATCAGAAAAGGCAGAAATCAGAAATGACTAAAAACTCCAATTTTCTTCAGAAAGGTAAAAAATTCAGGAATATCTGCATTGTCACCAATGACATTCTCTAGAGTATTGGTTTCCCAAAGTTAACCAAAGATTGCAGGGTTGTATTTCTGTCTTGTTTGTAGTATGGGCATTAAATGAGAAAGTGTTTCACAGTAAAATTTAGAGAACAATGTGGACACTGTGGTGGATCATCTCCTGTGAGTAAATAAAGGTGAGTCAAATGTGTATGGCCTATTCTTCTCTTGAAAGGAGTACTTCTTCTCGTCTTGATGAACAGACACTGGAACGCCAAATTCTAGGATCCTGTTTAAATTGAAAAAGTTTGTTATTTGTTTGAGAGTGCCAGAGTGCTGTCCATTCCGTTAGGCATGCACCACAAATGATTTGTGGATAGTCTGATGCTGGAACAGGGATACTGGTTAAATCTAAGGTAGTTGGATTTTTTGCAGCTTTATTGGCCAGTTCATTACCAGAAATTCCAGAATATGCCAGAGTCCAGCAGAAGGTGATCAGTTGGTGGCGCTCTTCAATCTGCAGTAATAATCTTCTAATTTCATTTATAAAAGGGTGAACTTTATCTGAGGAGTTAGATAATGCCATAATTGAGCTGAGGGAGTCAGTGTAAATAACAAATTTTAATGAGCAGTCAGAACAGAGATTTTCGAAGGCTAGTTTAATTGCATATAATTCTGCTGAGAAGATACTGAATTCAGGTAGAAGGGCTGCTGAAATAGTGGTATTTAGGATCACTGCTGCTGCTCTAACATTTGAGTTAGATTTAGAGCCATCTGTATAAATTGGAGGAAAGTCAAAATATCTGTGAGTGTGAATTGCATGAAGTTGTTTCACATTTGATGCTTGAAGAAAATTTTTTCCCCACTGGCAAAGGTACGTGTCAGGTGGGTAGAGAAATAAGAGTCCATGGTGGTTGAGCGCACGTTACTGCGCTCAACCACCTCTTGTACAGAATGGATGGAAACATTCCAAACCTGCATCAGTTCAAGAAGGCGAAGACCAGCTGATTTTACTATACTAGGCTTAATTCTGTAGAGGTTTTCTAATGGTGGATTGAATAGGTATGACTGAATTGGATGCAAGGCACAACTTTGTATTTTGACAGCATACTTTAGTAGCAGTGTTTTCCTATGTAGAGTTAAAGTGGGCTCGTGTGCGTCAACATAGAGGCTATGTGCTGGTGATGTTCTGAAAGCCCCAAGTGCAATCCTCAAGGCACTGTGCTGAACTGGTTCAAGCCAGCATAAAGGCAGGAGCACCATAGGCAGGAGCACCATAATCGAGATGGGATCGGGTTAATGCCCTGTATAACCGAAGTAGGGATATGCGATCTGCACCCCATGTTATGGCAGATAAAGTTCTGAGTATATTTAATTTTTTAAACAGGAAGTACGTACATTTTTTATATGGTCTAGGAAATTTAATTTGTTGTCAAGGATTAATCCTAGAAATCTGATGTTAGTAGTGACTGGGATGGAGACATTGGAAATTTGAGGTTCAGGATCCAAATGGAGTTTGCGTTGTCTACAAAAATGGATGGTAACTGATTTCTGTTGTGAGAGTCGATAGCCGTTACGGTTGGCTCATTGTTGTATTTTATTCAGTGATATCTGAAGTTGCCTTTCAATAGATCTCATGTTTTGGGAATGGCAGGAGATGGAAAGGTCATCCGCATAAAGGTAAGTCTCAACTGTGTTTGGAAGCTGTTTAGTGATGGAATCGATTCTAAGAGCAAAAAGAGTGGCACTGTACAGATCCCTGAGGAACATCTTCTTCCTGAATGAAAGTTGTAGAGAGGTCATTTTGGTATTTTACTTGAAACGATCTAATCTGTAGAAAGTTTTGAACAAATATGGGGAGGTTGCCCCATAGACCGAGAGAATAAAGATTACTAAGTATGCCATGACGGCAGGTGGTGTCAAAAGCCTTCTCTATATCTATAGAAACCATTACCAGATGATCATATTTAACGAAGGCATTGCGAATGGCAAATTCAGTCTTGATCATGAGATCTAAGCATGATCTGTTTTGTCGAAAGCCATGTTGACTATTGCTCATTAGTTGTTGTGACTCAATGATCCAGACGAGTCTACTGTGGACAATTTTTTCAAGGATTTTGCTGAGGCAGCTTGACAGAGATATTGGTCTATAGCTATGGGGGTTGGATGGTTCTTTTCCAGGCTTCAGGAATGCCAAAACAATAGAGTGGTGCCAAGAAGCTGGATAAACATTTTCTAAAAAAATACAGTTGTAAAAGACCAGGAGGAGGTGCAAAGCTTTGTCATCAAGATGTTGCAGCATGACATAATAGATCCCATCTGGTCCGGTGGCACCATTAGGAGCTGTTTTAATGGCATGCAAAAGTTCAGAATATTGTAGAGGTTTGTTATATGGTAGAATGTGGAATGGTAGAAAGAGTAGGAGACCGGCGGAATTACTTAGCAAGTACAGGTCACTGTTGAAAAAAAGCAGTGAATTAGGGTTGAATTTGAAAGTGTCTGCAATTCTGCAAAGACATGATAGGAGGGAGTATATGATGAGAGCCTTGTCGATCAATTCGGCCCTGGAAAGATTGTGCAAGGCTCAAGGGGTAGAATTTTTTTCAGCCTGGACTGTATTTGTTAACAGGAGAGATTGCTTCTACAGGGATGGGATACACTTAAATAGAAAGGGTGCAATAATTTTTGCTGATGCTGTCGAGGCAGTGTTAGGTGGGTCGGAAAACTGCTAGTTGGGGGGGATACAAGGACTAATAGATTAACAGTAGCCACTGGCAGAGGTGGAAGTGATTCTTGCACTGCTTCTATTGAAATGAGCAGAAGCCTGAAAAACAAGATTCAGGATATTTCAGAGACTGCTGGGAGTCATTGCGGTACAAGTAAACACATGGGTTGTGTTAGGGTAGCTAAGAATAGAAACAGGTGCATGTATACCTGCGTGTACACCAATGCTAGGAGTTTAGTAAATAAATTTGATGAATTTGAGGTATTGCTCAAAACATCAAAGGCAGATATTGTTGGAATATCAGAGACGTGGTGTCACACAGATATAAGTAATGCGGAACTGGAATTTGGGGAATACAATGTGTATAGAAAGGATAGACAGGACAGGAGGGGAGGAGGGGTTATGCTATTAGTTAAGAAACACATAAAGTACAAGGAAGTGAAGCCAGTCGACATCGATGGACAGGGTAGTGTCGAGTCAGTTTGGTGTGACATAATAATAGGGAAATCAAAATTGAGAGTAGGAGTGTGCTATAGGCCTAATGACTCTGATGAGTATAATAAGATATTGTACAGGGAAATAGAGTGGGCCAGTAAATCAGAGAGTCTCATAATGGGGGATTTTAATTTCCCAGATATTGACTGGAATTTGTGGATTGGTCACTCGCACACTAGCAAGGCTTTTGTGGATTTATTGGATGATTGTTTTCTACATCAGCACGTTCGTGAGGCAACAAGAGGGAGCAATACTCTTGATCTGATTATCAGTAGTGATTCTTCATGCATTAAGAATCTGCAGATAAATGAAACACTAGGTGGCAGTGCACAGTGTGTTGAAGTGGGATTTACTCAAGGAGGTAACTACCATCAGAGGTAAAGGGAAGGGTTTTTGTTTTCATAAAGGCGACTATGATGGTCTGAGACAGTATTTAAATTCTATACAGTGGGACCAACTGATGATGTTACCACCAGCAAACTCAAAATGGGAAGCATTCAAGGAACTAATCTTGGAAGCTACCAGGCTTTACATACCAACTAAGAAATATTGTTCAAGGTTTAGGCCTAAATGGTTGTCAGATGAACTAATGAGACATGTGGCAGAGAAGAAAAATGCATGGGATACATACAAATTAATGGGTGACACAGAAGCCTATGATAGTTACAAGTTGGTCTGTAACCAAGTCACAAAGGAGATTAGGCAGGCAAAGGCAGACTAAGAAAAATCCTTGGCAAAGGATGCAAAGAAAAACAGAAAAGAGTTCTTTACATATTTAAACTCAAGAAGGAAAGGGATGAATCAGATTGGTCCACTGGATATTGATGGTTCAACAGTTGAGGATCCTGCTCAGGTGGCTAACAATCTAAACGAGTATTTTGCATCTACATTCACGCATGAGGAGTTATTCAGGAAGGAGAATGATGTAGGTAAAGTAAACATTGGCAGTGAGCTGGATGATTTTGTAATAACTGAGAGGAAAGTGGAGGAGAGATTGTTGAGGATAAACATAAAAAAGGCACCTGGGGTGGATGGGATCTATCCAGTTATATTAAAGAAGGCAGCAAAGGAAGTAAGCAAACCCCTAGCCATAATTATGAGAGCTTCTTTGGACTCAGGGGAGGTACCCATAGACTGGAGATGTGCAAATGTAACCCCAATTCACAAAGGAGGATCAAAGGCTGACACAAGTAATTATAGACCTGTTAGTTTAACTTCTGTTCCAGGTAAATTAATGGAGGCACTGGTTAAAGAAGCACTGCAGGATCATCTAGACAAGAATTCAGTTATAGCTCAGACGCAGCATGGTTTTGTTAAGGGCAGGTCTTGCCTGACCAATCTGATTGGATACTATGATGTAGTCACAAAAGAACTGGATGCAGGGAATAACTTTGATATTATATATTTGGATCTTAGAAAGGCTTTAGATACTGTTGCACATGGAAGACTGCTGCACAAATTGGAGCAGTGTGGCATTGGAGGCAAATTGCTGCTATGGATAAGGGGATGGTTGAGTGGCAGAAGACAGAGATTGGTAATTAATGGACACTGCTCAACGTGGACAAATGTTATTAGTGGAGTTCCTCAGGGTTCAGTGTTGGGTCCGTTGTTGTTTTCGGTGTTTATGAATGATATTGATGATGGGATATCAAGTTTAATGTCCAAGTTTGCAGATGATACAAAGGTTGGCAGGGTTGTTAAGGACACTACTGACGCTATGCTGCTGCAACAGGATCTGGAAAGGTTGAACAGATGGGCTGAGAGGTGGCAAATGAAGTTTAACATTGACAAATGTAAAGTACTACATAAGGGAAACAGTAACCCCAGAGCAACGTATCAACTCTGCGGTACTACACTGACAGTGGTGGAGAATGAAAAGGACCTGGGGGTAATTGTGCAGGCAGATATGAAGTTCTTTGAGCAGTGCAGACGAGCTGCAAGAGTAGCTCATGGTGTCTTGTCAATGATATACAGGAATTTTTCTAACAGGGATAAGGAGGTGATTATTCCCTTGTATAAGGCAATGGTTAGGCCACATCTTGAGTACTGTATACAGGTCTGGAGGCCTCATTTCAAGAAGGATGTAGAGCTGCTGGAACGGGTACAGAGAAGGGCAACAAGATTAGTGAATGGAACAAAGGGTTGCTCTTACGAAGAAAGGCTTAAGTTTTGCAAATTACAGAGTCTGGAGACTAGGCACCGGCGAGGTGATCTGATAGAGGTGTATAAGGCTTTGAATGGTTTGAGCATGCTCAATGCCAATGGGATTCTTCATCTTGCTCAGAATAATCACCTCAGCGGGCATAAATTCAAATTGAGGAAGGACGGATGTCGGATAGATGTATGGAAATTTGCCTTTGGCCAGCGGGTGGTTGGTTGGTGGAACCGACTTCCATCACTTGTTGTTGAAGTTGATAGCCTAAAGAAATTTAAAGCTCAACTGGACAGGTATTTCGAACGAACGGAGGGGTGAAATGGGAGTGGTGTGTGTGTTTTTTTTTTTTTTTTTTTTGGCTGATGCTGAATAAGCTTGCTTTCTTGCATCATATGCCTCTACTAATGCTAATGCTAATGTGGACAGTTTGAAAGTTAATAGAATACTGTTCTCTACTGCTTTTAATTCGCTGGAAAGATTTAGTATAAGCAGATGTTGCTCAGATTTCAGCAAACATATTGCCCAAGGCATTAGCTATATCAGAGGGACTAGATAAATCTTGCCCATTCCAGGAGAGGACTGGAGAAGGTATTGTTCGAAACTTACCAGAAAGCTGCCTAATTTTTTTCCAAATTAATTTGCTGTCAGTATTTCTGTTAATTGTTGATGCAAACCGGATCCAGCATTCTTTTTTGGCTTGCCTCTGTATAAAACATGCTTTTGCCCTTAATTTCTTATAATTTATCAGATTGGCTGTGATTGGATATTGCCGAAACAAATTCCAGGCTTTATTTTTTGCTTTTGTGCATTCTTCATTCCACCAGTAGTTATAATGCTTTTGGCCCGGGGGATTTGATAATGGTATTGTGAGTTTTGGCCACATTTAGGAGATGAGATGTGATGTAATCTGTCACATCATCAACAGGCGGAAGACGAATTTTTTCCTCATCGAAAGAGATTGATGACTGAAATTTTTGCCCAGTTTGCTTGGGCAAATTTCCATTTCCTGCAGGGTTTAGTTAAAGGAGCCTGTGCTATCAATAACTTGCATATGATTGGGAAGTGATCACTGCCCATAGGATCATTTATAACAAACCACTCTATAGTCGGGATCAGTACTGGAGTGCAAATGGAGATATCTATTGCTGACGTATATCCAGTTGGGAGCTGAATGTGAGTGTGCGAGTCAGTATTCAGTATGGCAAGGTTTAGTGCATCTAAAAGGCTTTCAATGAGTCGACCCAAGTATCTAATTTAGAAGCACCCCATAGCCGGTTTGTGACCATTAAAGTCCCCCAATATACAGAGAGGTGGAGGTATCTGTATGAAGAGGTCTTCAAGTTCTTTTAAACAATAAGTATGGTTTGGCTGTAAATAGATTGAGACTAGTGTTATTGCAATGGAGAGTTATATGAACAGCAACAACTTCTATTTCAGTTTGAAGTAGGTTATGCTTAGTTGGGATCTTTGAATTTATCAGGATTGCTACACCACCATGGGCAGGATTTGCTGTATTGCGATCTCTTCGATAAAGGCAGTAGTTCTTTATCGAAGGAGAAATTTGCGAGGTTAAGTAGTTTCTTGGAGACAGAGCAACTGGAGAATACTGGTTAATTAGATTATGGATATCATCTGTGTTGCAATGAAAGCCTCTGCAGTTCCATTGTACAATGAAGGCCATTAATTATTGGAGATGTATCTGACTGCTTTTTGAAGGTGACTGGCTTATGACGTTCCAATTTTTGTTTGTCTTTTTTTAGGAAAACTGGCCTGCAAGTGTCCATTCTTTTTCTTCGGCATGAATTTCTAATATTGGATCTTCCTGTAGAGTATGAGATGTCGCTGGTATTGTAAGAGGAGTGTTACTTGCCTGGTCTGAATGCTTGGGGTTACTGGACTGTTGCTGAGAGAGGACAGCTCGAGCCCAGTCAGAGATTGATATGTTTGAGGGGACGGTAACTTCAGTTTGGGTGGACACTGTTTGTTGTTTTTGTGCAACATTTGCATAGGTACATTTGGGCATAGCAGGAGCAATTATTTTCCTTGCTTTTTGAAAGCTTACCTTGTTCTCAACCTTATATTTAACAATTTCTCAGTTTTCCATCTCTCACAAGTTTTAGAATATGCAGGATAGTTACCTTTACAGTTGGGACATGTCTTTTCTGTCACCAAACATTCAGACTGAGTATGATCGGAAGATCCACAGTTCAGACAAACTGGGTTTCCTTTACATGTTGTCTGAGAGTGACCATACTTTTGGCACTTGTAGCATCTGAGCGGATTGGGAATATACGGGCGAACACGGCAAAGTAGATAGCCAGCTTTTACTGTTGATGGTAGGTTTGGGGAATTACATGTAAGAATGATATTCCTGGTAGGCATAAGGTTATTGTCTTTTTTAATCATGATTCTTTCTGATGCAATAACATTTTGATCATGAAATTCTTGGGTTATTTCATCCTCTGTCACATTCAACAGATCCTAGCTAGAAATCACACCTTTGGATGTATTTAAGGTAGCATGGTGAGATACTTTAATTGGTATCCTAGCAAAATTTGAAAGTTGCAAGAGTTTCTCTGAATGTCTACATTTTGTTGTTTCTAAAAGGTCTCCAGATTGCAGCCTTTTCACAGTCTTCGGAGATCCTGCAATACTCTCCAGGTGTTTCTGGATGAGGAAAGGAGATAATTTGCTGAGACATTGTTCTGAAAGTGAATGTAAAATTAGAAAGGAAGGAAACTCTTTTGTTGTTGAATTTGTTTTCAACCTCTTGGGTTGTGAACTGTCATAATCAATTTCAGTATGTGGCCGAGAGCTTGTTGGCTCTAAAGATGGATAATCATTTTGCTCCATCTTTGCTCCTTTTCGCCCTTGGCAGATGAGTTTTTCTGCCAAGGTTTCTGGCCCCACCACGGGGAGGCAGGAGCAGTGCCTGGTTTGACCAAGCAAGAAGTAGTAGGGGGTTAGTAATAAGACTATGAAAAAAGAAAGCCTAAATAAGTTTAAGGCTCAGCTGGACAGGTATTTTGAACGAACAGAGGGGTGAAGTGGAAGTGGGTTTTTTTTTTTTTTTTTTTTTTTTTTTTTTGGCTGATGCTGCATAAGCTTGCTTTCTTGCATCAAATGCCTCTACTAATACTAATGCTAATATAACTTCCACGATTTTTTAATATATTAAAAAGTAAGAGATTACCTCAATCTCTTATTATTATTACGCAGACGTTATGGGGATATCATGGTGTAACTAGGAAAACAAAAATAAGAGTAGGAGTGTATTATAGAATGGATTAGTGTTATAATTAGTGATTTTAACTATAATATAATACATGCAGTAAGAGATTACCTCAATCTCTTACTGCATGTATTAATTAATTAACAATATTGTTTTGACCATTTGAGTATGGGGCCCTGTTTGACAGAACTGTTGAACATGCTTTGGCTGGCTTTGAGGCTGAATTAAGAAAAAAGTCATGTTAGGGCTGAATTTAAAAGTGCATGGAATTTTTCCATGAGATACACAGACTAATAGATTAGTAGCAGCTGCAAGAAAATATATGATTCTTGCACTACTTCTCTTGGAACATGTAGCTGCCTCGAACGCTAGTTATCAGAGATTAAAAACCTTTGCTGGGGGATCCTTATGGAACAAACAAATATTTGGGCCATATTAGGGTTACTAAGAGTAAAAAGAGGTGCATGTATACTTTTGTGTACACACTGATGCACCTAGCATCAGTGTATACTTTTGTGTACACTGATGCTAGGTGCATAGTAAATAAATTTGACGAATTTAAAATACTGTTTCATCAAATGCAGACATTATGGGGATATCATGGTGTAATTAGGAAAACAAAAATAAGAGTAGAAGTGCATTATAGAATGGATAAGTGTTATAATTAGTGATTTTAACTTTCTACGTATTGACTAGTTCTTGTGTGTTGGTCACTCACACAGTAGCGAGACTTTTGTGTATTTATTATATGGTATGTTTTCTACGCCAACATGTTAAAGAGACAATGAGAGAAGGCAATATTCTTAATCTCATTATCAACAGTGACACTTCATGCAATAGGAATCTGCTGGTAAAAGAACTTCTAGGTGGAAGTGATCACAGTGTTATTGACGTGGGATTTACTTAAAAGTTGTAGCAATCTTCAAGTGAACAGCTTTCATTTTCATAACGGTGAGTATAGTGGTTCCAGACATGTTTTAAAATCTGTTTAGTAGGACCAATAGCAAATTCTAAATGGGAAGCATTTAGGGAAGTAATTGTAGAAGCTATTATGCATTTCATTCCAACTAAGGGACACTTCAAAGCTTTGATCTAAATATCTCAGATGAACTGATGAGGCTTGTGCCAGCAAAGAAAAATATATGGAGTACATATAAATTGTCAGATTATATAGATGTCTACAGTAGATATAAACTAGTCTGCAATGGCGTAACAAAAGAAGTTAGGCAGACTATAAGCCTCTGGCAAAGAATACAAAGTAAAGCAGCAAAAACTTTAGTTATATAAGCACTAGAAGGAAGGAAGTACTGCAGATTGGAGCAGTGTGAAAATAGGGCCAAGTTACTGCTATGATGGGCTAGGACATCTCATCAGGTTTATTCAATGATATACAGTAATTTTTCTAGCAGTGATAAAGATCTGATTATCCCATTATATAAGGTAATGGTTAGGTTATATCTTGAGTGCTGCATACAGGTCTGTGAGTCTCATGTTAGGAAGGATGTGGATCTGTTGCAACAGCTACATAGAATGACAACAAAAGTGAGGGGAAACAAAAGGGTGTTCTTACAATAAATGGTTCAATTTCTTCAAATTGCAGCATTTTGAAAATAGGCATCTGCAAGGAGGTGTGTAAGGATTGAGGTGTGTAAGGCTTTGAATGAATTGAGTAAGCTGAATGCTGGTGTTCTTCCTCCTGCTCAAAGAACTCACTTGAGACAGCATAAATGATCATTGGAACAAACAATCTGGTTATGGATGGTGGTAGTTTGAATAAATTCAAGGAAGAACTAGAGAGGATTAGATAGAATATGTGCTTGCTTTCTTTCATAATTTGTCAGTACTAATTCTAATATTAAATAACTACTGTCAGGGGTAAAATGAAGGGTTTGTATTTTTACTTAAGATTCCTTTCTACTTCTCTCTCGCTCTCTCTCTCTTTGGCGCCTCCGTAGCCAGGTGGTCAGGAGCAGCAGTGCGTAGCTGTTTGTTTGTTTGTTATTGGGCTTTTAGGAGCATTAGCAACTAAGGCCATATTGCTCCGGGATATGCGGTGGTCATTCCCTGACCTTTCCGCGTCCTCCGTGTTTGGTGGTGACAGGCTCGAACCCCGGTCTAATACAGTGCGTAGCACCCGCTTCTTGATCAGACCGGGGTTCGAGCCCATGACCGCCAAGTGCAGAGGATGCGGAGGGGTCAGGGAGTGACCACCGCATATCCCCAGAGTAATATGGCCTTGGTTGCTAATGTTCCTAAAAAACAAATAACAACATCCCTCTCTCTCTCTCAGAGTAATCGGGAATTTTTTTTTGGCTGGTGCAGCATAAGCCTCAGGCTTCCTTGCGCCATATAGCTAATAATAATAATAATAATAATAATAAGAAAGGTGGCTTTCCTTTCTTGCTCTGTACAGGTACTATTGTAGCAAGAGCAGTTATAAAATAAATAGATTACTTAAAGAGAGGAAAGCAAAAGAACTGTATATTTCTTTCTGGAAATCGCACTATAAGGCACAGATACATCGCTCAGTCACAATCGCTTGACACCCAGGGCCAGTAGCAGGGTGTTATAGGCCTAATGACTCTGATGAGTATAGTAAGGAACTGTACAGGGAAATAGAGTGGGCCAGTAAATCAGAGAGTCTTATAATGTGGCATTTTAATTTCCCAGATATTGACTAGAATTTGTGAGTTGGTCACTCACACACTAGCAAGGCTTTTGTGGATTTATTGGATGATTGTTTTCTACATCAGCATGTTCGGGAGGCAACTTGAGGGAGTAATACTCTTGATCTGATTATCAGTAGTGATTCTTCAGGCATTAAGAATCTGCAGATAAAGGAACCACTAGGTGGCAGTGATCACAGTGTGCTGAAGTGGGATTTACTCAAAGAGGTAACTACCATCAGTGGTAAAGGGAAGGGTTTTTGCTTTTGTAAAGGTGACTACAGTGGTCTGAGACAGTATTTAAATTCTATACAGGGGGGGGGGGGCAACTGATGACGTTACCAACAGCAAATTCAAAATGGGAAGCATTCAAATAATTTATCCTGGAAGCTACTAGGCTCTACATACCAACTAAGAAATATTAGTATTAGCATTAGTAGAGGCATTTGATGCAAGAAAGCAAGCTTATGCAGCATCAGCGAAAAAAAAAAAAAAAAAAAAAAAAAAGTAACATAAATAAATCAAAATAACCACTTCCACTTCACCCCTCTGTTCGTTCGAAATACCTGTCCAGCTGAGCCTTAAACTTATTTAGGCTATCAACTTCCACGACAAGGGATGGAAGTCTGTTCCACCCACCAACCACCCGCTGGCTAAAGGCAAATTTCCGCACATCTATCCTACATCTGTCTTTCCTCAATTTGAATTTATGCCCTCTCAGGTGAATTTTCTGAGCTAGAGGAAGAATCCCATCAGCATTGAGCATGCTCAAACCATTCAAGGCTTTGTACACCTCTATCAGATCACCCCGCTGGTGCCTAGTTTCCAGACACTGTAATTTGCAAAACTTAAGCCTTTCTTCGTAAGAGAACCCCTTTGTCCCATTCACCAATCTAGTTGCCCTTCTCTGTACTCGTTCCAGCAGCTCTACATCCTTCCTGAAATGAGGCCTCCAGGCCTGTATACAGTACTCTAGGTGTGGCCTGACCATTGCCTTATACAAGGGAATAATCGCCTCCTTATCCCTGCTAGAAAAATTCCTATATATCATTGACAATACACCATGAGCTACTCTTGCAGCTCGTCTGCACTGCTCAGAGAACTTCATATCTGCCTGCACCACCACCCCCAGGTCCCTTTCATTCTCTACCACTGTCAGTGTAGTACCACAGAGTTGATACGTTGCTCTGGGGTTGCTGTTTCCCATATGTAGTACTTTACATTTGTCAATGTTAAACTTCATTTGCCACCTCGAAGCCCATCTGCTCAACCTTTCCAAATCCTGTTGCAGCAGCATAGTGTCAGTAGTGTCCTTGACAACCCTGCCAACCTTCGTATCGTCTGCAAACTTGGACATTAAGCCTGATATACCATCATCAATATCATTTATAAATACAGAAAACAATAAAGGCCCCAATACTGAACCCTGAGGGACTCCACTAATAACATTAGTCCACGATGAGCAGTGTCCATTGATTACCACTCTTTGTCTTCTCCCCCTCAACCACCCCTTTATCCATAGCAGCAACTTGCCTCCAATGCCACACTGCTCCAATTTGTGCAGCAGTCTTCCATGTGCAACAGTATCAAAAGCCTTTCTAAGATCCAAGTATATAATATCAAAGTTATTCCCTGCATCCAGTTCTTTTGTGACTGCATCATAGTATCCAATCAAATTGGTCAGGCAAGACTTCCCCTTAACAAAACCATGCTGTGTCCTAGCTATAACTGAAGTCTTGTCTAGATGATCCTGCAGTGCTTCTTTCACCAGTGCCTCCATTAATTTTCCGGGAACAGAAGTTAAACTCACAGGTCTATAATTACTTGTGTCAGCCTTTGATCCCCCTTTGTGAATTGGGGTCACATTTGCACATCTCCAGTCAATGGGTACCTCCCCTGAGTCCAAGGAAGCTCTCATAATTATGGCTAAGGGTTTGCTTACCTCCTTTGCTGCCTCCTTTAATATAACTGGATAGATCCCATCCACCCCAGGTGCCTTTCTTGTGTTTATCTTCAACAATTTCTCCTCCACTTTGCTCTCAGTTATTACAAGATTCTCTAGCTTACTGCTAGAGTTGAATACACCTCTGGCATTCCCCTCGCTGAATAACTCCTCATGTGTGAATGTCGATGCAAAATATTCATTTAGTTTGTTAGCTACCCGAGCAGGGTCATCAACAGTTGACCCATCGATCTCAAGTGGACCAATCTGATTCATCCCCTTCCTTCTAGAGTTTACATAAGTAAAGAACTCTTTGCTGTTTTTCTTCGCATCCCTTGCCAAGGATCTCTCGTAATCTGCCTTCGCCTGCCTAACCTCCTTTGTAACTTGGTTACAGATCAACTTGTATCTATCATAGGCGTCCGTGTCACGTGTTAATTTGTATGTATCCCATGCATTTTTCTTCTCTGCCATATGCCTCATTAGTTCATCTGACAACCATTTAGGCCTAAACCTTGAACAATATTTCTTAGTTGGTATGTAAAGCCTAGTAGCTTCCACGATAAGTTCTTTGAATGCTTCCCATTTTGAATTTGCTGTTGGCAATATCATCAGTTGATCCCACTGTATAGAATTTAAATACTGTCTCAGTCCATTGTAGTCGCCTTTACGAAAGCAATACCCCTTCCCTTTACCCCTAATGGTAGTTACCTCTTTGAGTAACTCCCACTTCAGCACATTGTGATCACTGCCACCAAGTGGTTCATTTATCTGCAGATTCTTAATGCATGAAGAATCACTACTGATAATCAAATCAAGAGTATTACTCCCTCTAGTTGCCTCCCGAACATGCTGATGTAGAAAACAATCATCCAATAAATCCACAAAAGCCTTGCTACTGTGTGAGTGACCAGCCCCCAAATTCCAGTCAATATCTGGGAAATTAAAATGCCACATTATAAGACTCTCTGATTTACTGGCCCACTCTATTTCTCCGAACAGTTTCTTATTATACTCATCAGAGTCATTAGGCCTATAGCACACTCCTACTCTCAATTTTGATCTCCCAATGCTTATGTCACACCAAACTGACTCGACACTGCACTGTCCAGCGATGTCCACTGGCTTCACTTCCTTGGATTTTATGTGTTTTTTAACTAATAGCATAACCCCTCCTCCCTTCCTATCCTGTCTATCCTTTCTAGACATTGTACTCCCCAAATTCCAGTTCTGCATTTCTTATATCTGTGTGACACCACGTCTCTGAAATCCCCACAATATCTGCCTTTGATGTTTTGAGCAATACCTCAAATTCATCAAATTTATTTACTAAACTCCTAGCATTGGTGTACACACAAGTATACATGCACCTGTTCTTTTTCTTAGCTACCCTAACACAACCCATGTGTTTACTTGTACCCCAATGATTCCCAGCAGTCTCTGAAATATCCTGCATCTTATTTTCCAGGCTGCGGCTCATTCCAATAGAAGCAGTGCAAGAATCACTTTCACCTCTGCCAGTGGCTACTGTTAATCTATTAGTCCTTGTATCCCCCCAATCTAGCAGTTTTCCGACCCACCTAACATTGCCTCGATAGCATCAGCAAACATTCTTGCACCCTTTCTATTTAAGTGTATCCCATCCCTGTAGAAGCAGTCTCTCCTGTTAACAAGTACAGACCAGGCTGAAAAAAATTCTACCCCTTGAGCCCTGCACAATCTTTCCAGGGCCGAATTGATTGACAGGGCTCTCATATTGTCAAGGATTAGGCCTAAATGGATGTCAGACAAACTAATGAGACATGTGGCAGAGAAGAAAAATGAATAGGATACATACAGAGGCAGATTTAACAGCGGGCACACCGGGCACGCGCCCAGGGCCCCGACTTCTGAAGGGTCCATGCAAAACCCCAACAAATTAGTTGAACATATTAGTTCAAAACTTTGTGATTATTATTCTGCTATTATTAATTATATTATACATATATTATATTCAAATTTAATTGGAAATAAAACATTAATAGTACATAATATTTTTTATTTATTTAAAAAAACTGGTTACATGTATTTTTATTTTCCCTGTCTCTCTCTTTTTTTAACGGGGCCTAATATTTCCTTCTGTGCCCAGGGCCTCAACCAACCTTAATCCGCTCCTGGAGACATATAAATTAATGGGTGACATGGAAGCCTATGATAGATATAAGCTGGTCTGTAACCAAGTCTCAAAGGAGATCAGGCAGGCAAAGGCAGATTACGAGAAATCCTTGGCAAAGGATGCAAAGAAAAATAACAAAGAGTTCTTTACCTATGTAAACTCTAGAAGGAAATGGATGAATCAGATTGGTCCACTGGATATTGATGGTTCAACTGTTGATGATCCTACTCAGGTGGCTAACAAACTGAATGAGTATTTTGCATTTACATTCACCCATGAGGAGTTATTCAGAAGGGGGAATGCCAGAGGTGAGTTAAACTCTGGCAGTGAGCTGGACGATTTCGTAATAACTGAGAGGAGAGTGGAGGAGAAATTGTTGAAGATAAACATAAAAGAGACACCCGGGGTAGACGGGATCTATTCAGTTATATTAAAAGAGGCAGCAAAAGAAGTAAGCAAACCCTTACCCGTAATTATGAGAGCTTCTTTGGACTCAGAGGAGGTACCTCTGTGGACTGGAGATGTGCAAATGTGACACAAAGGAGGATCAAAGGGCAACACAAGTAATTATAGACCTGTTAGTTTAACTTCTGTTCCAGGAAAATTAATGGAAGCACTGCAGGATCATCTAGACAAGACTTCAGTTACAGCACGGACATAGCATGGTTTTGTTAAGGGAAAACCTTGTCTGACCAATCTGATTGGATACTATGATGTGGTCACAAAGGAACTGGATGCAGGGAATAACTTTAATATCATATATTTAGATCTTAGAAAGGCTTTTGATATTGTTGTACATGGAAGACTGCTGCACAAATTGGAGCAGTGTGGCATTGGAGGCAAACTGCTGCTATGGATAAAGGGATGGATGAGTGGATAGAAGACAGAGAGTGGTAATCAATGGACACTGCTCATCATGGACTAACATTATTAGTGGAGTCCCTCAGGGTTCAGTATTGGGTCCATTGTTGTTGTCTGTATTTATAAATGATATTGATGATGGTATATCAAGCTTAATGTCCAAGTTTGCAGACGATACGAAGGTTAGCAGGGTTGTTAAGGACACTAATGACAGTACGCTGCTGCAACAGGATGTAGAAAAGTTGAGCAGATGGGCTGAGAGGTGGCAAATGAAGTTTAATACTGACAAATGTAAAGTACTACATATGGGAAGCAGCAACACCAGAGTGACGTATCAATTCTGTGGTACTACACTGGCAGTGGTAGAGAACGAAAAGGACCTGGGGGAAATTGTGCAGGCAGAAATGAAGTTTTCTGAGCAGTGCAGATGGTCTGCAAGAGTAGCTCATAGTGTCTTGTCAATGATATACAAGAATTTTTCTATCAGGGTTAAGGAGGTGATTATCCTCTTATATAAGGCAATTGTCAGGCCACACCTTGAGTACTGTATACAGGTCTGGAGACCTGATTTTAAGAAGGATATAGAGCTGTTGGAACGAGTACAGAGAAGGGGAACAAAATTAGTGAATGGAACAAAGGGTTGCTCTGATGAAGAAAGGCTTAAATTTTGCAAATTACAGTGTCTGGAGACTAGACACCTGCGAGGTGATCTGATTGAGGTGTATAAAGCCTTGAATGGTTTGAGTATGCTCAATGCTGATGGGATTCTTCCTCTTGCTCAGAATAATCACCTGAGAGGGCATAAATTCAAATTGCGGAAGTTTGCCTTTAGCCAGCAGGTGGTTGGTTGGTTGGTGGAACAGACTTCCATTTTTTGTGAAAGTTGGTAGCCTAAATAAATTTAAAGCTGAGCTGGACAGGTACTTAGAATGAACAGAGGGGTGAAATGGGAGTTTGTTTTTTTTGGCTGATGCTGCATAAGCTTGCTTTCTTGCATCATATGCCTCTACTAATGCTAATGCTAGAAAAGGCATGCATCAGAAACAGAACATCTATGAGACAGAGAGTGGAGAGACTCTTGTTAAAGATGAGTCATTAGTTAACCTAACTGCCTTCTTTTGAAGGGAATCTAGAAGCCTGAGAGATATTATGGGGCACAGCCTAGATATGGGAAAAATATTCCATGATATGGCGGATTTGCAATTTGTACAGAGTCAGCAGCTGTTTGTAAGAAAAGTAACACCGAGAGCGAAAGAGAAAACCGAAGAGTTTTTTAGATGAAGAGGAATGTGCTTATGCCAAGACACATTAGAAGTTAGGGTAATCCCTAATAGAGATATGTGATCTTGTGTAGAAATTTGTGTATCATCAAAGATAAGCATAGGAGCAGAAGAAACCTTTTTTTGAGAGATAGAAGACAGGACTGAGTTTGAGAAGGATTGAAATCAACTAAGTTATCTTTGTCACACTGGAGAATTATCTGGAGATGAGCATTGAAAGAATTGGTAGTGGATATTAGAGTAGTTAAAGCTGTTTGTGCAGGGCAAGATTTCTCAAACTCGAAGGGGGGAAAGCTGTATGCTATCATCAGCAAAACTATGGATAGGATTTCTAGTCAATGGAAGATCATTAATGTACAAAAGGAAAAGAGTGGGAGAAAGAACTGAACCTTGAGGAACATCTGCATTAGTGGAGGAAGCTGAAGACAGAGCTGTCTACGAGCACTCAGTGAGCAGTCAGAGAGAAAACTGGATATCCAATTACAAAAAATAGTTGTCAAACCATAAGATAGAAGACCTTTATATGCCAAATATGATCAAAAGCCTTTGAAATGTTAAGAGCAACTGCTTGAGTTTTGCCAAACTTTTCCATTGAATTTGTCCATAGATGGTAACATAAGTCACTATCATTTCACCAGTGGAGCGATGCAGATGAAATCCATACTGGTGATTATTGATCAGATGGGAGATTTCTAGATAGTTTAGGAGTTGGCAGTTAATAGATTTTCATCATTATTTTGGAAAAAGAGTAGAAGTAAGTGCGATGGGACAATAATTGAATGGGAGGGATTCATCACCCTTTTCAGGAACTGGCTGGATTCGAGCAAATTCCAGGCAGAAAGGAAAACACCAATTGAATAAGAAAGTGTAAAAAGGCGACACAGCACTCAGTGTGACCTGGCATTTTCTTGGTATCAAGATTGTTCAAAATTCTTCTGGCATCCTTTTCACAGAAAGGATGCCAGAAAAGGGCATTGAATGGAGAATAGTAGGCACTCTAAAAAACTCTTCGGTTTTCTCTTTCGCTCTCGGTGTTACTTTTCTTACAAACAGCTGCTGACTCTGTACAAATTGCAAATCCGCCATATCATGGAATATTTTTCCCATATCTAGGCTGTGCCCCATAATATCTCTCAGGCTTCTAGATTCCCTTCAAAAGAAGGCAGTTAGGTTAACTAATGACTCATCTTTAACAAGAGTCTCTCCACTCTCTGTCTCATAGATGTTCTGTTTCTGATGCATGCCTTTTCTAGCATTAGCATTAGTAGAGGCATATGATGCAAGAAAGCAAGCTTATGCAGCATCCCATATCTAGGGATGCTGCATAAGCATCCTTTTTTGTAATTGGATATCCAGTTTTCTCTCTGACTGCTCACTGAGTGCTCGTAGACAGCTCTGTCTTCAGCTTCCTCCACTAATGCAGATGTTCCTCAAGGTTCAGTTCTTTCTCCCACTCTTTTCCTTTTGTACATTAATGATCTTCCATTGACTAGAAATCCTATCCATAGTTTTGCTGATGATAGCATACAGCTTTCCCCCCTTCGAGTTTGAGAAATCTTGCCCTGCACAAACAGCTTTAACTACTCTAATATCCACTACCAATTCTTTCAATGCTCATCTCCAGATAATTCTCCAGTGTGACAAAGATAACTTAGTTGATTTCAATCCTTCTCAAACTCAGTCCTGTCTTCTATCTCTCAAAAAAAGGTTTCTTCTGCTCCTATGCTTATCTTTGATGATACACAAATTTCTACACAAGATCACATATCTCTATTAGGGATTACCCTAACTTCTAATGTGTCTTGGCATAAGCACATTCCTCTTCATCTAAAAAACTCTTCGGTTTTCTCTTTCGCTCTCGGTGTTACTTTTCTTACAAACAGCTGCTGACTCTGTACAAATTGCAAATCCGCCATATCATGGAATATTTTTCCCATATCTAGGCTGTGCCCCATAATATCTCTCAGGCTTCTAGATTCCCTTCAAAAGAAGGCAGTTAGGTTAACTAATGACTCATCTTTAACAAGAGTCTCTCCACTCTCTGTCTCATAGATGTTCTGTTTCTGATGCATGCCTTTTCTAGCATTAGCATTAGTAGAGGCATATGATGCAAGAAAGCAAGCTTATGCAGCATCAGCCAAAAACTTTTCCATTGAATTTGTCCATAGATGGTAACATAAGTCACTATCATTTCACCAGTGGAGCGATGCAGATGAAATCCATACTGGTGATTATTGATCAGATGGGAGATTTCTAGATAGTTTAGGAGTTGGCAGTTAATAGATTTTCATCATTATTTTGGAAAAAGAGTAGAAGTAAGTGCGATGGGACAATAATTGAATGGGAGGGATTCATCACCCTTTTCAGGAACTGGCTGGATTCGAGCAAATTCCAGGCAGAAAGGAAAACACCAATTGAATAAGAAAGTGTAAAAAGGCGACACAGCACTCAGTGTGACCTGGCATTTTCTTGGTATCAAGATTGTTCAAAATTCTTCTGGCATCCTTTTCACAGAAAGGATGCCAGAAAAGGGCATTGAATGGAGAATAGTAGGCATTGAATGGAGCATACTGGGAATTGTAGGAGGTGATTTACCAAGATCATCAATAAGGAAGTTAGAAGCAAAATAGGATGCTAGCAGGTCAGCTTTATCTTTGGGTGAAGTGGCAATAGAACCATCTGGTTTTGACAGAGGTGGGAATACAGATGTGCAAAAGTTTTGGCCAACAGTGTTGACAAGAATGCACGACTATTTTTGGACAAGAAGCAAGTTTTCTTGTCCAAAGTTGAAAAGGGCATTGAATGGAGAATTTTTTGGCTGATGCTGCATAAGCTTGCTTTCTTGCATCATATGCCTCTACTAATGCTAATGCTAGAAAAGGCATGCATCAGAAACAGAACATCTATGAGACAGAGAGTGGAGAGACTCTTGTTAAAGATGAGTCATTAGTTAACCTAACTGCCTTCTTTTGAAGGGAATCTAGAAGCCTGAGAGATATTATGGGGCACAGCCTAGATATGGGAAAAATATTCCATGATATGGCGGATTTGCAATTTGTACAGAGTCAGCAGCTGTTTGTAAGAAAAGTAACACCGAGAGCGAAAGAGAAAACCGAAGAGTTTTTTAGATGAAGAGGAATGTGCTTATGCCAAGACACATTAGAAGTTAGGGTAATCCCTAATAGAGATATGTGATCTTGTGTAGAAATTTGTGTATCATCAAAGATAAGCATAGGAGCAGAAGAAACCTTTTTTTGAGAGATAGAAGACAGGACTGAGTTTGAGAAGGATTGAAATCAACTAAGTTATCTTTGTCACACTGGAGAATTATCTGGAGATGAGCATTGAAAGAATTGGTAGTGGATATTAGAGTAGTTAAAGCTGTTTGTGCAGGGCAAGATTTCTCAAACTCGAAGGGGGGAAAGCTGTATGCTATCATCAGCAAAACTATGGATAGGATTTCTAGTCAATGGAAGATCATTAATGTACAAAAGGAAAAGAGTGGGAGAAAGAACTGAACCTTGAGGAACATCTGCATTAGTGGAGGAAGCTGAAGACAGAGCTGTCTACGAGCACTCAGTGAGCAGTCAGAGAGAAAACTGGATATCCAATTACAAAAAATAGTTGTCAAACCATAAGATAGAAGACCTTTATATGCCAAATATGATCAAAAGCCTTTGAAATGTTAAGAGCAACTGCTTGAGTTTTGCCAAACTTTTCCATTGAATTTGTCCATAGATGGTAACATAAGTCACTATCATTTCACCAGTGGAGCGATGCAGATGAAATCCATACTGGTGATTATTGATCAGATGGGAGATTTCTAGATAGTTTAGGAGTTGGCAGTTAATAGATTTTCATCATTATTTTGGAAAAAGAGTAGAAGTAAGTGCGATGGGACAATAATTGAATGGGAGGGATTCATCACCCTTTTCAGGAACTGGCTGGATTCGAGCAAATTCCAGGCAGAAAGGAAAACACCAATTGAATAAGAAAGTGTAAAAAGGCGACACAGCACTCAGTGTGACCTGGCATTTTCTTGGTATCAAGATTGTTCAAAATTCTTCTGGCATCCTTTTCACAGAAAGGATGCCAGAAAAGGGCATTGAATGGAGAATAGTAGGCATTGAATGGAGCATACTGGGAATTGTAGGAGGTGATTTACCAAGATCATCAATAAGGAAGTTAGAAGCAAAATAGGATGCTAGCAGGTCAGCTTTATCTTTGGGTGAAGTGGCAATAGAACCATCTGGTTTTGACAGAGGTGGGAATACAGATGTGCAAAAGTTTTGGCCAACAGTGTTGACAAGAATGCACGACTATTTTTGGACAAGAAGCAAGTTTTCTACTCTTAGTCTGTTGAAAGTGTAGTTTGAACTGATTAGTAACTGTTTTACAATTGTTGTGAACTTTGGTGTAGGTAGAAAATGAACCTGGAGATTTGGACAGAAGCCAATTGCTATATGCACCATTCTTATCTTGAACAGCCTTATCACATTTAGTGGAAAACCAAGGTTTAGGTAAAGGATGAGAATTTAAGATTCTCATCTTAAATATGTGGAATAAAGGATTTCATACATACAAGAATACTTTTGCTGACATAATCTGAGCAAACATTGACATCAAAAAATTTAAAACAGTAATCCAACCAAGGAAAGGAAAGAAAGAAATCTTGCAGATTATCCCCTTTTGCATTCTCGTAATGCCAAACATCATTAAGTTTGGAAATGGCCAAGAGAAAACAACTCCATTGGAGAAGAGACTGAACCAAAAGATAATTGGGATTCTGTCAGAAAAAGTGTGTGGGGTTTGACAGACTGTAAGTGGAAATGGATATCACCGAGATTGGAACTGAGACCACGTATATTTGTGAAATTAATGAGGAAGATTTTGGAAGGTTTAGATCTTTTCACGGATAACTTTGTTCCATTAGTTTGACTATTCGTGAGATATTCAGTAGTAAGAAAAGGTAGGGAGGACATGTTATATGAAGTAGTGAAGTTTTTGGATATGGCATACACACAGCAAAGATATACCCAACTCCTTGAAGTAATATGGCTTCAAAAATGCCCCCCCCCCCAAATACACACTATTCAGACACCCCACAATCACTGTCTGGCAGAGTAGAGGCACCAAGAATACAGAATAGCTGATCTGGATGCCTCCTAGAGGGTTACCAATTGCTTTATTCCAGCAGACTGAGTAACAGGAGGCCTGCAAATCCAGTTTTAGAGATGCACCCTCAAAATGTAAGGAAAATCAGTTCTTGCCATTATGTCCATCCAAATCTTAAAAGATGTTCAATCATACTGCATGATGGAAGAGATACGGGGGGGGGGGTTGGAGTTGGAGTTGATGTAGCTTTGCTCTAGAGAATAAACATGGGTTCCACCACTCCAAGCCTCCAAAATAATCAAAGTGATTTTATTATACCAGTTGATGAGAGTCATCTATCACCTAAAACCTATTTAATTGGATACTATGATCAGTGACAGAGGAACTGGATGCAAAAATTATTTTCATATTGTAACTTGGATTTCAGGAAAGCTTTTGATACTGTTGCACAAAAACACTTCTGTACAAATTGGAGCAGTGGCATTAAGGGAAAGTTACTGCTATTGATAAAAGGATGGTTTAGTGGGAGACTACAGAAAGTGGTTGTCAAGGGACAATGCTCTTCATGGATTAATGTTATTAGTGGAGTTCCACAGAGTTCAATGTTTGGCCCATTGTTGATTTCTGTATTTATTAATGAGACTGATGAGGGTATATCAGGCTTAATGTCTAAGTTTCTATATGATACAAAGGCTGGCAGGGTGGTTAATGATGGTAATGAAGGTATGCTGCTGCTGCAACATGATCTAGAAAAGTCAGGCAGAAGGCTGAGAAATGGCAATTAAAGTTTAATTGACAAATTAAAAGATACTGTATTTGCCAATTAATCTTCAATTTCCATTTCTCAGAGTAACGTATCAACTGTGTGGTACTACACTCAGGGTAGTGGAAAATGGAAAGCACCTGAGGTAATTGTGCAGTCTGATAGGAAGTCCTCCGAGCAAGGCAGCAGGCAGGCAGCCAGGCCAACTCATGGGGTTTTGTCAATAATATATGGAAATTTTGCTTGCAGGGATAAGGAAGTGATTATCACATTGCATAAGGCAATGGTCAGGCCACACCTTGAGTATACTGCAACCAGGTCCGAAAGCTTCATTCAAGAAAGGATGTAGAGCTGCTGGAATGGGTATAGAGAAGGGCAATGATATTGGTGAGGGTTGCTCTTATCAAGAAATGCTTCAGTTCTACAAATTGCAGTGTCCGGAGACTAGGAACTTGTGAGGTGATTTTATTGATGCATTTAAGATTTTGAATGGCTTGAAGAAAATGCTGATGGATTCTTCCTCTTGCTCAGACTATACACAAGTGACCATAAATTCAAATTGAGGAAGGATTGAGGACTGTAGAATAGATGAGCAGAAGTTTTCCTTCAGTCAATGGGTGGTTGATTGTTGGAACAAGCAACCATCAGTTGTTGTTGAAGTAGATAGTTTGAATAAATTCAAGGGGAACTAGACAAACTATTGGAGGGATAGTTAGGCCAAATGATTTTTTTTTTTTTTTTTTTTGGCTGAAGCTGTATAAGTTTGATTTCTTGTATCATTTGGCACAGTTAATACTAAGAGGAAGAATGCTTTCAGCACAGAATTGAGCTTGCTCAATCCATTCAAATCCTTAAACACCTCAGTCCGACCACCTTGCAGAATCTGGTGCCTAGATTCTCCAGATGCTGCAATTTGCAGAACTGAAGCCTTTCTTGCTAAGACCATCCTTTTGTTCCCTTCACCAATCTTGTTGCCCTTCTCTGCACCCATTCCAGAAAATCTACATCATTCCTAAAATGAGTCCCCCAAACCTGCTTGCAGCATTTAAGATGTGGCCTAACCACTTCCTTGTACAATGGGATAATAATCTCATTATCCCTGCTAGCAAATTTCTGGACATCATTGACAAAACTGTATGAGCTGTCCTGGCTGCATATCTGCACTGCTCAGAGAACTTCATATCTGATTGCACAAATACCCCCAGGTCTTTTCCATCTTCCACTGCAATTAGTGTAGTACCACAGAGTTGGCACTTTAATCTGGGATTACTGTTACCCATATGCAGTACCTTGCATTTGTCAATTGTAAACTTTAACTGCCATTTCTCAGCCCATCTGCTTAATTTTTCTAGATTTTGTTGCAGTCATCATCATCATCAGCCATTTTCAATCCATTGCAGGATGAAGGCCTCTCCAGCAACTTTCCAGTTCCTTCTGTTTTGAGCCCTGGCCATCCATTTACTACTCAAAAACTCATGAATTTAATCTATCCATCTCTGCCTTTGTCTTCCAGGTTTCCTTCTAGCTCCTCTTGGGTACCATTCTGTTATTTTCTTAGTCCATCTGTCATCATGTCTTCGAGCTATGTGTCCTGCCCAAGACCATTTTAGTTCTTTAGTTTTGATAAGAACGTCCTTTACTTGAGTTTGCTGCCTAATCCATGTGTTTCTCTTATCTAACAGTCTGATTCCCAATATAATTCATTCCATTCTTCGCTGTGTAGTTCTTAGCTTCTCTTCCATTCTTTTGGTGAGTGCCCAAGTTTCACTTCCATAAGTCATGGTGGGGAGTATACATTGATTCATTATTTTATGTTTCAGACAAACTGGGATATTGCTCTTCAGTATGTGACTATATTTCCTGAATGCTATCCATCCAAAATTTATTCTTCTCTTGACTTCCAGCCATTTATCATTATTACAGCTGATAACTTGTCCCAGATAAGTATATGACTCCACCTTTTCAATTACTGCTCCTTCGATCATTATTTCCCTTTCCGTGGCATACTTGTTCATCATTACTTTTGTTTTAGCCATATTCATCTTTAGTCCAAAATCCTTACTAACTGTGCATAACTGATTAAGATTTTCCTCTAATTCTTTGCGATCGTGGCTTATGACCACAATGTCATCTGCAAATCGTAAATGGTTTAGTTACTCTCTCCGTTCACATTGACTCCTTTCTGCGACAAGTCTAATCTTATGAAAGCTTCCTCAAGGGCAGCAGTAAACAGCTTCGGAGATATTGTGTCTCCTTGTCGAACTCCTTTCTCGATTTTAAATTTGCTACTGTCTTTGTCTAGTCTAATAAAGGATGTAGCACTCTCATATATTTTCTTCAAAATCATAATATATGGAGTATCTATGCCTTGTCTTTCCAGTGCCCGAAACATTGCCTTATGCTGTATGGAGTCAAATGCCTTTTCATAATCCACAAATGCCAGGCATATTGGTGTTTTATATTCATTTGCTTTCTCCATTAGCTGTGATTACGTGACGGTGGTCCATAGTTGAGAATCCTGTCCTAAAGCCAGCTTGCTCTTTCAGTTGATTCTCATCAAGTATTCTTTCTAATCTGTTAGTAATGACCCTTGTGAACAACTTGTAGATATGGGATAACAAGCTAATTGGTCTATAATTTCCGATTTCTGATTTATCTCCTTTCTTATGCAGCAAAACTATGATTGCATTATTCCACTGCTTAGGCATCACACCTTTTCTAATGCACTTTGTGAAGAGCCTTGCCAGTTTTTGTGTTATGTCTCTTCCTCCCAATTTTAACAACTCTACAGTAACTTCATCTTCCCCCGGGGCTTTCCGATTCTTCATTTTCTTCAATGCATGTTCTACCTCATCAGGAAGAATATCGGGTATGTCGTATGTGTTGCTACTTTGCAATCCATCTTCCCCACTGCTGGTATCATTCCCTCGCTCCTTGTATAATTCTCTATAGTAGTCTTCTGCTCTTTGAATTATGCCTTCTCTGCTGTTTATAAGTACACCATCGCTATTCTTCAGTTGCAGTATCATTTGTCTTTCTGTATTACTGCTCATGGCTGCTGATTTAAATCCTTTGTTTCCCCTTAATGCTTGTTCTACTTTTCTTGTGTTAAATCTTCTTATGTCCTCTCTGAGTCTCTTTCTAATGGCTTTGCATAACTCAGTATACTCAATTTTCTTCCTGTCAGTGTTTTTCTTGCTCTTCATTTGTCGTCTTTGGTTCATCATGACAAGTGTTTCTTGACTAATTTTTTCTTCTTTGGATTTCTGTTTCCCTATAGGTTTCTTGGGCTTTATCACTTTCAGAAAGTTGTAATATTCCTCGTCGATATCTTGGTCCTGAGCAGTCTGCAGAAGCTCAAACTTGTTCTTAAGTTCCAGTACATACTGCTTTTTCTCCTCCTCTGTTATTTCAAAGACCTTTGTATTATTTACTCGAGTCAGTTTTTTCCTTTCCTTTCCTTTGTTGCAGTAGCTTACCTTAATTATTGTCATTAACCACCCTACCAACCTTCATGTCATCAGCAAACTTAGACATTGAGTCTGATATATTTCCATCAATATCATTAATATATAAGATAACAATTGGTACAGCACTGAACCACGGTGAATTCCACTAATGACATCAGTCAACAAAGAGCAGCATCCATTAAAAACAACCTTTTTTTCCCACTAAACCATTCCTTCATTGAGAAGCACTAACTTGTCTTTAATCCCATATTGCTACAATTCCTACAGTAGTTTTTTATGCAGAAGAGTGTCAAAACCTTTTTGCTTAAATCTAGGTATATGATGTTATAATTATTTTTTTTTTGCATTCAGTTTCTGTGTTACTGCATCAAAGAGCTAATCAGATTAGTCCAACAAAATCTACCTTTAACAAGTCCATGCTATTGTTTCTGTAAAACTGATTCTTGTCAAAGTGATCCTGTATTACTTCTTTAACCAATTTTTTAGCTTACAACTTTGTAATTACTCATTTTGCCCTTTGACTCCCCTTTGGGAACAGGACAGTCATTTGCACGTCTCCAATCTATGGGGACTTCCCCTGAATCCAAGGATGCTCTCATAATTATTACTAATGTTCTGCTTACCTTTTTTTTTGCATCTTTTAATATAATTGGATAAATTTCCTCAGCGTCTATTTTTACTTTTAGCTTCAATAATTTTTCTTCCATTTATTGTCAGTTACCACAAAATCATTTAGCTCCCAGTTACAACTTGGTATACTTCTCATATTCTCCCTAAAAACTTCCTCATGTACAAATATAAAAATAAAATACTTATTTAGTTTGTCAGCAATCTGAACTGGATCATCAATAGTTATGCCATTCATATCCATTGGCCAATGTGGTTCATCCCTTTCTTTCTCACATTAACATAAGCAAAGAATTCTTTGCTAATTTAATAAAGGGTATGTTAGAAATTCTTTTAGTCATTGATGGGAAATGAGCCAAGACTTCTGCAAACAAGTGGGAGCCTGTTATCATCATCATCATCAGCCATTTTCAATCCACTGCAGGATGAAGGCCTCTCCAGCAACTTTCCAGTTCCTTCTGTTTTGAGCACTGGCCATACATTTACTACCCAAAAACTCATGAATTTCATCTATCCATCTCCGCCTTTGTCTTCCAGGTTTTCTTCTCTCTCCTCTTGGGTACCATTCTGTTATTTTCTTAGTCCATCTGTCATCATGTCTTCAAACTATGTGTCCTGCCCAAGACCATTTTAGTTCTTTAGTTTTGATAAGAATGTCCTTTACTTGAGTTTGTTGACTAATCCATGTGTTTCTCTTCTTATCTAACAGTCTGATTCCCAATATAATTCGTTCCATTCTTTGCTGTGTACTTCTCAGCTTCTCTTCCATTCTTTTGGTGAGTGCCCAAGTTTCACTTCCATAAGTCATAGTGGGGAGTATATATTGATTCATTATTTTACGTTTCATTAGAATTAGTAGAGGCATTTGATGCAAGAAAGCAAGCTTATGCAGCATCAGCCAAAAAAAAAATAAACAAAGTAAAATAAATAAATAAAAAATAACCACTTCCACTTCACCCCTCTGTTCGTTCGAAATACCTGTCCAGCTGAGCCTTAAACTTATTTAGGCTATCAACTTCCACGACAAGGGATCGAAGTCTGTTCCACCTACCAACCACCCACTGGCTAAAGGCAAATTTCCGCATATCTATCCTACATATGTCTTTCCTCAATTTGAATTTATGCCCTGTCAGGTGATTATTCTGAGCAAGAGGAAGAATCCCATCAGCATTGAGCATGCTCAAACCATTCAAGGCTTTGTACACCTCTATCAGATCACCTCGCTGGTGCCTAGTCTCCAGACATTGTAATTCGCAAAATTTAAGCCTTTCTTCGTAACAGCACCCCTTTGTTCCATTCACTAATCTTGTTGCCCTTCTCTGTACTCGTTCCAGCAGCTCTACATCCTTCTTGAAATGAGGCCTCCAGGCCTGTATACAGTACTCTAGGTGTGGCCTGACCATTGCCTTATACAAGGGAATAATCACCTCCTTATCCCTGCTAGAAAAATTCCTATATATCACTGACAATACACCATAAGCTATTCTTGCAGCCCGTCTGCACTGCTCAGAGAACTTCATATCTGCCTGCACAACCACCCCCCAGGTCCCTTTCATTCTTTACCACTGTCAGTGTAGTACCACAGAGTTGATACGTTTCTCTGGGGTTGCTGTTTCCCATATGTAGTACTTTACATTTGGGAATGTTAAACTTCATTTGCCACCTCTCAGCCCATCTGCTCAACGTTTCCAGATCCTGTTGCACCAGCATAGTGTCAGGAGTGTCCTTGACAACCCTGCCAACCTTTGTATCGTCTGCAAACTTGGACATTAAACTTGATATACCATCATCAATATCATTTATAAATACAGAAAACAATAATGGACCCAACACTGAGCCCTGAGGGACTCCACTAATAACATTAGTCCACGATGAGTGTGTCCATTGATTACCACTCTATCTTCTCCCCCTCAACCACCCCTTTATCCATAGCAGCAATTTGCCTCCAATGCCACACTGCTCCAATTTGTGCAGCAGTCTTCCATGTGCAACAGTATCAAATGCCTTTCTAAGATACAAATATATAATATCAAAGCTATTCCCTGCATCTAGTTCTTTGTGACTGCATCATAGTATCCAATCAAATTGTTCAGACAAGACATCCCCTTAACAAAACCATGCTGTGTCCGAGCTATAACTGAAGTCTTGTCTAGATGATCCTGCAGTGCTTCTTTAACCAGTGTCTCCATTAATTTTCCGGGAACAGAAGTTAAACTCACAGGTCTATAATTACTTGTGTCAGCCTTTGATCCTCCCTTGTGAATTGGGGTCACATTTGCACATCTCCAGTCCATGGGTACCTCCCCTGAGTCAAAGGAAGCTCTTATAATTATGGCTAAGGGTTTGCTTACTTCCTTTGCTGCCTCCTTTATTATAATTGGATAGATCCCATCCACACCAGGTGCCTTTCTTGTGTTTATCTTCAACAATTTCTCCTCCACTTTACTCTCAGTTATTACAAGATTCTCTAGCTTACTGCTAGAGTTGAATACACCTCTGGCATTCCCCTCGCTGAATAACTCCTCATGTGTGAATGTCGATGCAAAATATTCATTAGTTTGTTAGCTACCTGAGCAGGGTCATCAACAGTTGACCCATCGATATCAAGTGGACCAATCTGATTCATCCCCTTCCTTCTAGAGTTTACATAAGTAAAGAACTCTTTGCTGTTTTTCTTCGCATCCCTTGCCAAGGAACTCTCGTAATCTGCCTTCGCCTGCCTAACCTCCTTTGTAACTTGGTTACAGATCAACTTGTATCTATCATAGGCTTCTGTGCCACGTGTTAATTTGTATGTATCCCATACATTTTTCTTCTCGGCCATATGCCTCATTAGTTCATCTGACATCCATTTAGGCCTAAAACTTGAACAATATTTCTTAGTTGGTATGTAAAGCCTAGTAGCTTCCTGATAAGTTCTTTGAATGCTTCCCATTTTGAATTTGCTGTTGGTAACATCATCAGTTGATCCCACTGTATAGAATATAAATACTGTCTCAGTCCATCGTAGTCGCCTTTACGAAAGCAATACCCCTTCCCTTTACCCCTAATGGTAGTTACCTCTCTGAGTAACTCCCACTTCAGAACACTGTGATCACTGCCACCTAGTGGTTCATTTATCTGCAGATTCTTAATGCATGAAGAATCACTGCTGATAATCAAATCAAGAGTATTACTCCCTCTAGTTGCCTCCCGAACATGCTGATGTAGAAAACAATCATCCAATAAATCCACAAAAGCCATGCTAGTGTGCGAGTGACCAGCCCCCAAATTCCAGTCAATATCTGGGAAATTAAAATCCCCCATTATAAGACTCTCTGATTTACTGGCGCACTATTTCTCTGTACAGTTTCTTATTATGCTCATCAGAGTCATTAGGCCTATAGCACACTCCTACTCTCAATTTCGATCTCCCAATGCTTATGTCACACCAAACTGACTCGACACTGCACTGTCCAGCGATGTCGACTGGTTTCACTTCCTTGGATTTTATGTGTTTCTTAACTAATAGTTTAACCCCTCCTCCCTTCCTATCCTGTCTATCCTTTCTGTAGACATTGTACTCCCCAAATTCCAGTTCTGCATTCCTTATATCTGTGTGACACCACGTCTCTGAAATCCCAAAAATATCTGCCTTTGATTTTTTGAGCAATACCTCAAATTCATTTACTAAACTCCTAGTACTGGTGTACATGCAAGTATACATGCACCTGCTCTTCCTCTTAGCCACCCTAACACAACCCATGTGTTCACCTGTACCCCCATGATTCCCAGCAGTCTCTGAAATATCCTGCATCCTATTTTCCAGGGTGCTGCTCATTTCAATAGAAGCAGTGCAAGAATGACTTTCTCCTCTGCCAGTGGCTACTGTTAATCTATTAGTCCTTGTATCCCCCCAATCTAGCAGTTTTCCGACCCACCTAACACTGCCTCGATAGCATCAGCAAACATTCTTGCACCCTTTCTATTGAAGTGTATCCCATCCCTGTAGAAGCAGTCTCTCCTGTTAACAAGTAAAGACCAGGCTGAAAAAAATTCTACCCCTTGAGCTCTGCACAATCTTTTCAGGGCCGAATTGATCGACAGGGCTCTCATCATATACTCCCTCCTATCGTGTCTGGGCAGAATTGCAGACACTTGCAAATTCAACCCTAATTCACGGCTTTTTTTCATTAGTGACCTGTACTTGTTAAGTAATTCCGCCGGTCTCCAGACAAATTGGGATATTGCTCTTCAGTATGTGACTATATTTCCTAAATGCTATCCATCCAAAATTTATTCTTCTCTTGACTTCCAGCCATTTATCATTATTACAGCTAATAACTTGTCCCAGATAAGTATATGACTCCATCTTTTCAATTACTGCTCCTTCAATCATTATTTCCCTTTCCATGGTATACTTGTTCATCATTACTTTTGTTTTAGCCATATTCATCTTTAGTCCAAAATCCTTACTAACTGTGCATAACTGATTAAGATTTTCCTCTAATTCTTTGGGATCATGGCTTATGACCACAATGTCATCTGCAAATCATAAATCGTGTAGTTACTCTCTCTCCGTTCACATTGACTCCTTTCTGCGACCAATCTAATCTTCTTGAAGCTTCCTCAAGGGCAGTCGTAAACAGCTTTGGAGATATTGTATCTCCTTGTCGAACTCCTTTCTTGATTTTTAATTTGCTACTGTCTTTGTCTAGTCTAATAAAGGAGGTAGCACTCTCATATATTTTCTTCAAAATCACAATATATGGGGTATCTATGCCTTGTCTTTCCAGTGCCCGAAACATTGCCTTATGCTGTATGGAGTCAAATGCCTTTTCATAATCCACAAATGCCAGGCATAGTGGTTTTTATATTCATTCGCTTTCTCCATTAGCTGTGATATTACGTGAAGGTGATCCATAGTTGAGAATCCTGTCCTAAAGCCAGCTTGCTCTTTCGTTTCATTCTCATCAAGTATTCTTTCTAATCTGTTAGTAATGACCCTTGTGAACAACTTGTAGATGTGGGATAACAAGCTAATTGGTCTATAATTTCCAATTTATCTCCTTTCTTATGTAGCAAAACTATGATTGCATTATTCCACTGCTTAGGCATCACACCTTTTCTAATGCACTTTGTGAAGAGCCTTGCCAGTTTTTGTGTTATGTCTCTTCCTCCCAATTTTAACAACTCTACAGTAACTTCATCTTCCCCCGGGGCTTTCCAATTCTTCAATGCATGTTCTACCTCATCAGGAAGAATATTGGGTATGTCGTATGTGTTGCTACTTTGCAATCCATCTTCCCCACTGCTGGCATCATTCCCTCGCTCCTTGTATAATTCTCTATAGTAGTCTTCTGCTATTTGAATTATGCCTTCTCTGCTGTTTATAAGTACATCATCGCTATTCTTAAGTTTCAGTATCATTTATCTTTCTGTATTACTGCTCATTTAAATCCTTGGTTTTCCCTTAATGCTTTTTCTATTTTTCTTGTGTTAAATCTTCTTATGTCCTCTCTGAGTCTCTTTCTAATGGCTTTGCATAACTCAGTATACTCAATTTTCTCCCTGTCAGTGTTTTTCTTGCTCTTCATTTGTCATCTTCGGTTCATCGTGACAAGTGTTTCTTGACTAATTTTTTCTTCTTTGGATTTCTTTTTCCCTATAGGTTTCTTGGGCTTTATCACTTTCAGAAAGTTTTAATATTCCTAGTCGATATCTTGGTCCTGAGCAGTCTGCAGAAGCTCAAACTTGTTCTTAAGTTCCAGTACATACTACTTTTTCTCCTCCTCTGTTATCTCAAACACCTTTTTATTATTTACTCGAGTCAGTTTTTTCCTTTCCTTTCCTACATCTATGTCAAGTGTACATCTTACCATTCTGTGATCACTTCCAACATTTACCTTATTCAGGACGGTAACATCATTCACAATATATCTTCTGTTAGTGAGGATGAAGTCGATTTCATTAGTTGTTAATCCATTTGGACTCTTCCATGTCCATTTTCTGTTCACCCTTTTCTTGAAAAAAGTGTTTTTTAAAATCTCGCAGTCCTTGAGATTCTGCAAATTCCACAAGTCTTTCACCTCTTTTATTTCTTTCACCAATTCTAGAATTTCCTATAGTTCCTCTTTCTGTACTGTTTTGCCTTTTTCCAACCTTAGCATTGAAGTCCCCCATAATAATAGTGTAGTGGGTTTTTTGATCATCTAGAAGACTCTCCATTTTGGTGTACATTTCTTCAACCTCTTCATCATCATGGCTCGATGTTGGTGCATAAATCATTATAATCTTTAGCTTGTACCTCTTAGAAATCTTGAGAATTAGTCTTGACACCCTTGGTGATGTACTTTTGAATTCCAAAATGTTGTTTTTAAAATCTTTGTGGACCAGAAACCCAACTCCACCTTCACTCATTTCATTGTTTCCATTGGTGTACAGCAGATTTCCACTTGATAAACTTATAAGTGATTAATTTCTTCTTCTTTTTTCAGCCAAACCGATGATATTCCAATTCACATTTTCGAATTCCATTTCCAGCTCTAATATCCTGTCTTCACCGATGAGTGATCTTACGTTATAACAGGCCAAGTTCAGTTTCCGTGCTTGGCAGCCTGTTCATACCCAGAGAGTCTTAGCACCCTCTGCTTCCACTCTGATCCTCTCACTGCCGTAAGAGGGAGAGTGAAAGCTGCTGGGGACTGAGGGCCATTTGTATTGTTGTGCTGTCGTATGCTGGAGGGTTTGGTCTTTTCCTCTTCACGCTGACCAGGCGTCTTGAAGAGAACCACTCTACACGTTCGTTGCCAACTAAGTGACGTAACAGGGCTTACCATCGAGAAGGTGTGCATGAGTGGATTTTAGGGAGGTAGGCCAACCGGACTTCTCCTAAATCTTCTGTAATAGAGAGATATTGGATTCATCAGTGTTTTAGGCTGAGTGTCTGATAACACACAGGATACCTGTTCCCCTCTAAGCCCCAGCCTGTGATATATCATGCTAAGTAAGCTGCCACAGTGATACAATACAAAGTGGTTAGCAGTACAGTCAGTTCTGCTAAAATGTGCATTTTTGCAATGCGAATTTGCTCCAACGGAACTGATATATTAGGGAACAGTGTGAGTATAATGCAATTTTCGCATTGGCTCATGCGCGATTTCATCTGCGAGTAACACGAGGTGAACACAAAACCCAGCACCAAGCTGAACGTAGCAACCTGTTCAGCAATACACAGAAGTTTATGAAGCTTAAAAAATGTCAAATATGTGAGAGCTGTAATTCCCATTTACTGTAGAATTGTCATTTACCCATTTATTGTAGAATACAGAGAATTGTCATTCTCTGTATTCACAAGATAACACATGATATTGTAGGCTGACTCATGTTTTCAGGACTAATTTTTCTGTTCGAACAGAAATTTCGTTAGCCATGATAGAGTGAGCAGAGGAGCGCATTTCTGTTGGTCACTACCATAAAAAAACCATAAAAATTATTGTGTTTTCTGTTACTGCAATCTAATTATAGATGGGCAGTAAACTTGATCTTATTGCATTTATGATAATACCGATAGCTGGAATTCTGTGGGCTTTTACTTTATTATGGTGAAATGTTTCCCCTTCCATGAAATCTTCAATAATATAAAAAAACATAAATAAATTTTCAGACTCTTCTCTTTATTCCAATTTTTTAAGCTTCGTAAATTGGCTACTCCGTATCTCGCATGTGCAATTTATGTGTGCCATGTTCGACATTACTGATTGCTTATCTTTTGTACTGTTTTAAATTTTACAATCAAAAAAAAAAAAAGTCAGTGAACAGAAATATCAATTAGTATGTATATACTACAGTGCTTTACATTTATTTATTAGAAATTTAAGAGGTTTAAACCTGTGTTAGCAATTTTATTGGGTTTCAAACTTTTTTTAATATTTCGCTTACCAGACTGATTTTTTTTTTTTTTTTGGGTGCCCTACTCCACCCTATTTTTCCCATAAGCCCTGTTGTTTTTTTATGTGTGAAATACCATAAAGCAGAGATTTTTAGGAACACACATACTGCATTATAGCAGAACTGATTGTATGTGGTTCTAAAAGAGTAGAGATACTTGATTCAAAAAAGTTGAGAATAAACAGCTCAAAATACTGTTTAACACAGGCTGATCATTTAATTTTTAGAATAACAGTGTAACCACTGAAATTTGGTAAGCTGCCTATAAAGAGCAATAGAGTATGGGTCCAAGGATATAGTAACACATTTTCAAGTTCTAATATGTTCTTTGGTAGTTTTAACATGACCTTAAGTAACGTGTCGTAAGTGTGGACCATTTCACAAGCTGTGGCCCACATTATATGCTGTAAGTGTAAACTGTTTCACAAGCTATTGCTGTACTATACATGCTGTAAGTGTAAATCATTTTGTAAGATGTATAATGGAAGATTCAAAGACTAAAGCAACATTTTGTTACATGCTATTGTATTTGACATAGTATGACTGCTACAGAGACTGTGAGCGAAATGTCAGAGGTTTATGGAAACAAGCGTTTAAAGAAAACTATAATTTGAAAGTGGCAGAAGTGCATTAAAGAAGGTCAAGAATCTGTCTGAAGACATATATCCAGGACAGCCGTGGACCTCTTCCACTTAGGAACCAACTACAAAGCCCCAGCAGATTCTGGATGAAGACATAAGTATCACACTGTCATCTAAGCAGCAGCATGTCAATGTCATAAAACAGCATAGACATGATTGTTACAAAATACCTTAAAATGACCAGAATCTGTTCTTTATAGATTCCACACCATTTGGCATTTGATTGGAAACAAAACTATGAAAAAGTGCATAAAAGAAATGCTACCAGTTTGAGAAACACGGTATAGGATTTCTTAGCTGTGTATTCCAGAAGCAAAACAATTGAGTTAGTGGAAGAATCATGATTCACAACACCCAAAAAAGTTTGAAATAGGTTTCTCTGCTGCAAAGCAAATGGTAGTAGTCATTTTCAACTGGAAAGGTATTCTCTTCTCAAACTTTATGCCACGTGGTATAACCAATAAATTTATGCTGAAATCTTGCAGAAAAACCTGCACTGTGTGATTTGCAACAAAAATCCTTTGTTTTCTGACAAAAAATTATTCTTTCATCGTGACAATGCTAGAACACACACACACACTGCTATGTTCAAAATGTTGTCCAGTCGGCGGGTACAGAAATACTGCCATAATCACCCTACTCTTCCGATCTTGCTACCTATTATTTCTTTTTATTTCTTAAATTTAATATGGTATTAAAGGGGCCAGCATATTGACTCAGTTGAGAAAGCTCACAAAAGCCACAATAACCACTGTCAAAGACCTATCAAGAAATATTTTCTGGAAATGCTTCTACAAATGGGTTCTTTGATAGTACAAGTGCTTATGCTTCAAATTATTTCCAAATGGAGAGAGCAATAGCAGTCTGCAGCAACAAAAATTAAAATTAAGGTATATCTCCATTCCACAAACTGAAATAATCACCCTGTGTAAGAAGCTAACTCTTAAAAATCCATTTTTTGCCTGTACTGACATGCTTTCCTGAGCTTTCACTAAAATCGATGAAACTATTGGGGATGATATTACCTGAAAGCTTATCAAGAGGAGCGCCTATGAGGAGAATCTCATTTTCTTGGTAGAAGGGTTGTGAAGACATTAGTGGTTGAATTTAATGTATTTTCTTAATGGTCACCCAGAATGGCCTCCATAGGAAATACATGCAAAGTACTGCATATGGGTAGAAGTAACCCCAGAGAAATGTACCAACTGTGTGGTACTACACTTAAGGTGGTAGAAAATGAAAAAGACCTGGGAGTAATTGTGCAGGCAGATATGAAGTTTTCTGAGCAATGCAGACAGGCTGCCAGGGCAGGTCATGGGATTTTGTCAATGATATATAGGAATTTTGCTAGCAGGGAAAAGGAGGTGATTATCCCTCTGTATAAGGCAATGGTCAGGCCACGCCTTGAGTACTGCGTACAGGTCTTTTTTTTTTTTTTTTTTTGATTTGGTAGTTGTTGGCGCATCGGCTTCTGTGGCCATATTGCACCTCGCAAGATTTTTGCAGTACATTGATCCAAGCCCGAGGCGGGAATCGAACCCGCGACCTTTGGGTTGCCGGGCAGGTACTTTACCTACTCGGCTAGCCTGGTCGGCTCGTACAGGTCTGGAGGCCTCATTTTAGGAAGGATGTAGATTTACTTGAGTGTGTACAGAGAAGGGTAACAAGATTGGTGAGGGGAAAGAAGGGATCCTCTTATCAAGAGAGGCTTAAGTTCTGCAAATTGCAGTGGCTGGAGACTAGGCACCTGCGCGGTGATCTGATTGAGGTGTATAAGGCCTTGAATGGGTTCAGCACGCTGAATTCTGATGGGATCCTTCCACTTGTTCAGATTACGAACCTAAGGGAGCATAAATTCAAATTAAGAAAGGACAGATGTAGAATAGATGTGCGGAAATTTGCCTTTAGCCAGCGAGTGGTTAATTGCTGGACAAACTTCCATCAGTCGTTGTGGAAGTTGATAGGTTGAATAAATTTAAGGAGGAACTGGACAGGCATTTGGAGGGAATGGTGTGATTTTTTTTTTTTTTTTTTTTTGGCTGATGCTGCATAAGCTCATATATTTGCTTTCTTGCATCACATGCCACTACTACTACTACTACTACATTAGAGAGGCTGCCTGGACCTTATTTTAGCTTTTCACAGATATAAAAGTATCTTTTGGCTGAGGGATGGTGAGGGAACCCTCTTATGTGATTTTTCATGATTTACCAACAGTGTGCTTATTTTCGTGTTTTACAGTGGTTGGGGAACTAAGAACTACTTCCATTTATTTGATAATTTCCTTCGTTTGACACTCAGTTTTGACTGTTTAATTTGCAGTTTCCATTTCTTTTAACCTGGAGGGATTTGAACAAGAATTCTGATTGCAATCAACTGGAAACCTCTGAATCCTCTCCTCCTCCTCCTCCTCCATCTTGTCTTTTCACAACAGCTCAATCATTATGGACAGTGGTGTAACTTTTTACTCAAGTGTTTTTGGCTCAATATTTTAGTTCTATTAGTCTAAGAACTTGCAAAACTACCCCCCACCCCCAGCATCGAGTTTTACCAGCAACTTGCTCGCAGAACGCTATTACATATTTAGACCCTATGGCTCAGTGTATTAGTACAATTTCATCCTAGGACACACAACAGGTGGAAAAGGTCTGAGTTCAAATCCCATCTGATGCAAGGGATTTTTATGGGCTCTTTTACAACATTGCTGAGTTAGTCTCAGGCGAGTGTTGCATGGTTTTCTTTTAAAAATAAAAAACGGGTTTTTCGTCCAGCGAACTGGCAAACTAACCACAGGATACATGAAATTTACAGATTCAATATACTGCTGCATCACACACACACACACACACACACACACACACACACACACACACACACACACACACACACACACACACACACACACACACACACACACACAGTCTCTCTAACTAGGGCAGGCATCTGATCTCAGTAACCACTCAACCCATCACTTATTGGTGTCTCTGAACTCATAGAACTTGTATGATTAGAGCTCAAATATAATGGAATTATATCTTTTATTCTTACTTACTGCCTTAATTTTTCATCATTTTTGCTACCATGACTGACAAAGGAAAAGACATGGAACCTACAGCTGTTTTAAAGAGCATCAGGGAACAAATGTCTTCTGAACCCAAAGACCATGAGGAAACAATGCTGAGGACTCCATGTCCCCTACAGATCAAGTCGTGGTCATCGTCTATCAAGAAGCAGAAAAGTGATGATGAAGGGGCTTCAAAGTCATTCTCTAAAAAGACTCTGACCTTCCTCGAACATACTGCTAAACTCAAAAAGATGCTTGAAGTTCTGTTCAAGAAAAGAGAAAAGTTGTATCATTAAAGATGTTTCTATCAAGGTTGCCAGATGGGAATTGATGGCAATGAGGCTTCTCAAATTGGTGACAGAAAATTAAAGACTAAAGACTGACTCCCACCAGCACTGATTTTTATCCAGGCCCAACTCAAACTTTTTATATAAATAAAATTGCTAGCATTAGTTTCTGAAGTTTCATAATAAAAAAGAGATAAACTTTCAGATTCAAAATTCAATATTAATAACACTAGTGAACAAAATATATTTTTTGTTATACCTCAGCACGAGAATATGTGATTCTGAAGGAAATAAATGCGCTGATTCCGAAAATCAGCATAAAAAGTCTCAATTATGTCTACATCAAAAGATATACCAATGTTTAATGTTAAAATAAACGGATATATAAGTATAATTCAGGTTTGTAATATGTGTAAAAAAAATATTATACATTCTCTATAACTCATTTAACTTTGGAAAAATTATAATAAATCATAGTGAAATAGTTATATTTTAATATATAACAGCATACCTGTAATTGTTCTTAATTCAGGTCTTTTCCACCTGGTGTGGAGAGGACAGCTATCCTACCAACTGTGCTACCCATGGGTGTGAAGGAGCATTGCTGATAATCAGATAAAGAATAATTCTTTGTATTGTTCTCTTTCGAACATACTGGTGTAGGAACAATCGTACAATATATCCACAAAACTCTTGCTACTGTGTAAATGACTAAACCATACAGTCCTGTCAATATATGGAAAGTTAAAGACCCCCATTACAAGGCATTCTGATTTACTGGCGCACTCTATATGTCTGTACAGCTGTCCTACACTGCATAGTCATTAGGCCTATAACACACTCCTGCCCTCATTTTTATTTTCCCAGTGCCTTTCTGACAACAAATTGACTCAACATTGCAATGGTCACCCAAGTGCACTGGATGCACTTCTTTAGATTTTATGTGCTTTTGACTAAAAGCATAACCCCTTTCCCTCTCCTGTCTGTCTTTTGTGTCTATTGGCTATTTTTCCATAAAATCTGCCAGACTCTCCATATTTCTACCCGGTCCTCCCAGCCTGCAGTCTTACTTCCCTCTCTGCTGTACCCAACAGGGCTTTCTCCCAAACTAAACAAAATTTTAAATTAGCATCTAAATTATCTCTTAATAATATATTAAGATATACTTAAGATATTAATAGAATATTATCCCTAGCGTTTAATAATAATTTTTTTTTTTTTTTTTTTAACAATAGGCCCTTGCCACCGAAATTTTCGGAAACTAAGTAGTAGGACCTGCCAGAGTATTTAAGATCCCTCTACTGGTTCCTTGACCTGCCTCCGGCACTAGGGGGGGGGGGGACCCCCAATGGCTAAATGGTCAGAGGAACAACAGCACATAACACTACATGACATAACCATTCCCCACACACTTTTAAACCTCTGGCCTTCACAGAGTTCTGTGTTACACAAACAGAGTACACAGTGCATATATGGGGAGAACCCCTGGTGCTGTCGGACAACTAACACACTTTACACCATCGTGTATGAAAACGACAGCAGGATTGCAGTTTCAGAGACACACATACCCGATGCTGACTACCATGTCACGTTCAAAGTCAATTAAATCCTTCATTTTGGAAGAACTTCGTCGAGGTTCTAGCACAGAGGTCAGCAACTTGCGGCTCTAACTTTCAGCCCACATGAAGCACAATATGAAATGGAGTTAGAGGACTTAAAAATCAAGGACATGTGCAGTGAAAGTCTAAAATGCCTTAAAATTAAATTGAGGATTTGAAGAGGCAATAAGCTGCCTTTGCAATTCTACACAAATGGACGGCGATAGATGAGTTGAAAAAGCAAGACCAAATTATGTTCGATATGTGGAGTAGCTTACCGCACATGTATACAGGGTGACTCAAAAATATTGGTACAAATGTTTAGGGGAAGTAGGTAACATCTAAAGGAACGTGAATCGCATAGGAACCCATAACCGGAAACGTCACGGGAAAGTAGTAGCAGAGGCACAAGAAGCAGAAATAACACAAGGCAGTAATTAGTGGCAAACATTTATTTGACATAATATTAACAATGGAGTACGAGATGGATGCATTTCATGATGTCACAATGGATGCTAGAAGGTTCCACAATCAGATGCGAAGCATGCGTGACACCAATGCAGCATGGATTGGTGGACACGGTCGAACACACCTGGAGTTTCTTTGACAGTAGCAGCAGCGCAGACGAGTCTCGCTATAAGATCGATTTCCGTCTCCACAGGCAATTCAACACAATAGAATTGAGGGCCCCCCACAAAAAGAAATCAAGGCTCGATAAATCAGGTGAGCGTGGGGGCCAGGCAAGCGTTCTCCATAAATTCGTTAAGTGGCTTGTCCATTGCCCTCTGCTAATCCATACACTAGGTGCATGCCTGCCAGCTCACAGTTCGTATATCGATGCATGCTCTTTGTGTGGCGACTTCTGCTTGAATGAGTAAACCAGAAATTTTCCCTCTCGCGAACTGATGAACAGCGCCGTGTACCAACTTAGGGTGATGTTTCCAGTTATGAGTTCCTATGCAATTCACATTCCTTTAGATGTTACCTACCTCCCCTAAACGTTTGTACCAATATTTTTGAGACACCTATAAATTTGAAAATATTTGCGTTTGGTTCAACATATTTCTACAGGCAAATATTTTTGAACCTGATCTACAATCAAGAAACCGTGTGACCAATGCAAGTCTCTTAGCATGTTTAAAGATGAAAATTACGGTATACTTGCCTGATGTTGAGAGACTCGCTCAAGAAGTTCAGCAGCAAAAGTCACATTAAAAAAGATAAACTGCAGCCATTATCAACCCGCTGCAGGATAGAAGCCTCCTGAACAATTCATGCTGAGGGAAATGGACCATAATCTGCCACGCTGCACCAGTGTGGGTTTGCAGATCGACCGTATTTAGCAGTCAGGTGCTTGAACTGCGGTCTACTCAAAGAGCGTTTGCTATTGCACTCCCGCCCCTGACCACTCGGCTATGGAAGCCGTCACAGTAATTTGTACCTAATTGAATGTTTGTTACATTTTTTCAGTATTAATAAATAATATTTCAAAAAATATATATTTTTTTAATAAAATAACTTCTCACTCTATTCCATTTTTTAAAAAACTTCCCCCCCCCTCTCCCAGCTTGAGCTAAGGTGCGGCTCTTCGGATTCTCTCTCTTTTTTTTTTAATTACCGTATTTCCCCATGTATAAAACGCACCTTTTTTCGAAAAATCTGGGGTCTAAAAACTGGGTGCATCTTATACAGTGGTTGTGGTTGTAGATTTTTTTTTTTTACTTGCATTTCCCGCTTTTCGCATTTGTTACTGGTATATTAGGTTACGTTTTGCCACGTTCTGCCCAGAAATGGATCAGAAAAGATTTTCGTACAGTGCTGAATTCAATTTAAAAGTGATCCAGTTTGCAAAAGTGAATGGAAATTGTGCTGCTGAACGAAAGTTTGGTCCTCCTCCAACTGAGAAAACAATCCAAGACTGGCTACAGGAAGAAGAAACCCTACTGAAAATGCCATGGCAGAAGAAGAAGGCCATTAGAAGAAAGTCAGCAAAATGGCCTGATTTAGAGGGGTAATTGAAGGTATGGATTGAGGTGCAAAGGGCAATTGGAATTCCTGTATCCATAAAGATGGTTCAGCATGAGGCAAGAAGAATTGCTGATGAAAAAGAAGTTACTGATTTCAAAGGAGGACACAATTGGTGCTTCAGGTTCATAAAACGGAATGGACTAAGCATGCGTACATGCACCAGACTTGCCCAAAAGATGCCTGCAAGCTATGAGCAGAAGGTGCATTAGCATTAGCATTAGTAGAGGCATTTGATGCAAGTAAGCAAGCTTATGCAGCATCAGCCAAAAAAAAACCACTCCCACTTCACCCCTCTGTTCGTTCAAAATACCTGTCCAACTGAGCCTTAAACTTATTTAGGCTATCAACTTCCACGACAAGGGATGGAAGTCTGTTCCACCCACCAACCACCCGCTGGCTAAAGGCAAATTTCCGCACATCTATCCTACATCTGTCTTTCCTCAATTTGAATTTATGCCCTCTCAGGTGATTTTTCTGAGCTAGAGGAAGAATCCCATCAGCATTGAGCATGCTCAAACCATTCAAGGCTTTGTACACCTCTATCAGATCACCCCGCTGGTGCCTAGTTTCCAGACACTGTAATTTGCAAAACTTAAGCCTTTCTTCGTAAGAGAACCCCTTTGTCCCATTCACCAATCTAGTTGCCCTTCTCTGTACTCGTTCCAGCAGCTCTACATCCTTCCTGAAATGAGGCCTCCAGGCCTGTATACAGTACTCTAGGTGTGGCCTGACCATTGCCTTATACAAGGGAATAATCACCTCCTTATCCCTGCTAGAAAAATTCCTATATATCATTGACAATACACCATGAGCTACTCTTGCAGCTCGTCTGCACTGCTCAGAGAACTTCATATCTGCCTGCACCACCACCCCCAGGTCCCTTTCATTCTCTACCACTGTCAGTGTAGTACCACAGAGTTGATACGTTGCTCTGGGGTTGCTGTTTCCCATATGTAGTACTTTACATTTGTCAATGTTAAACTTCATTTGCCACCTCGAAGCCCATCTGCTCAACCTTTCCAAATCCTGTTGCAGCAGCATAGTGTCAGTAGTGTCCTTGACAACCCTGCCAACCTTCGTATCGTCTGCAAACTTGGACATTAAGCCTGATATACCATCATCAATATCATTTATAAATACAGAAAACAATAAAGGCCCCAATACTGAACCCTGAGGGACTCCACTAATAACATTAGTCCACGATGAGCAGTGTCCATTGATTACCACTCTCTGTCTTCTCCCCCTCAACCACCCCTTTATCCATAGCAGCAACTTTCCTCCAATGCCACACTGCTCCAATTTGTGCAGCAGTCTTCCATGTGCAACAGTATCAAAAGCCTTTCTAAGATCCAAGTATATAATATCAAAGTTATTCCCTGCATCCAGTTCTTTTGTGACTGCATCATAGTATCCAATCAAATTGGTCAGGCAAGACTTCCCCTTAACAAAACCATGCTGTGTCCTAGCTATAACTGAAGTCTTGTCTAGATGATTCTGCAGTGCTTCTTTCACCAGTGCCTCCATTAATTTTCCGGGAACAGAAGTTAAACTCACAGGTCTATAATTACTTGTGTCAGCCTTTGATCCCCCTTTGTGAATTGGGGTCACATTTGCACATCTCCAGTCAATGGGTACCTCCCCTGAGTCCAAGGAAGCTCTCATAATTATGGCTAAGGGTTTGCTTACCTCCTTTGCTGCCTCCTTTAATATAACTGGATAGATCCCATCCACCCCAGGTGCCTTTCTTGTGTTTATCTTCAACAATTTCTCCTCCACTTTGCTCTCAGTTATTACAAGATTCTCTAGCTTACTGCTAGAGTTGAATACACCTCTGGCATTCCCCTCGCTGAATAACTCCTCATGTGTGAATGTCGATGCAAAATATTCATTTAGTTTGTTAGCTACCCGAGCAGGGTCATCGACAGTTGAACCATTGATATCAAGTGGACCAATCTGATTCATCCCCTTCCTTCTAGAGTTTACATAAGTAAAGAACTCTTTGCTGTTTTTCTTCGCATCCCTTGCCAAGGATCTCTTGTAATCTGCCTTCGCCTGCCTAACCTCCTTTGTAACTTGGTTACAGATCAACTTGTATCTATCATAGGCGTCCGTGTCACGTGTTAATTTGTATGTATCCCATGCATTTTTCTTCTCTGCCATATGCCTCATCAGTTCATCTGACATCCATTTAGGCCTAAACCTTGAACAATATTTCTTAGTTGGTATGTAAAGTCTAGTAGCTTCCAAGATAAGTTCTTTGAATGCTTCCCATTTTGCATTTACTGTTGGTAACATCATCAGTTGGTCCCACTGTATAGAATTTAAATACTGTCTCAGTCCATCGTAGTCGCCTTTACGAAAGCAATAACCCTTCCCTTTACCCCTAATGGTAGTTACCTCTTTGAGTAAATCCCACTTCAGCACACTGTGATCACTGCCACCTAGTGGTTCATTTATCTGCAGATTCTTAATGCATGAAGAATCACTGCTGATAATAAAATCAAGAGTATTCCTCCCTCTAGTTGCCTCCCGAACATGCTGATGTAGAAAACAATCATCCAATAAATCCACGAAAGCCTTGCTAGTGTGTGAGTGACCAGCCCACAAATTCCAGTCAATATCTGGGAAATTAAAATCTCCCATTATAAGACTCTCTGATTTACTGGCCCACTCTATTTCCCTGTACAGTTTTTTATTATACTCATCAGAGTCATTAGGCCTATAGCACACTCCTACTCTCAATTTTGATCTCCCAATGCTTATGTCACACCAAACTGACTCGACACTGCACTGTCCAGCAATGTCCACTGGCTTCACTTCCTTGGATTTTATGTATTTCTTAACTAATAGCATAACCCCTCCTCCCTTCCTATCCAGTCTATCTTTTCTGTAGACGTTGTACTCCCCAAATTCCAGTTCTGCATTCCTTATATCTGTGTGACACCAAGTCTCTGATATCCCAACAATATCTGCGTTTGATGTTTTAAGCAATACCTCAAATTCATCAAATTTATTTACTAAACTCCTAGCATTGGTGTACACGCAAGTATACATGCACCTATTTCTATTCTTAGCTACCCTAACACAACCCATGTGTTTATTTGTACCGCAATGACTCCCAGCAGTCTCTGAAATATCCTGAATCTTGTTTTTCAGGCTTCTGCTCATTCCAATAGAAGCAGTGCAAGAATCTCTTTCACCTCTGCCAGTGGCTACTGTTAATCTATTTGTCTTTGTATCCCCCCAAGCTAGCAGTTTTCCGACCCACCTAACACTGCCTCGATAGCATCAGCAAATATTCTTGCACCCTTTCTATTTAAGTGTATCCCATCCCTGTAGAAGCAATCCCTCCTGTTAACAAGTACAGTTCAGGCTGAAAAAAATTCTACCCCTTGAGCCTTGCACAATCTTTCCAGGGCCGAATTGATCGACAAGGCTCTCATCATATACTCCCTCCTATCGTGTCTGGGCAGAATTGCAGACACTTTCAATTTCAACCCTATTTCACGGCTTTTTTTCAACAGTGACCTGTACTTGTTAAGCAATTCTGCCGGTCTCCTACTCTTGATATCGTTAGTGCCCACGTGTACAACTATATCACCTTTTGTGCCCTTAAAAGATGATATCTGCTCTACAACGTCATCAACCTTTGCTCCTGGCAGACATACCCTGGTCCTGTTCCACCTATCCTTTTTACAAAGGATAGGTGGAACAGGAATGACCTTGAATTTCATCGTTTTGTCATTCAATGTTGGAAGAGACATCAGTTTGAGTTGGGACAGATTGCAAATATGGACAAAGTCCCCCTTCAATTTGATGCCCCAAGTAACAGAACTGTTGATAAGAAGAGGTTGAAAACTGTAACTGTGAAGACAAATGGACATGAAAAGAGCCATTGTCATGTCCACTTTTGGGCTCTTACGCAAACCTGCCCTATTGGTGCTTGATCAGTTCAGGGCACACATAACAAAAAACACAAAGAAGATTGCTGCAGAGCAAAAAACAAAACTTGCCGTCATATCTGGAGGCTTGACATCCCAGCTCCAACCACTTGATGTCGGCATTAACAAACCCATCAAAGCTGCCATGAGAGACGAATGTAACCAATGGATGAAGTCTTCTGGGGATAATTTGAAACAAGCAGGAAGAGTGAAGAAACCAACTATAGAAGTTTGTACCTGGGTGAAAAGATCCTGGGATAATATCAAAATTGAGATCGCTGTCAAGTCATTTAAGAAGTGTGGCATTTCAAATGCCATAGATGGAATTGAGGACGAGGCAATATATGAAGACAGTGATTCGTCATCAGACACAGATGAGGACAAGCTAATGGATGGGAGTTTTGACAGTGATGAGGAGTTGTATGAATTCTATGATGAATAAAACTTGAGTTCAATAACTTTATGTAATACATTTTTTTTTCAAATTTCTGGCCCCAAAATTAAGGTGCGTTTTATACATGGGAGCGTCTTATACATGGAGAAATACGGTAGATCAAAATGGCTCTTCAATCAAAAAAGGTTTCCGACCCCTGTTCTTGGGAATAATGACTCATGTGGATCTAACATATAAAATTGATATGGACAACTAAATATATTCATCAAATATTATATTTGGGGAAAGACAGTCAAAATAGAGGCTTTTTTTTTTTTTTTTATGAAACCCCCAAACACGAAAGGTATCAAAACCTATAGTACTTACTACCATGCATGGGTTGAAGGAGAAGTATGGGGGGGGGGGGATGCCGGAAACTTTGCTCTAGAGACTAAACATGGGTTTCACCACTTCAAGCCTCCAATAAGCAAAGCGGTGGTATTTCACCGGTTGATGAAAGTCATCTACCACCTGAATTTTAGGCTGGCAGAAAAGTATAACGTCTTAGAATAGTACCAATGGATAATATGGAAATGAGGAGATTGGGCATAAGAATATAAGACTTTATATTGGTGTTTATGGTTCTGAGATTGGGGAATAAAATTTCACTGTGGGCCAATTAAGTATGGCAGCTGATAAGATTGAGAAGCATGGTAAGACATAATTAGGACTGTAGAGAAGAAATTTTTCGGGTAAGATCTAGAATGTTATTAAGATTATTATAAACGTTTGAGAGAAAGTATTGGAAAAGTGCATTTTTCAATGGATACAAAACTTATTAGTCCATCGTATTCATAGTCTTTAAAAGACGGAGTGTTATCTGTTGAGAGGTCAGTTATCTAGATAGTACAGTCAGGGATTCTAACCCTGTTCTTGTGTTAATTCAAAGATCAAATGTTAAAGAGCTAAACCTCGAGTAGTCACTAAATAATTCAAGGTGTTTCAGAGGTGTGCTGTTTTTCCGTTGCGTTGATTGGAATTTAAACTTTCAAATTTATTTCTTAGATTTTGTTAAATGGCACGTTAGGGACAAAACGTATGAACTATTTTATTGTTAATCCAATTTAACCATTCATTGAATGAAGAATTGCATTAATTTCATACACTAATATCTACCTCAAAAGACCCACTGCATCAAGAAAAGATATGCTTTGTGTACTGGCCAGCTATTTTGTTGCTATTCAGTATATTTCCAAAGAAAGTAGTAGTAGTGGCATTTGATGCAAGAAAGCAAGTGTATGAGCTTATGCAGCATCAGCCAAAAAAAAAAAAAATCACACCATTCCCTCCAAATGCCTGTCCAGTTCCTCCTTCAATTTATTCAACCTATCAACTTCCACCACGACAGATGGAAGTTTGTTCCAGCAATTAACCACCCGCTGGCTAAAGGCAAATTTCTGCACATCTATTCTACATCTGTCCTTTCTTAATTTGAATTTATGCCCCCTTAGGTTCGTAATCTGAACAAGTGGAAGGATCCCATCAGAATTCAGCATGCTCAACCCATTCAAGGCCTTATACACCTCAATCAGATCACCGCGCAGGGGCCTAATCTCCAGCCACTGCAATTTGCACAATTTAAGCCTCTCTTGGTAAGACGATCCCTTCATTCCCCTAGCCAATCTTGTTGCCCTTCTCTGTACACGCTCAAGTAAATCTACATCCTTCCTAAAATGAGGCCTCCAGACCTGTACGCAGTACTCAAGGCGTGGCCTGACCATTGCCTTATACAGAGGGACAATCACCTCCTTTTCCCTGCTGGCAAAATTCCTATATATCATTGACAAAACCCCATGATCTGCCCTGGCAGCCTGTCTGCATTGCAGAAAACTTCATATCTGACTGCACAATTACTCCCAGGTCTTTTTCATTTTCTATCACCTTAAGTGTGGTACCACACAGTTGGTATGTTTCTCTGGGGTTACTTCTACCCATATGCAGTACTTTGCATTTGTCAAGGTTAAACTTCAGTTGCCACTTCTTAGCCCATCTGCCCAAATTATCTAGATCCTGTTGCAGTAGCACACTGCCATTACTGTCATTAACAACCCTGCCAACCTTTGTATTTGCTTACTTCCTTTGTCTCCTTCTTTAATATAATTGGATAGATCCCATCCACTCCAGGTGCTTTTCTTATGTTCAACTTCAACAATTTCTCCTTCACTTTGCTCTTAGTTATTGCAAAGTCATTGAGCACCCTGTTAGAGTTTGATAGATTTATGGAATTTTCCTCCATTAATAACTCCTCATGTTTGAATGTAGATGTAAAATATTCATTCAGATTGTCAGCTATCTGAGCACGATCATTAACAGTCTTATCATCGATATCAAGTGGAACAATATGATTTCTCACCTTCTTTCTAGAGTTTACATAAGTAAAGAAGTCTTTCTCGTTCCTCTTTATATTCTTTGCCAAAGATATCTACATTCACTTGCCTAACTTCTTTTTGACTTGATTACAGACTAGCTTATATTTACCATAGTCTTCTGTGTCACCTGGTAATTTATATATATCCCAAGCATTTTTCTTTTCTGCCACAAGTCTCATTAGTACATAAACCCCAAGAGCTCACATCAGTTTAATATGAGCTTGGCACACACCCAGGGTCCTGAGCTGGATAACATCATTCATTCTTCTCTTTCTTGGTGATTCCTTTCTACTTCTCTCTCTCACTTGGGAATTTTTTTGGCTGGTGCAGCATAAGCCTCAGGCTTCCTTGCCCCATATGGCTAATAATAATAATAATAATAATAATAATAATAATCTGCAAACTTCGACATTAAGCCTGATATACCTTCATCAATATCACTGATAAATATACAAAACAACAGTGGACCCAACACTGAACCCTGTGGGACTCCACTAATAACATTAGTCCATGAAGAGCAGCACCCATTGATTACCACCCTCTGTCTTCTCCCACTTAACCATCATTTTCTCCATTGTAGCAACTTACCCTTAATACCATTCTGCTCCAATTTTTACAAGTGGAGCCATAAGCATCTATAAAATGTGTATTTGTTATAATACAGTTGATTTTTCCTGTCTTTATATGTTTCCAACCACCCCTTTCATATTTCTTACTACAAATTAACCCTTATTTGTTTAAGTAATTTCTTGTTCCTTTTTATGCCCATACAGAACTTTATTTACTTGTTCCACTACCAACAAAAACTAGGCAATTTGAGCAATTGTTAATTTATGTGGATAAAGAGCAAATATGAAAACATCAACTCCACTGTAAGGAAGCAAAAACTCACAAAGTTCTACTGACTTGCTTCTTAAAATAACCTACAATATAAACAGAAGCAGCTGGCTGATATAAACAAAGAAAGCAAGTAGTCATTAACATGTGCAATGCCTTCACAAGCATTCACACGTATAATATATCGGCCTTTTGTTCCAAATATGGGAATGTGTTCAATACTTTTGGGTAGTCCTCAGGGAGTGTTGGACGTGTGGTCAAATGTTTAAGACATGACTCCATATTGTAGCGCCCAATGAGAGGCTAGAGTTGTGTAAACATTGGAGAAACTTCTCCCTTTAAAAAGAGGCATTGGAAGAGTGGAAGGAGTTGAGCGGTGTGGTCGGGGGCAGTTGGACCAAAGTTTGCGAAAATGTCGTGAATAATTTGGTGCCTGTGTTGTTGCCGAGGGTGATGACAGTGCCCAAACTCAATGAAGTCTCCAGAGAGAGGCCAGCTGAGACCGAAGAAAAGAATGGGGTAAGTTAGAATTCCTTTTCCATAAGTGCGAAAGGAGATTGTTTGTGAATGATGTTAACTGAATTGAAATTATTCATGTTAATTCTTACCCATAAGGAACGATAATGATAAAATGGTTTCTTCCTAAGATTATATATTTCTGTCTAGTATAATTTTGTGTTTCTTATTATATTGTAACTTAATAGATATGGTAAATGAACTGATATTTTCAATAACACATTTCTAAGCACTAAGGCAAAGCAACAACGATGACCACTTATGTGTAACTACATGGACACAAGCGAGAGACCATTAAAATTAAATCACTATGTTGTCTTGTTCTCGTAAACGTCATATCAGAATGCTGATGTTTTTAATCTGTTTAAATCTTGTTAGATGGAAAGAGTGATGTATGATTTGTTTATAATAAATGTCGTGTTTGAAATGATTGTCTCTCTCTCTCTCTCTCTCTCTCTCTCTCTCTCTCTCTCTCTCTCTGCTAACTCTTCCTTTACACCAGGGAAAACCCAGCTTCAAGTAATTAACAAAGGAGGATCAAAGGCTGACACAAGTAATTATAGACCTGTGAGCTTAACTTCTGTTCCAGGAAAATTAAAGGAGGCACTGGTTAAAGAAGCACTGCAGGATCATTTAGACAAGACTTCAGTTATAGCTCAGACACAGCATGGTTTTGTTAAGGGGAAGTCTTGCCTGACCAACTTGATTGGATACTATGATGCAGTCACAAAAGAACTGGATGCAGGGAATAACTTTGATATTATATACTTGGATCTTAGAAAGGCTTTTGATACTGTTGCACATGGAAGACTGCTACACAAATTGGAGCAGTGTGACATTGGAGGCAAATTGCTGCTATGGATAAAGGGGTGGTTGAGGGGGAGAAGACAGAGTGGTAATCAATGGACACTGCTCATCGTGGACTAATGTTATTAGTGGAGTCCCTCAGGGCTCAGTGTTGGGTCCATTATTGTTTTCTGTATTTATAAATGATATTGATGATGGTATATCAAGCTTAATGTCCAAGTTTGCAGATGATACAAAGGTTGGCAGGGTTGTCAAGGGCACTACTGACACTATGCTGCTGCAACAGGATCTGGAAAGGTTGAGCAGATGGGCTGAGAGGTGGCAAATGAAGTTTAACATTGACAAATGTAAAGTACTACACATGGGAAACAGCAACCCCAGAGCAACGTATCAACTCTGTGGTACTACACTGACAGTGGTAGAGAATGAAAGGGACTTGGGGGTGGTTGTGCAGGCAGATATGAAGTTCTCTGAGCAGTGCAGACGGGCTGCAAGAGTAGCTCATGGAGTATTGTCAATGATATACAGGAATTTTTCCAGCAGGGATAAGGAGGTGATTATTCCATTGTATAAGGCAATGGTCAGGCCACACCTAGAGTACTGTATACAAGTCTGGAGGCCTCATTTCAAGAAGGATGTAGAGCTGCTGGAACGAGTACAGAGAAGGGCAACAAGATTAGTGAACGGAACAAAGGGGTGCTCTTACGAAGAAAGGCTTAAGTTTTGCAAATTACAGTGTCTGGAGACTAGGCACCAGCGAGGTGATCTGATAGAGGTGTATAAAGCCTTGAATGGTTTAAGCATGCTCAATGCTGATGGGATTCTTCCTCCAGCTCAGAAAAATCACCTGAGAGGGCATAAATTCAAATTGAGGAAAGACAGGTGTAGGATAGACGTGAGGAAATTTGCCTTTAGCCAGCGGGTGGTTGGTTGGTGGAACAGACTTCCATCCCTTGTGGTGGAGGTTGATAGCCTAAATAAGTTTAAGGCTCAGCTGGACAGGTATTTGGAACGAACAGAGGGGTGAAGTGGAAGTGGGTTTTTTTTTTTTTTTTTTTTTTTTTTGGCTGATGCTGCATAAGCTTGCTTTCTTGCATCAAATGCCTCTACTAATGCTAATGCTAATTAAATAATTACTTTATGTTAATCACAACATGGGTCAAAGCTGCAGCATTCAGAACCCCCAACTCCTGAATGCAGAGGGCCTTTTTGTCCTATTTTTGACTACTAGAAAAACACATTAAGCTAGACGAATACTTAGAACATTATTAAAGGGAGTCAGAGATGATGGTGCCTAAATTGAACCATAACTACACTGATGGTAAAAAATATTAGGAACACCTACGCTCTTCCTCCACTCAAAAGGATTTGTAACATATTCAAAGGCTGGTTTGCCTGTTTGTTAGGCAAAAAATACAACTCGAGTTTTCTGGAAAAATATCATTTGTGGTCAAAGCAGTTCTTAACCCCTCCACCCGTCTCGATGAGGAATTCAAGCCTTTTGCACGTGATCTGTGATACCAGTCATCGTAACCACTGTGCTAGCTGCCAGGACGGCAAGGGAACGTCCTGGGCTTCTACAAGAAGGTAGATGGGACTTGAGGGAACTCATCTAATCGACCACAGGTGAAAATACTGGAAGTCAGAGATTTTCCATTTATTTAGATAGATGATTAACTGTGAGAATAATGAATGAGGAGTTATTCTGATCGTTTCTAAAGCCGCTGAGATATGTTAAATAGCAATAAGCACTATAAGTCCGCTCTTTGAGAGGAAGTATAGTGCTTATCGCTATTTAACAAAAGTAACTCTATAAAACAGTTTTGGCTAAACTTGTATTACCTGGCACAATCGCCCAACTAATTCGTCATAATTCGCAGACATGTAATTTTTGGATGTTTTTAAAAATCAAATATTCATCATAAATTTAATTTGAGGATTTCAAAAGAATGTGACACGGACACTGAAGTCAATTCCAAGAGCTGAGAAAATAATTTGAGTAATGGCGGAATCACTGCAATAAGTGTATAGCAACCCAAGGATAACAGTCATGTACAAAGTTCAGGCATATTTCTTAAACATACAGTCTAGCTCAGTGGTTTTCAACCTTTTTTTAATAACGGCACCCCTAAGTAATTTATTTTATTTTGCGGCACCCCTACTCAATTTTCTGCCTGTTTGATCCGATTCTCTCTCTGTATATATCCATTTATATATTATATATATATATATATATATATATATATATATATAGTGGTGGGATTCAAATAATTTAACAACCGGTTCGCTGCCCTAATGACCGTTCTAAGTATAAAAAAACTATATACCGAAAGGTAGTTTATTATTTCATGCAGTTAACACTTAAATAAGAACAATAAAAGAGGTCCACAAAACTAGATTATGTTATAAGAAAGAGTTTTAAAATATTAATGAAAAAATATTAAATAATACCTGAACAAAAGACTAAAACTGTTATTTAAGATATTTCCAAATTGCTTCTTGATTGGCGTCCTCGCTTGCAATTTTATCCGAGCATCATCGGCTGAGTGATTTATCCTTAACCACCGTAGGAGTAGGATCCCATTCCTTTAGAGGTAGGCCGATTAGACTAATAGTCATTGTGTTTGATATATTAGAAATAGTTAGGCGACTTCTCTTCTCTGAACATATTATGTTCATCTTTGAAAAACCCCTTTCCGCTTCTGCTGAACTTACACAGCAATTGTTCTGACAATATTTTTAGCTCTTTGAACACTTTCAGGAATTGCATAATTCTGGGAATTTTTTAAAACGTTTTCCAAGAAATCTCGATAATCATTAATATCAATTTGGTAATTAAAAATGTCATTAAATACGAGCAATTATTCTTCAGCTGCTTTCCATGGAACTAGTACTTCTTCAATATTCCAGTAATCTGGCTCCAAAAAATTGAGAAATTGTAATTTGAATAAATTACAATTTCTCAATTTTGAAACTGGCTACAACTTGCTTTCAAATGTTCACAATCCATTAGTCTTTTTTTTTTTTTTTTTTTTTTTCAAATCCGTTACGATGTTTTCTAAAAGTCTTTCTCGAGAAATCTCGAGACAAATCGATGATTTTCTACAAATTTTATATTTTTGAAGGTTTCTGAAGTAATTAATTCATCAACTTTTTTTTCGTATGGACCCTTTTCCTTTCCAAGCATTTGAAATGCTTTAATAGATCTTATCACGAGTTTTTCAGCCTTTATTATGTCTATGTTTCTTGCTTGCAGTGCATTTGAAAGAAGAGAAATTTCGTTTAAAATAATAATAAGATTCTTTATTAACATAGATTTTATACACTAGTGATTCCTTACACAGAAAGCCAGAGGAATCTTACAATTAGTTGTTTATACAAGCGATTTTGATTTATAAAAAAAAATAAAATAAATAAAATAATAATAAATAAATAACTAAAATAATAATAATAACTAAATAATAATTAATGGATCAAATCAAAGATAATAGTCAAAATGTAAAAATGAATGAAGTAGTAATTACAGCGAAAAAGGACTACAAGTTGAGCTGAACATGAAATTACATCGGCTAACTAAGATCGGCACTTACATAAATGTCCATTACAAACAGCAAGATGGGACAAGATGCCATCTCGATATGCCTTGTCTATCGTCCACAGGTCGATGTCGATGTTGAGCGAGTTGAGAGTGCCCAGAGTCACATTAGGGAAGTGTCTTTTGAAATTCTGTAACCGCTGGAGCCTTGAGCATAAGGAGGGTGTACTACCGAGATGTCTGCCTGGCAAACGCCAACCAACCGTGTTCCAGATGTTGATGTGATCCTGCTTAGCTGAGCACAGATGAAGGAATGACTTTACTTTTAGCACATGGGCTCTGTGGACTATGGGCGTATATTGCAGGTTGCAGCAGAGAGTAGATTTAGATGTTGTGTAGATCTGGTGCGACCACAAGTTGGCCCACTTCAGCACCCAGAATTCGAGGCCCCACAGTTTCCTGAGGCTGGTGGGTGGTGCCGCCGACCAAACTTCCACGGCATAGGAGAGTACACTACAGAAATAAGTTGCGAGGTACTTCTTGATTATTTTCTTATTGTGCGTTTTGCACAGATCAATTTTCATTCCCCAGAACGCTCTCAGGGCTTTGGAATACTGAGCTTGGATTTGTTTTTTTATATGTGAGGTTGGCATCAAGGATTACTCCTAGGAATTTAACACTGTCTGTGGGAGTCAGGACATTTCCTGCCAATACCGGAAGTAGAGAAGATGCAGTATCAGTAGACGTCATCCGACTTGGCGTAAAGATAAGATAGTTTGACTTCTCTGGATTGACTGACAGGCCAAAAAATTTAGCATACTTATAGAATGTAATTAGGTACCTGTTTACAGATTCAGAGGCGGTTTGTCTTTCTTGTGAGGGATCAACATGGCGTTTGCATGGCAAATAGCAAACAATATCATCCGCATAAGATAGGAACGCTGGAATTTGATCCATTAGTGGAACGAATATTGCTGCAAATAACAAGGCTGAGAGACAACTACCTTGTGGGATCCCTACTTCGACGCTTTTAGTGACTTTAACGCCATCGCCTTCGAAGTGAAGCAATCTCCTAGATAGCAAATTATTGAGGATCTCGAGCATCTTTCCGGATATCCCGTAGAATCTCTCAAGTAAGGCAAGAAGGGGTGTTATTTGGACTGAGTCGAAAGCAGATTTCATGTCGAGAAAAATGGTATGAAGATCTTCGTTGTCATTCCAGGCCTGAAGTATTTTCTGTGATAATGACTGTAGGCAGGTTACCGAAGATCTATTAGGCATGGCATAATGGGTGTGTTCTGGCCTATGCGCAAAGATTGCGAGTGCTACATCATTATAGATGCACTTCTCGACGCATTTCAGGAAGGGAGAGGCAATTGATATTGGCCTGAAGTCAGCCGGTCTTTTCGCATGAGACTTTTTCGGAACTGCCACGACTCTGTATGATAACCAGCTTGAAGGCACCTGTGCAAATTTGAGTACTTTGTTGTAGAGTTGAGTGAGCTCTTTGCTGATGAAATGAGAAGCAATTTTTAGACTAAACAGAGGTATTGCGTCAATTCCTATGGTGGACTTGTCAGGTAGTGAATTTATTATTTTTATTAGTTGTTCTTCGGAAATTTCTGTATTACTAGTAGGTGAAGAAATGTTAAGCGCTTCGTTCCAAGGATATGCTTCGGACACACGGTGATCTCGCTTAAAACGCAGCACATGCTCACACCATTCCTGGACATCTAAAGGCAGAGGGGTGCAAGTATGACATGTGGACCACACACGTTTTCCCCTGGATAGACGGCCGTTCATGAAATTGTCAATAGAAATTGTTTCCTCTTCTGGAAATCCATCCTTGCTTTGGAAAATCTGGCGTATGACTCTTGTGAAGGCGACTTCTTGTAAGAGGCATGGGCTGCCTGTTTTTCCCTAAAGGCCTTGGTAAGGAGGTCATTCCACCATGGCTTTGAGTGGGGACTAAGGATGCAAGTTTTGGACATTGCAGACCTTGCAATGAATTCCATCCATCTCGAAAGCCAGTAGGCAGCCTCATTTATGTTAAGCTCAGCCAGTATGTTCCATGGATAAAGTTGGAAAAGGGTAGTAACTTTTCCAATGTTGATGTATTTTGAATTGTATACTCGCCTGACAGTGTTCGTAGTTTGTACTTGTGTACGTTCATCCTTAGGTGCCTGCAGAGATATCATCGCAGCAATCGGAACATGATCGGACGGGAGGAAGTTCTCAGTTATGGCCAGGGTTTCCTCTACTAAACAGTTTGAGAAGATGCGCTGCAGGGTGGCATCGCCGTGTGAGGGAGGAACATGAATAAGACCAATGCCCATTTCCGACATGTTCAATGACAGAGTATCTAGGAGCTTCTTTGTGGCTGGCAGTGGAAGGTTAAAGTCTCCGAGGATGATGAGCTTTTGCCGATGATTGATTGTGGATGGCAGCCATGCTGTCAGATTAAGGACAGAATCCTCAGAAACTGGTGGAGGTAAATAAACGGCACACACAGAGATCGACAAACCAGCAATTCGGTAGATTCCAAGAACAGCTTCTATATTACCTCCTGGATAAGTGGATGCCTTAATCAGGGGTAGTGAACGCCTTTGACAGATTGCTACACCGCCACCTCGTCTCCCAATTCTATTAGCAGCCAGCGTGTGATAGCCAAGATTTGAGGTGAAGGCAGCAATTTCTTTCATCTCTGAGCCAGGTTTCAATCAGAATGACGAAGTCGTACTCTGAGCAGGAAAGCAAATCAAGTAGACCATCTAGCTTGTTTTTGACACTCCTGATGTTTTGTAGGAAACATCGAATTTTTACTTCGACAGAAGGTTGTACTATGATGAGATTACTCTTGGAACAGTATTTGCTTTTCACATAATGATCTGAAATCTCGTCCCGGGATCGATGTCGCGTTCGATGTGCTCTCATTCTGGATATTCTAACTGGAATGCGATCGGTCCGATGTTCGCTCGTCATCTCCACGTTAGACATCCATAAGTTGCACCCGCTCTCGGATATAATTTGGGAGACTCCGCTAGAGAGAACAGGTAGCTATACTGGTGTAGTTATACATTGTTGTGGAATGGGGTTTGGGCTTGATAAGTTTTTGTTCTTTGGTGTCCCGTAGTATGGCATTACCAACAGACCTCTGGGCCAGTATTCTGCATTGAGGTATTGTTGGTAATTAGGCCCATCAATCTGAATCCTAAAGGAAGCATAAGACGGATGCTTGGTATTGATTTTGAAAGGCTTTCCGGGTATGCCTAGTTCCACCAATAGTGCCTGAATTTCTTCAACTTTTGTCAACGGATCCAGCCTGCTAATGAAGATATTTGCAGGAGTATTGCTGGTGGCTTGGCGATCTCGTATTCTGATTCTAGTGTTAACTACTCTTGTGCCAATCAAGGTGGTTTTGCTGTTTCTGGAATACCGTTGGCGTGGGGATGCTTGCGTCGGTAGAGGTCCGGGCATCTGGTTTTGCTGTGCTCCATTCATGCCTGCAATGTCAGAGTTCCGTTTCGTTGATATTAGCATGGCGCTATAGGCGCTGTCTTTAGAGAGTGTAACTGTATCCGTTTCGGGTAGTAGCGATGACTCAGGTGTGGGTCAATCATCAATCTGGGTCAAATATCAATCATCAATGCCAAATCAGTTATAAAATATAAAATATATATTTGCAAGACGGGCAGCCATACCTAAGTACTTTTTATTTGAATACAAATAGTGATGTAGCGCTGGATAAGCGCGCCACACAGCTAGGGTTGACCTTAAACTACTGGCAGCCCATCTTGGTCCCAAAACTCTACCAATCTTTATAATTTCAATTCCAAGTTGTTCGGATATTTTGGAAAGTTCAATTTGATTCTTATTGGATTGATGAAAATTAGTATATATCTTATCAATAAATATTTTAAAATGATTTACTTGCTTTGTTTCCTTTATCTAATCATCTAAAACAAGATGGAGGCGATGATTTAAACAGTGCCATATTATTATGTTTGGAAACTCTTTTGCAATCCTAATGCTCACTCCAGATTTTCTCCCAAGCATAACGCTGGCACCATCGGAGCAAAATCCTATTAAATTTTTTTCTAGGTAGTTCTTAGTAAGCCCAACATTATTTAAATTTTCCATAACTGAAGAACATATTGTCTCTGCATCTTGTTTTTCCAATTCAACTAGTTCAACGAAAATTGTTGGTGATGAAACTGAATCCAAGGCCAATTCTAATACAACAAATTCTGATTTTGGTTTCTTATTGAAAAAAATCTGTCAAACTCTGTTGCCTTTTCATCCTTTTAAGGGCTACTGCCAAAAATTTTAAAAATGTTTTATTTTAATATATTATAGAGCAGGCGCGAATATGTGCCAACATATTTGAATATTTTTACTGGTTCTGTCCACGTGTGGGCATATCATAAACTTTTATAAAAAGCACTATGCTTATATCAGTGATAAACATCAGTCAGAACATACATTTTCTTCATTTTATCGATACTAAACGAAAATTTCTTGCTGAATTAATAAATGGCATAGAATACCAGGCGTCCACCTTAGAGAGAACCCTGATCACAAGTGCCATTTTAACAACCGGTTCACCGAACTCAACAAAAAATTAGGTTTCGGTTCTGCCGAACCGGTGCGAACCGGCTGAATCCTATATATATATATATATATATTTGAATAACGTTTAAAATAGTTGGAAACTGAATCTTTCATAATAAAAATAAAATAAAAAGGTACAGCAAACATCACAGGCAGCAAAAAGCATATTCCTCTACATGATGCTTGAAATATAATGAGAGTTAAAAATAAAAAAAATGCCAGCAGTATGGCAAGGCAAGAGCGAAAATAGTCGAAATTAAACTTAAGAATCAAACCAAACCAAACAGAGATGGAAGAGAGAGGTAACAAGAATAAAAATATTGCAGCAGAAAATCTCTAATATAATTTAGAACATCTAATTACAAGAATAATAATTCATTAAATTTTGAAAGCCAAATAAAATAGAAATTTAACGGCGCATATATATATATATATATATATATAATATTAAAAAATATATATGTTATATGACATTTATTACAATAATATAATTATAAAAATTACATTTCATAATACAAATTATATATATACAGTATATAATTTTATTCTTTATATAGAGGTACTATGCAAGCATCAATTATAGATCACCACAAAATTAAAAAGATACTGTACACCATTTTATAATAAAATAAACATATAAATTAAAAGATAATAATAAGTTTAAGTAACTTAAGCCCAAATTACGTGCCCCCCCCTGGAATGTTGTTGAGGCACCCCAATTGAAAACCACTGGTCTAGCTCATTAATTTATTTCATTACCTTGTGTGTTTGCTCTACCCATGAATGAAAGAATAATCATAACGTACAAATAAAGAATGGCATATATTTCTGAGTATTTCTATTTTTAATGGCACTTTTTCCTGTTTTGGTCATTGAAGGCAGGTAAGGAATTGGGCTATAGCAAGATGGAAATAGGTTCCTTTCCTTTTCTCCCACTAACTCGATACATAGGTATGGATTATTCGCGCATGCGTGGGATTTACCTTTACAATATGTATTTAGTTCAGTGCCGATCTTATCAAGCTGAAAAAGCAGCCCACCTCGAAAGCTTCTCATCTTATTTTATATACAGTTCATGTATGTTTTATTTTAATTGTATCTAATCCTATTTTATTTTTTGTACTCAGTCAGTTATTTTAAATTCTTGTATATATTTATTTATATTTCTAATTTGTATATAATATCAGTGTAGATACACCATAGATAACTCTTAAGAACTACGATGGTAGTGTGGAAGGCATCATTTGCTCTGTATCTCATATGTGCTCTTCCTTCACAACGAGTTGCCATGGTATTGCACTACCTCGAATAAGTAACACTTCACTAATAGAGAATACTATTGTTACTTATTCTCACTGAGTACCACCACCCAGATGGCACTGTTTCAAAGCTATTGGCCTATCATCGGTGGATGGGCAGGTACCCTGGTATAGCAGACATGACAACCCAGGTTGTGAAGATAAGAATAAGTAACAATGGTCTTCTCTATTAGTGAAGTGTTACTTATTCGAGGTAGTGCAATACCATGGAAACTCGTTGTGAAGGAAGAGCACAATATGACATACAGAGCAAATGATGCCTTCCACACTACCATCGTAGTTTCTTAAGAGTTATCTATGGTGTATCTACACCAATATTATATAGATATTAAACCCTTACTCTTAACGTATTATTATGCCTTGTCACATTTAGTTATTTTTAAATTTCTAATTTTGTATCATCGTTTATTTCAATAAATTGTTCGAAGTCAGTAGAGGCAATATTTCATTATTATGTTTAATCCTGACTCCCGAGGACTTTTCTAATATGAGAGTAGGTAACGAGAAAATGTCCCCGGAGATAAATTACTGGAGGAGACAGGATTTTAATTTTTGTCGCGCGGAGGAGGAGACAGGAAGCTGACTGATTCAATGGCATGCATTTGTGGAAAGTGTCAGTGTCATCATCTGCAACCGAGGCATTGGAGCAATAGTGTCGAGGACGGGCATTAGGGTTAGATTAGTGTGTGTGTGTGTGTGTGTGTGTTAAACGTGAAAACATCTACTGCTAAGCGGCATTAGCATATTGTGCCTCAAATTGCGTGAATTATTCGGCCGGTTTGCTATTTTTTGGATGATAAGCCTGAGCTTCGGGTAGAAAAAATCATGCAACTCTCGTCTGAGTCTGAGACCGACTAACTCAACAGCAGTATGAAAAAAAAAAAAAAAAAAAAAAAATTCTTCGTATCATTAACGGGATTCAAACTCAGGCCTTTTCCCTCCACTGCAGGAAAACACTTATGATAACACTGTGCTATCTGCTTAGGCTAGGATGGATGTCCTCATCTCAGGTAAGTGGATTATTGCAAACTAAAAGAGGTTTAAAATGCTGCTATAATTGGAAAAAGATGTGCTCGAAAATTCAGAAAATAACTTGGTTTTTAAAAGATACTTTTCCAAATCAACTGAGGTGGATAAATCGTTTAAAAAATCAAAGTTTTCAAAGGCTCTATTTTTATTATAAAAAAAAAAAAAAAAAAAAAAAAACAATTTTGACAACTCTGATTAAAATAAAATAAGTAAATACATTTTTGTTTACAATCTTAGACCACATAGATTTAAAGGAGTCGGGTTGTTGTTTCAATTATTTCCACCCAATAAGCACATCCTGTTTTTAAAAAGTCTGACGATTTTGCGGGATGGAAAGATGCTAAGCGATCTTTCCCTTAAAAACATAACACGACCTGTTGCTTCAGAAAGCCGGGACCCTTAAAACCCCTGATTTCTAAGGGCTCAGGTTATTGTCCTAACTGATCACCAGAGTAAGGCAGGATAGTCGACACAGGCGTACCCCCGAAGAGAGAAGGGGGGGTCAACAAAACGGGGAACAACTGCTCGTCGGATGGCTAGGGGATCAAGACTCATGGCTACAAAAAGGGAAGATGGTTTTATTCGTCGACAGGTTTACACCACACCCACAGCCATGCTGGCTACTATCCAACGAACTGTGGCATCAGCTTGCTGTCATCCCATCATCCCCGAACCACTGCACGCTGACTGGTAGAAGGGGGCAGCCGTGCATACCGGCCATTGCATTGATTACCCATGACTGCTGCGCAACCTCAACAGCGTCCGGAATGGTGCAACCCAAGGGCACCTGGGATGCAGAATGGCGTCAAGTGGCCTTCAGCGATCAATCCGGCTTCTGATTGGGGTCCGATCATTGCTGCATACACGTGTGACGACGACTTGATGAACGCAATGATTCTAGATCCATTGTTGAACGCCGGACTGCATGCCCTCCTGGTGTGGGGAGCAATCAGTTTTGACAGTCAGTCGTCGTTGGTGTTTGTCAATGGCAATCTGACTGCTAGCCACTATGTAGCCAAGGCTCTGGATCTCTTTGGGGTGCCTGATGCCATTTTTCACGAAGACAACACATGAACAAATGCTGCAAGGGTTTCATCTGAGTGCCTTCGTAGTATACACATACTGTCTTAGCCAGTCAGGTGTGCCATGATTGCAGGCCATCTATAGACAGCAGATGTTTTGCAGTACCACGTGAGGCTAGGCTCGGTGGGAGAATACAGACAGGATAATTTAAGTATAATTTGCAGCATCCCTTCGGTGTGCTGCAATTTCAAAGTCACAGAGTGTGTTATACTGTACACACTGAGTGGCCACTTTATTAGCTATACCTACCTTTTTCATGAAATGGAGCACACTTTTAGTGATAGCTTTATAACGCAGGTTATAAAGGTCATCGTCCATGGTTAACGCAGGTTCACCATAGATGATGGTGATTATAACCATAGTGCAAGTCACTGCCTGCTCTTATCTATAATCTGGGAAAACAGCTATTTCAACACGTTTTCAGAAAGAATAAAAAACAATTTCCTGCCTAAAATTTCCTAAATTTGATTATAAAAATAAGAGTAGGTAATTATCAGAACAATAATGGAAATAGGTAATTATTATTAATTATTATTAATTACGAGTGCTTGATGGTTGTTCCTCCTATACTTATTCCAGCTCTGCCAATTGTCTCTGGAATATACTCATTGAGGATACCTTTGAACTTCAAACATGTTCAGGTGATCAGTAATGTGGTTTACTTGGCTTGGAATTAATTGCCTTGCCTCCTGGTTTCCTTTGGCACATATTATTCCTACCCCTTGATTTTGGCACCCCACTCTTCCTGCTAACTGGAGAATGGAGATATATGTATATTATACGATGACCTGCTATCACACCTCTTGGGAAGGAACCTAGGTTATTTCTTACCAGATTCTGTTACAACTACTGTATCTGTCATTTTAGGTGCATGCCTTTTAAATCATACTTTTAATTGTTATTGTCGTATTAGAGAGAATAGAATATTTTTAACTGAATGTGAGCAAAATTATACAATAGAAGTACAGTAAACCCTCGAATTAACGGACTAATAGGGGAGAAGGGGAGGCCCGTTAATGCCGAAAGTCCGTTAAATCGAATGTAACCTGGTGGAACATTTTTTATTGTTCTTAATGTGAAAAAAAAAGCTTTAATACAATATACAGTACTGTACAATATAAAATTATGTTGCAATTTGGCCTTTGATTTACGGATATCAGAAACAGTTTGTTTTTTTACGCCGTAAATTTCACAAACATGTGCTACTGAGACGCCTTGTTCTAATTTCTGTGCCACATTTAAGTTCACACGCTTTCTTTTAACTCCTCTATCACTTGATGCCATTTTAAATTGGAAAGATTGCAAAATTATTTAATAAATAAAGTCACAATTCAGAAATCACAGAAACACTGTATACAACCTGACCACACGATAGCTTGAGGCAGACAGACCGAAACAAAGCGAGTCGGTAGAGCTGCAGTTTAGTGTCCCGAGCGCCGTTCAGCTCGCAAGTCACTGCCTGCTCTTATCTATAATCTGGGAAAACAGCTATTTCAACACGTTTTCAGAAAGAATAAAAAACAATTTCCTGCCTAAAATTTCCTAAATTTGATTATAAAAATAAGAGTAGGTAATTATCAGAACAATAATGGAAATAGGTAATTATTATTAATTATTAATAACACTGAAGTTTTGTTTAACCTAATAAAAAATAATATGGTCGAGATTAATACGTACATTACTCTATGATTATTTTTCCAGTCCGTTAAATCCGAAACTCGTTATATCGGGGTCCGTTAAATCGAGGGTATACTGTAATAAATTTTCTAAGTGACATCTTTATCTCAAGTGGAAGAAATATACAGTAATTTGTATTGATAATAATTATTTAGTAATTTTTGAATAAAAGTAAATGTTAAAAATGTTAGTCTGAATACTATACAGTCTCAAAAAGATGCACACATTTTATGAAATAAATAAAATTAATTACGCATTTCAAAAACTATTATTATTATTATTATTATTATTATTATTATTATTACTGGGTATTTAAAAAGTAATAGTTTGAGGTACATGAACTAGCAAAGATGTTCAAATTGTCTACAGGAAATTTCCTTTCATACACTGTTCACAACAGCAACAACTAAGTGACAAACTTTTTCTAATAGCTTCATATGCCTGTATAACTTCATCCTTCAATTATTGAAGTGTGGCAGATTTTCTATAGTACTCTGGTGGTAGCAAGATGGTTATAACCACTGTTCTCACGACATCGGATGAAAAAAGCCCGGATTCGAATCCCATCAATGACGTGAGGAACTTTTATTCACTCCGTGTTCCAGTTAGTCGGTCTCAATCGTGGACAGCAATGTTTTGACCCCGAAAATGTGGATTTTTAAACCAGGAAAAAAGGCAAACCGACTAAAGGACACACGCAATTTATGGCTATAATAACATGGGTGAGTGAGATTGTTCTCAGATAGTTCTAAATTATTCTTTTATTTTTTTACTTTTACATATGCTACATCCTCCAGGAAGCCCACAAATAGAAGAGGGGTTCAATCAGCTGAACGAGGAGGATACTAAACACTTCCTGGTCGCTGTCTGTCCATAGGTCTGTGAAATGATTATCAAACAGGACCTACAATGTACATTAATCATGTGGAGATATACATTACCGGTAACTGTCCCTCAAAAAAAAAAAAAAAAAAAGAAGGAAATCGGTCCTATAGCTCTGAAATAAAATACCACACGATTTCCAGAACCACTTTAAAACTTCTTTGCGTTGTTTGAACGCCAAACTTACAGCCACTCCGTGGTTTATTCTTTTCACTGTGAGTTTCTGCTTAACAACTAACGTAATTTGTTTGTCTAAACACTCTGCTCACTTGCCGCTACAACTGCGAATTTTTCATCCCATTCGGGCAATCCGCATACTACAATGAGTTCCCATGATGGCATGAACTCTACATCCGAAGAGCCATATGACCCAGAGCTGCTTCTCTCTCTCCCATATCTGGAGGTAAACCTAGGAGGATGAAGAAGACCAAGAGGAGGTCCAGGTTAAGCCTCTTCTATCCTCTCCTAATCCCCCGCTTGGCAATGGAACCAGCAGATCCTCTGCTCAACCTCTGAGCACCTCTTCCGGACTGGACTTTAGCATCTCCACTCCTGTAGCGGCCTCCATCTTGGAGTCCCTTGCTAATGCTCCAATGGCACCAATCACTGCCTCCCAACCTTTGCAATTTACGCCTGCTTGGCTATCCAAGCCAGCCCCTCCTTCCAAATTGACCCACTTGGCCTCATCAGCGCTACATGAACCCTCTGAAGGAATTGCTGCCCTGAACAAATGCACACAAGTGTCCCAAGATGTCACGGACTCTCCTGCCCTTGTCCACCCGGTTGTCGGGGGTTCAGCGGTGACCTCTACTGTTCCACCTCTGCCAACAGCACCAGCTAATATTACCACCAGGCCATCTCTGCCCTCAGCCCTTGAAAAATCAGTTACAAGTACACCATCTCAAGAAGTTTCAAGTGATATTCCTCAATCTAACCAGGAGAAAGACATAAATAAAGGTCTCACACGGAGTGGGAAATTGGAAACTAATGCCCCTACTGGTTACGTTAATGCTGCTTCTTCGGACAAGAATATCGAAACAATTTATGATATCCAAAATGTTATTGTCATGTATGAAAAAATTGCCAAAATGCGAAAGGATCTATCTAGTTTCCTCTCATATGAGGGTAATAAAGTCACTAAGCAGTCGGGAGATGCTCTCATGGACAAGTGGCTTAATTTAGAATCACTTGCCACAACTCTTCTTATTGAGAATGAAAAATTGAAGGCGGTAAACTGAGATAAACACCCGAGCTAAATTATTAGAAAGGGTTTTAGATACCTTCTCTAACGTCTCATTTAATAACTCTAAATTGGTTCAGAATCACTAGTCATGAACAAGACATGTCTGAGAAATCAAACGATGAAACTGTACAGCGATCCTCTAACGTGATGAAGACGACTCAGGTCTCTTCTCATACAACACAGATAAAAAATACCTTCGCTGATGTCGCTCGTTCCTCCAGGGAGGAAGTCAAACCAAAACGTGATAACTGCTTATCTTCAGGGCTACGGAAGGAAGTACTTGCAAGTCTAGTTCTGATATCAAAACTGTTGTTACCAAACTCTTCAAAGGGACTTAAAAAACGTCAAGATCAAATCTTTACGTCTCATACGCAATAAGGGCGTTCTTTTAGAAGCAGCAGCTAAGTCCGATTTGGAGTGTCTTTCCTTTGGAGTCATTTTCGTCTAAGGGTATTAAAAAACTGGAGTGTTTTGGAGTTCCGCGAAAGGGTAATCCCTCAGTCTTAATTTTTGACATACCAAAAGAGTTAACTAAGGACGATATTCTGGAGAATTTACATGTTAAAAACTTGAGTAATTCTGGTCTCACCCTGGAGGAGATCAAAAACGAAACATTTTTCCGATTCTCAACTAAGGCCAAAACTGGCTCTTCTGTAAACTGGGCTGTCAGCTTTACTCCTAGGATATATAAGTGTATCAGTGCCCCGGAAAGAATATATCTAGGCTGGAGTTCCCATAGGTTTAGGCCATACACAGTGATAACAAAATATTTTCTGTACTTGGGGTTCGGACATACCACAGTTCTGTACGCACGAGTCTCCCTCTTGTGGACATTGTGCACGCAGCGGACATGTGTTCAATGAATGCCCGAAAAAAACTGAGGATCCTCTATGTATCAATAGCAAAAGAGGGAAACGAGATTATCACCATTCTGTTAAGGACAAAAACTGTCCTGTTTACAAGAGGGCCCTAGAAACTGCAAGTTTGAGTGCAAGTTTGCAGATGAATAAGTTGATGCATGGTCTCATAAACAGTGTGAATAGTGACCGCCGTAATTTGAATAGTGCTTCTGTCTCCAACGTGCAGCGAAAATCACGTGAGATAAAGGTAATGTAAATTAACGGGCAGCGTTCCAGAGTTGTTGCAGACGAAATTAGAACTGCTGCCGAACAAAACCACGTGGATATAGTTACAATCCAGGAGCCATATGTTGCCTAGGGATATATGGGTAATCGCACAAGAGTTCTTGGATTTTCTCTGTCTACTCGTGTCATCCAGCCTGAACAGCAAGACCCTAAAACTTGTATTTCAGTCATGAATGAGAATTTAGATGTAACTGTAGTTAATGGATAGCGTAATCAGTTCGCGACTTGAACTCTCATCACAGTCTCCGCCTTTAGTTTATACACTGTCTCTCTACACTGCCCACCGTCTGGTGACCTCAGTGATTCACTGAATTATCTTGAGGCTGTCATTAATATTCTCGGTCCCAGTAATATTTTAATTTCTGCAAACATAAACGCAAAATCGGAATTCTGGTATAGTTCTCGAACAGACGCTCGGGGTGAAATGATGGAGGAGTTTATTATTAACAACAATATGAGAATCTATAACATCCCTCAGCAATTCATCACTTTCTCAAGCTCAAATAGAGAGTCGAATATCAATATTACGTTTTCGAACTCTCATTGCAAACTTGATATATCTGAATGGATCCTTCAGCCGTCTTGGACGTGCAGTGGTCACCGAGCTATCTCTTTTACTGTGTCAGCTCCTCGTTCTGTTTCTTCACTGTCCTATGAAAGTACAGTACCCGAATTCACACGATTCTCATTAAATAATATTGACTAGGATATCTTTAAATTCTCCATAGAGAACCTTCCTGCTTCTCCTCGCCTTGATACCATGTCTGATGCTGCATCTTATGTTCAGAAAACCCTGATAATGGCGTCGTATAAATCGGCTAGCAAGAAATGTGTTATTATGAAAACTTGCCCTTGGTGGTCTTTGGACTTGTCTGCCCTTAGGACTTACCAGAGACCATTTGTCTTCTGAAGATGTTGAGGTACTCCATAGTCGGTATATTAATCTCAAGAAGAAATATGTTAGGGCAATGCCGCTAGAAAAAAAGGAAACTTGGTCCGATTTTGTTCAAAACTGTGGGAACGCTAACCCGTAGGGGCTATTATACAAAATTATGAGAAACAAACTTAAAACTAAAGAAGTCTTTGGAACTATTGTACATAATGGTGTCGAGACTAAAAACTGGTCTGAGTCTGTAAGTGTTATACTTGACAACTTGTTTCCGATTGATGACTCGGGTTGTGATACTGAAATTCATAGAGGTATTCGCTCTGCAAACGCCTTGTACATATCGAATTCTTATTCTGAACCATTTACTGCTGCAGAGTTAGAGACAGTTATAAAGCAGATTAATATAAGAAAATGTCTGGGTATGGATATGCTGGAGAATATATTTATTGTGGAGACTGCAAAATTTAAACCTGAAATTCTATCACAGTTATTTAACAAATGCTTGGAAGAAGGACAATTTCCGGAGCTTTGGAAAACTGCTCTTCTCAGATTGATTAAAGAGTCCAACAGTCCCCCAGACGAGCCCAGATCTTATCGGCCAATTGCACTGTTGGCCAATTTGGGGAAATTGTTGGAACGCCTGGTTGAACTATCTCTTCCTTGAAAAAGATCTTGCATTCAACCAGTATGGTTTTTCTCCAGGCCGATCTTGTGAGGACGCCTTTGTAGATTTTATTTGCTACGTTGAAAATTCTCCGTTAAAATACACATTGGCTATATTCATAGACTTCGAGGGTGCCTTTGATTCCCTTTGGTGGGACAGCGCCCTCGAACGTCTGCGTTCTGCAGAATGCCCTCAACACTTATATCTTCTATCAAGAGCTACTTACAAACTGACTCGTCACATTCAGATCCAAGCATAACCAGATTCTACGTCAAATTTCTAGAGGGTGTCCTCAGAGACCCATCTTAGGACCGTTACTCTGGAACGTAGTGTTACAGGATTGGATAAAGAGACCATTTGAAAATACCAAGATAATAGCTTACGCCGATGATCTAACAGTACTTCTTAGCGGCAACTCAATATCTGCCTTGGAAGCATCAGCTAGAATAGTCCTAGAAAACCTACAGATTTGGACCCACGAAAATAAATTGAAGATAAGTCCTTCCAAGACCAAGATCAAGAACTTAACATCCGGCGTCCACCTACGTGTAAAATTGGAAATACTCATATCCCTATAGTCACGGAAACTAAATTGCTGGGTGTCATTATTGACCATAAATTGAGTTTTGGGGCACATTTGTCAAGCTTTGGTGCCAATTTTAAACGCTTTGCCAATGCTGTAGTTAGAGTTCCTCGAAATGAGTGGGGTCTCTCTAGACGATCCTTGAGGCTCTATTATACAGCTGTGTTTGTCCCTGTGGTGGCCTATGCTGCAGGCGCATGGTTCCATAGGGTCAAAATTATAAAGTTCAAAGCTAAATTGATGACACTTCAGAGAATAACGTTACTAAGTATTCTGAAAGCCTGCCGCACAGTCTCAACAGCCGCACTTCAGGTCCTGGCGAGTTTTCTGCCTTTCGTCTTACACGTGATCTACAGAGGATTGACCTATAGACCAAAATGTAAAATTCCCTAGAACACTTTAGAATCACAATTAATTTAGACTCCGATGTCAAACATGAACGCAAAAGAATTTGGAATGAACTAATAACCCTTTGGCAATCTAGATGGGACACTTCATCAGTTGGCTGTGTTACGAGAAAATTCTTCCCCGAGGCCTACACATTGATTAACAAGAAGATGAATGTCTGGTTCAGTATGGATATGTTTACTTCATACTTGCTGACTTGAGGAATCTGGCCTACCTTTTGGCAACATCAGGCGGGTCAGAGTCTCGAATTGAGACATCACAAGCACTGTTGGGACTGGCCCACCTTCCCGTGGTGTGGACGAGTTTCATCCACAGAATCATCTGTCCAGGTGACTGATGCTTCTGGGTAGCCAAGTGGCCAGAACAGAACAACAGAACACACACAAACCTCCGTCACACACATATCTGGCCCATTTGTAGTGATACTGTTCTTCACAGAGATACGAGGCGGAGATGATCTGACGTTCGAGGAGCAGCCCTTTACAAAAACACATGTCCAAACACTCTCTATGGTATATAGGGCCACCGCAATTAAACCAAACAAAACACACTTTGTCCCAACACTGTATTCAAAAAATTTGAATAGTAGGTTTGGCAACATACTGTTCAAAAAAAGGATGGAAATATTCATGTATTATTTGGACTGATAGAGTTGTTACTCTCTACACCATATGAAAATTGCCAGGGTTCGATTTCCATTGTCGACACAAGTTGAGAAATAAGTCGAGAAGGAGGGAACGTTTATGAGTCGGTCTCGGGATGGGAACTGCGTGATATTTTCCGTCCAGAAGATTAGGTTTTTTCATCTCCAAGAAATACACGTAATTTAAAAATATGTTTTGCTAGTGCCTCGCGGACTTAGTTGCTTCGGCAACTTCTAAACAACTACAATCCATCTTATTTTTCTCACGTTAATACGACCTGATGCGAAACCTGCCAAAGCCTCCAGTGTAATTTCCGCGCACACAGCATTGATATTATGCAGATACGTGTATTTTCCTATACAGGATGGCGCAAAAAGTTTGAAAATTAAGCATGCAAAAAGCTTGAAATCAACTTACAGATGAAATATACTGTCATTCTTGATAGCAGCAGATCAATATATCTTTCATATTTTCCAGCATCAATATAAATTTTAATGAAAAAAAAAATGGAAAGTAGAAAATGTTTTAGTATAAATGGTTAAAGACAGTTTACATTTATTTGAATTAATAAAATAAAATAAAACTTGGAAGTAAGTAAAATCCATCCTTACCTGCCAAATTCTGTTCCATTCTTCTCCTTTAACCACACTTTAAATTGAACACGATAGAGAGACTTCATCATGGATTGATGCGCCTAGGTCCTGGGACCGCTGGCTGGCTGATTAACAACTTTCCCAGTAATATGTTGAAGATGAAACTTTGGTAAGCCATTTATTTCATATGTAAGAAACTGGAATAATCGCACGCTCTTGGTTTGGTTGCGTGAAGCTTTACTGAATTTGATATTAAATAAAATACATGTAGTAGATGATAACACAAAATAAAAGAGACTACTGAACTATTCTTCATATCGCTGAATTGTGAACCTGCTGAAGCAATTTTGAAGAACTAACATATGTAGCATTTTTTAAATAACTAACATTTAAAAAAGCCTATATGCTTTTGACTATCGTCAGAATGTTGACTCTACATTTTTTAAACTAGTATATCCAACCACAACTTCTCCAATTTATATTCAATTTGAGAAATTACATTAAATGGCGCAAATAATAATTCTCAAGCATTAATTGGCCACAGGTATAAATGCTATTTCGAATAAATAGTTTCTTCTCGGTTACGTTTGTGTCACTGCGTCATGCAGTTTTCTATAGAATGACATGACTGTATTTATTACAAAGTTTATTATAACTGGCATTTGTAGGACTAGTCACATTTCAGTAAAAGATAAGCTACCTCGTTTGTGTCATACATTACACTAATACCTGGGGCAAAGCTAAACCTGAACTTTAAGTCGTCCACAAAAATCATCTACACTACAGCTTTCAAGATGCCGAATGATAAGTATGAATTCAATGGTTCTCGACGGCGGAGCAAAGATAACCCATCGCAATATCCACCAATCGAAGTGAAGCAAGAAAAACCTGTTAAATATGTAAGTACATAAAAAAAGGCATATTAGGGCCACCCGAGAATTGCCTCATTCACACATGTGTAATATGTCCATAAATTAGTTGTGTTTGCTTGTCGATTTTTCTGAACGAGTTCCTGGGGGGAAGCCTTGCTATCCTCGCCCGGGAGCCATGCGAAGGTAGCATGGTTTTTCTGGAAACTTGGGGTTTTCTTCCAGAAAATAACAAATTGACCGCAGAACACATACAGTTTACAGACATCACAGACAGCGCCATATGGGCTAATTTCCTGATGCACCTAAAACCCTACAAAAACCAAGTAGTGGACCAAAAAAAAAAAAAAAAAATCATGTGATTGTCAATATTCGAACCGATGTCTTTTCCACCGGAGATAGGAAGAATGGTGATTTTAAACACTGCACTACCGCGAAGACAAATACGCAGATATATAAGATATACACTTTCATATACTGTACTTCAATATTCTTGTAAATAGTTGTAGTTGCAAACTCCTCTACCTCCTGGAATACAAACGTTTCATAACAGAACAATTTCAGTTCATGAACTTTGGCATTTATCAACTGTATTATAAGATTCTAGTAATTTACCAAATTAACCAAATTTTATTGCAAGGTGCTACAAGGATCTAACTAATGAAGAAAAACCCAAGTATCTTCCTGAGGTCGATCGTTATTGTGCCTTGCAGTAAATTACAGGTAATTTAAGCTTGCCGGTTAAAAACGCCAACTGATGAGCAGAAGCAATACTGACAGTACTGACGAGGATCCCTCAACTCATCCAGTGCGGGGGAGGCCGGTTGAAATAATCGACTATACGAGATACTTAAAAACCTCTACTACGAAAAAGGAGGGTTATTAAATACATTCAGTCCAATATTTACAATAGTTCATTAATATTCAGTGAAAATTAATGCAAATGTGAATGAATCAATATGAAGCTAAGTTATATTGGAAATATATCGTGGAATTATGTCATCAAAATATACATAAAATATTTTAAACAAAACTTTATTTTTCGGAATAGACCTGATACTAATGCTACGTCAAAGACTCTCCGAGCTTAGATTAAATCTGCCCCAGGTATAGTATTCAATGTCGTAGGGATATTAAATGAAAGATTTGAACATCACTAACAGAAATTGGGTTTTTGAAAATTCCGAAAACTAGAAGCGAAATGTGTATTATTTATTCTTGCATATTGAAATATGCAAGAATAAATAGTAGGAACAAATAAATCTGCTGTATTTTAAAATTCTTTGGTTGTCTAATCGCTAAGGAGATACATAAACCAGATGACCACAATACAACTTTTAACAAAATGCAATTAGCAGATAAGCAACGTCATCCCGTACTCTTAAGTTTCATATTTAAAACAAAGTACAGGGTATCGAGCTACTGTCGTATGGTTTAAACTACACAATTTTAAACTACAGGCCTGTAAAATAATTTTAATTTTATGTAGTTTAGTTTACAAAATAGTTGAAACGTACAGGAGTCTTGTCCATATTTAATATAATGTAAATGAGCAACAACCAGAATACTTTTGGAAATTCTCTTTTTTAACTAATAGTTTTATCGCATACCCTAAGCAAAATCCTTCATTATTCTTGCTGATGATTAATCCATTCATTACCAATAGAATAATGGAATGTTTAATGATCTTTTCAAAATGCTTCAAGGACAGTTTACAATGTGACTGCAAACAGAATCAAACGATGTTAAGATGGGACGATGATTTTCTAGGTGTATCATACAAATTTCTTTTAACGAAATATAATTCCGTTATATGTACAATAGTCTGTAAAATAAGGATTTTTTTTTAACGGTATGGTTAACATAATGCATGTGTATATAACGTGCGTGAGGGAGAGGATAAAACTGTCCTCTACCACTAATATACTAAATCTTTCCGTGAGCTGTGTTCCTGGAAATACAAAAAAAGAGCACGTGTTGATGAACATGAAATAATTTCAAAAGGTCTTGAATATGCCTATGCATTTTTGAGAACTCAATTTGTAAAATTCTCCTTAAACATAATAACAAATATTATATGAATATTATTTATATTGAAAACGTAAATAATATTGAAATATAATTTATACTAAAGGACTATGCAATATAAATGAATAATTGTACTGCATCGTCTTTTACTGCACACCGCAATGTTTTTATAGGCTTATGCTCATCGTTAATTTACCATTCTTTCTAAATATCCAATTATGGTGACTAAATAACCAAATAGTAGGTTTTTGAGCCATTGATGGATTCCTAGCAGCTACGGGTAAAGTGGACAAAAGAACGCCGCCACTGAACAACTGAGGAGTGCGAAATAGTCGCCCAATTCAACGAGGCCTGGCTCCAGCTGTTATATGTTCATGCAAGACCAGAGTATGGCGATAGCAGCATTAATAAATGTACCCGCTTGCCAGGTATTAACACTGTAGGTTAGTGGTAGAATGCATGAGTATGCTACCGATTTGTTAACAAGGGTCATCTCCTTAAAATGGTCCGTTACATTTTATAAAACATTTTTTTTTTTAATATGGGTTATGATAGTCCTTAGAAATTTATGGTGGGCTGAAGTAAGGAGTGCTTTCACAGCACATGACACGCCTCCTGATACCGGTGGATCAACGTGTGAATGCCAAAGCCTAAATGAATGTTTTTGCCGACCAGATGCATCCATCCATGTCCAGAGTTTATCCATCTGGCAATGGTTACGTCTAGTAGAATAAAACGCCATGTTATAAAGCACGGATAGTTTGGGTATCGTTTTAGGAGAGAGAGGGCGACTTTACCATATTTCAGTCTGCTCACTCTCCAGATCTCAATCCGACTGAGAAACTAGCGGGATATGAGCTATTCGTAGCAGGGATCTGCCGCCAACCAGTCTAAGGCAACTAACTGCGATAGAGTCTGCACGATCCAGTTTTGCCATCGCATGGAATGGGACGTGATAGAGTTGTATTGACAAGCATCCCAGTGGAACGCTTTGGGAACCTTGTGCAGTCCATGCACCGACGACTTAAGGCTGTTTTGGTGGTTAAAGCAGGTAGTACTCGCTATTGCGTGGATGTACCTAATAAACTAGCCACACGGTATGCATCTTTAGAAAACAGAGTATCATCAAATATATATTTATATATATATATATATATATATATATACTCGTATATAAAATAATTTAAACCAATTTTAAAACTTTTCCTGATCTACCTGATACTGTTCATGCCATGAACAGCTTTTAAAAAAATTCCCAGACTACTCGTCTTCATAATTTCCCATAGAAACATACTAATGTCAATATTGTCCAAGTGGTTTGGCAAATTTTCAGAGCGATCATGCTACTAAACTTTAGAATAGTATTAAATATTTGTATCAATCACAATGAAACTAGTAACGCTTTATCAAATAGTATTATATTAATGAAGACAATAAATAGTCGATGAACCTACCAAATCATATCAACAAAACTTATGGAAGGGTACTGTACTTGAGTAATTTGATAAAGCTATTTGTTTATATTTTATCATATCTAAACAACAAACTCAATTTTAAATCCTGAACAGAGTTCTACTAAATAAAAGAAAACTATTAAAATTAAAGAAAATGTAATAGTTATTCATTTCCGAGGCATTCTAACCAAGGCTCTTTTTAGAATATAAGATTAGCATGACTGAAAAGTGCAACAAAATTTATGACATTGGTTAATATGAAAGCTTCCTGAGCAAGATTGTGTAACCACTGAACTTTTTACACAAACTGAAATTATTAAGTTCTTTAAAATTTATCCTAAAAAGTATGAAATATCCTACCTGGGGTCTCAGTTGTAGTTATCACTGTAAATAAGAAAAAATATTAACACAATAAACAAAATTTAAGAAAAGCTATATATTACACAAATAAATATAAAATTAAAATCTGAAATATTAATGTAATTTTAATATTACCGATTTGTATACAGCAAATAAAAAAGTGTCAAAAAATAAAGAAGTGAGCGGTTCTTTTCGATGCATTTACAGAAATACAATTTTTAACTAAAATTTTGCTTTAAGTTATTGAAAATCTTAAGAATTTTTTTTTTTTTTTTTTTTTTTTTCCATTCCTTGGCCGAGTTCGTCGATCTCAGGTGTGGATAGCACGAAAAATCTGAAATTCGGGTTTTTCGTGCTATCCACACCTGAGACGTTTTGCTGCACGAAAAACCCGAAACTCGGGTTTTTCGTGCAGCAAAATAGGGAGTTGGTTCTCTGATGGCACTCAAAATTTCTTAGTTCGAGAATCAATCCAAGAAATGCCAAGGACCTATAACGGGTACTAGAAGAGGTGCTGTGAAAACTGTCTGGAAATACTCTGTTGGAATTGAGCTCCTGCAGGTCTGAATGTGTGATACGTTTTTCTAAAGAATAATATGGCTGTAGTCCTCAACCCTCTGATTCCTCGGATCTAGTTCACTGTGTTTTCTTATTCATAAAATTAAAGTTTTGCACTAGGATAAATAATGTCGCTTCATATGAGATACTGTATCTGGTAAATGATGAGACTTTTTTAAGTACGATCCATAGCTTCTTATATCATGATAAATTTGCGACGGTGGAGGGGAAAAAAAATCCATAATTGAGTTATGTGACATATCCAACAAATCAAGTGTAACACTAGTTATTTTTTTTTTGTTTTGGTTCAACATATTTTTTATTTGTTTATTTATTTGTTCCTTACATCTAGGAGGACAACAACGTTCTAATATTAAAGTGAATAAAGTAAGGTTATAACACATACAGTCAATAAAACAATAAAAATTTAATGAACTTAGTAAAAATAAAATGGAAAAAAAAACTCTCACGGGATAGCACAGCGGTTGTAATCATCCTCCCATGTCCGTCGACGAAAATACACACGTTTGTGGCCGCTACATCGCATATTTTATACGTGGAAAATTAGACGCAGAACCATTGCGTCCATATTTACTTGCTCTAAGGCCCTCGAAAAGGTGAATTACTCTGCAATAACAACATTTTGGCCAGAATCGATTCATAGCGAAAGAGTCTGCATTTCTATTAGTAATGCTGCTTCTCATAGGGTAAAAAGCCGCTTGTGAGTTAGTTTTCTATCCATGTTACTTGCTTAGCCTATGGCTTAAGACATAGATTGGCAGAGGCAATTCGGGAGAATTTTGGTGAAATTAACAAACTTTTTTTTAGTATAAAAAAGATTTCGTCAAAAGCGCCTTCGAGAACAGCAACTTACAGAAATATGCTACCTACTCTACCTCTCCTACCTGATCCTGTTCTCACAAGATGGGGAACATGGTTATAAGCGGCATCGTTTTATGCAAAAAGTTTTGATTCTATAAAAGAATTTGTTGGAGAGTTGTTATTGTTGTGGAATTTAACTACACATGGGTTGCCAGGGCCATATTTTGTCTAATGGTTAATATGATATTTTAACTTTATTGTAAAAACTGTTATATTTCATTATATATTCCAATACAATTTAGGAAGGTAAATAGTTCTTTCTTATTAGGATCATTTCCAAGAATCTGCAATAATGTTAAGGATGACTATGCATTAGTAATTGATTTAAAGGTGTTTGAACGGATATTAAAAAGGTGAGGACAGTCCACTAATTGACTTGGTTGTCGTGCCGGAGTATAAACAGAAAATTTATTTATTTATTTATTTTTATTTTATTTAAATGACGAACAGTCAGTTGTACATGACATGATGTGCAGTGTGGGGCGCTGTCACTCGCTAAGAGATATATATTTGTACGTGAGTGAGGCGAGTATGCCCAATTCTTAGCCTTCCTAGAATTATTTCTTCTCGCCTGCTTTTCCGGAAACTGGAGAGCCACAGTTTTGGGTTCTGTTTTATTCGGTAAAGATTTTTTTCCTGGATAAACACTCCAGATTGTTGACTAGCTCTTCTTATAACATGCTTTACGGATAATATGTTTGTAATCGGTATATGGAACTTGAAAAGTCTGTGAAACAGAAGTATCTGGTTGCTTGGCTGCAATATCTGCTCTTTCATTTCTTGCTGTCCCAGAATGCCCTGGGATACAACAGAATGTCACAGTTTGGTTCAACTCACAAGTATGTAGTTTAGAATGTATTTGTTTTATTACAGGGTGAGGGGAACTGGTATTAGTACTTAGAGCGGAGACAGCACTGAGTGAGTCAGTGTATATTAATGCAGGCGTAATTAAAAGTTCAATAATCTGATCCAGAGCCGATTTTATAGCATAAAGCTCAGCAGTGAAGTTACTGCATTCTATTGGCAATAAGACAGAAGTGGTGAATGCAGGGAAGATTACCACAGCATCTACTTGGGTCTCAGTTTTTGATCCATCTGTATAGATTTTACAGGCCTGTGAGTCAGAAGCAGAGTGAGTTTCATGTAATATTTCGATATTGGGGAGGGGGAATAGTGGTTCTTTCCGCATTGACTATTTCTCCAAATAGTCATCGTAAATTGCAGGGATATTTGGCCAAGGTGAATCAGGAGGTGTCATGTCCTGAAATATATTGCCGATTTCAATATTCCATGATTGAGCTAGTTCTTTAAGTCTAAGTGGAGCAGGTCGGTTTTCATTTAGTTTACTATTGTAAAAGGACTCCTATTCGGTATTGTACAGGCATCACCAATTAGGATGAGAAAGAAGACTGCGGATTTTGGCGACAGATACGAGAAGTAATGTTTTCCTCCGAAGATGTAAGGGAAGTTCATGGGCTTCAATGTAAAGGCTCTGAACTGGAGAAGTTCTGAAAGCTTCTAGAGAAACTCTCAGAGCACTGTGCTAGATAGTGTTTAACCGCTCTAAAGTACTTTTCCTCGCACTTGAGAGCCATAGTCCAAGCCAGACCTGATGAGAGCTCTATAAAGATGGATCAAATTATGTCTATCAGCGCTTCACACCATGGATGACACACACCGGATGATATACAATTTCTTCAAACAGATATTTCGAAGATAGGTCACATGTGCTTGAAAGTTCAGTTTCCTATCTAATATCAGGCCAAGAAACCGGACAGTGTGAGCAAGGGGGATTGGCACGTTATTTATCTGTAGCTCAGGATCGGGATGAAGTGACCGTAGTTTACAGAAGTGAGTAGTGGTGGATTTCTGTTCTGCAAGACGATATCAATTTTGTAAGGTCCAGGATTCTATTCTGGCAAAAGCAATTTGTAACTGTCTTTCGATAGTGTTCATACTTTGTGATTGGCAGGATATGGTGAGGGCATCTGCGTACACTTATACTTCAATAATTTTTGGGAGATTTTGTAGTATGTTATTCACCCGAATCGCAAAAAGGGTAGCACTCAGGATGGAGCCCTGTGGGACACCTCTTCTTGAACGTGAGATGATGAGAGCACATTTCGATATCGGACTTGAAAGGTGCGTAACCTTAAAAAGTTCAGAATTATTTGAGGAAGGTAGCCTCTCGGACCTAACTGATGCAGGTCTTTAATGATACCATGACGCCAAGTGGTATCAAATGCTTTCTGAATATCTACGTTGACCATCACTAGATGCTGTCTCATGACAAAGGCGTTGCATATGTTGGATTCGATTTCAATCGGTAAATCTAGAGTAGACCTGTTTTGGCAGAAGCCAAATTGGTGTTCAGAAAGATTTTGAGAGTCTAGAATCCAGGTGAGCGAACCTCTTATGCACCATCCTTTCAAATATTTTGTCTAAACAGCTTGTCACTGATATGGGTCTACAATTCTGAACTACAGAGCAATCTTTACCTGGTTTTGGAATAGCACAAATTTAGGAATGACGGCATGACAGAGGATATGTATTTTCTGAGAAAATACGGTTATAGAAGAGTAATAAGCCTAGATCGGCTTCACATAGATGCTTCAGCATACTGCAGTGAATGCCGTCTGGTCCTGCTGCACTATTTGACGATTTGCTTAGGCAACTACAGTAAAAGGCTGGTTATAAGGAAGTGAGAGTCCAGTTTGAAAATTCAATTTTTGACGTTCTTCATTAGTTTTAATGCGTTGAAAGGACGTCACATAAGAGGAAGAAGCGGAAATATTATAGAAAGATTCCGCTAAAGCATTTGCAATATCAGTAGGGGAAGGTCCTTCCCATTCCATTGTATTATTGGAGATTGCAGAGGTAAAAATTTCCCATTGAGAGCTTGTATTTTTTCCAGATAATTCGAGTGTCAGTATTTTTGTTAATAGTTGAGGCGAAGTTAATTCAAGAGTCACGTTTTGCTTTTTTACTAATTTGCCTTGCTTTGGCTCTGAGTTTTTTTTTTTTTTTTTTGTAAACAATTAGGTTAGCGGTAGTTGGGAATTTGCGGAAGTGGTTCTAAGCACGGTTTTTTCCCTACTTTCGCTTTGGAACAATCTTCATTCCACCACTGATTTTGATGTGCGCGCTTGCCTTGGTCAGATTTTGGGATGGAAATTTCTGCTGCAGATAATATATGTTGGTAATGTGATCAATTACGTCATCAAGATATATTGTTGCTGAACATATCGTTTGCCGAGTAGGATACAAGTGGAACAGGTTTTCTAGTCTGCTTTGTGGAAATTCCAAGAAGTACGGCCTTTAGGGCATGACATGACCTGTGTTTGAACGGAACTGAGGATAGGAAAATGGTCACTGTGGAATGCATGTTTCAGAACCAAACATTCCATGCTTGGAAAAAGAGATGCTGAACAGATGAATAGGTCAATGGCTGATGTCGTACCTGTAAGTAGTTGAATATGAGTTTGAGAGCCAGTCTTTAAGAGAGTTAGGTTATGGTTATCCAGGAATGTTTCAATTAATTGGCCTCTCCTATCCATGGTGGAAGATCCCCAAAATGGATGGTGACCGTTGAAATCACTGAGTAAATAGATAGGAGGTGGCAGTTATGTGATTAGATTACCAAGTTCAGTCTGGGAGCAAGGATAATTCGGTGAGATATAAATGAATGCAAGGGTTAACGATATGCTGATTGCCATCCGAACTGCTACAACTTCTAAGGAGGTTTGTAGTTGGAGACGTCTTGACGGTATAGTAGATTTAACAAGAACAGCTATCCCTCCACGGGCTGGACCGCCAGAATCCCTGTCTCGCCTAAACATGGTGTAATTTTTGAATTTGAGAGAGACTTGTGATGATAAAAACGTTTCCTGTAAGCATACACCTGTTTCATTACTTTAACTAAGTAAATCACTGAGGTCATCAAAATTACTGTGTAATCCTCTACAATTCCATTGCAGGAATTTGTTCATTGTTTGGGTTTGATTGATGAAGATTGATCTCATCGTTTTTTGTAAGTGGCACATTTTTGTCTTTCTCGTTTTGCTTTTGCCTTTTTTTTGGGAAAATAGGGCGTCCAGTATCAATGGTGTCATTTGCATGGAGTTCTAAAATGGACTCACCATTGTTTAAATTTTCATCTACGTCCATAGTTTTAAGAGTATCTCAGAATTCGGTTGTTCTGTGCCATATCACAGTTTGTTGTATGTAGATTAAGGTATTTTTATCAAAACATTTACCTATACAAATTAACGTTGTTACTTCATATGGGATCGATGCTGTATCACTAGGGATGCTGATGGGAGTATTTGTGGTTTCGCTAGTATTTTTTGGAGGAGTATCTTTTTTACAGGTTGAAAGTATAGATTTAAGTCAATTCTCTAGCGAGGTGTTAGGCGGAACTGATACATCTATTTGAGCTGTAGTAGAAACAAGTTTCGAATGCGAGCTGCATAAGAACGACTACTAGGCATGGTCAACATAACTTGCCTACGTGCCTCAAGAAACGTGACTTTATTTTCTATTTTGTATTTTTTTTCCTGTTATCCATAGCTTACAAGTTTTGGAAAGGCTGGATGGCTTCCTTTGCAGTTTGGACAAACAGGGGTTTTAATTGAGCAATCCGCTTGAGTGTGCTCTTTAGATCCGCAGATGGGACATATGGCTTCACCTAGACACGTCTGCTGGAAATGACCATATTTCTGGCATTTTAAGCAACGAACGGGATTCGGAATATATGGTCTAATCCAACAATTCAAATAGCCAGCTTTAATTGAGGATGGTAAGTCTGGAGTATTGAATATTAAGATGATGGTTCTAGTTGGAGTTAAATTTCCATCTTTTTTACTCGTAATTCTTTTCACATTTATTACCTTTTGAGTAGTTTTTTTTTGAGTTCTTGAGTAGTTCTGAGTAGTTTTGAGTTCTTGAGTAGTTCTGAGTAGTTTTGAGTTCTTGGAGTAGTTCTTCTTCGGAGACTGTAATTAGGTCCCACTCCATGATCACACCTTTTGATGAATTTAAGGTTCTGTGGGGAATAACTGATGCTGTCAACCCCCCCCCCCCCAATTGATGTTGTGTTTAACAGCTGTCAGAATGTTTTGAGGTGGCTGTTTCAATCAAGAGGCCTCCGGATTATAGTCGCTTCACCATTTTTGGTGATCCTGCAATAGATTGTAAACATTTTTGTATTAAGAATGGTGATAACTTGCCTACACAGTTGGGCGGATGAGAATGTACCACTAGGAAATTCGGTATATCATTATGACACTTTGCCTCCCTTCAAAGTGTTTTTGGGTGAACAGAGTCATGGTCAATGTCAGATATTTCTTGTCTTGAGCTCGAAGCCTCTAAAGGGGAATAACTATTTGTATCTACAATAGCTCCTTTTGGCCCTTGGGGTTTTTGTTTACCACTCAGGTTCGTTACCGGCCCCTGCCACGGGGAGGCAGGAGCAGTGCCGCTTTGTGGCCAAGCATAGAGGTTAGTACAGCTAGTAATATGAATTAAATTAAAGAAAATGGTACTTTCCTTCTTCTGGGCTCTCTTCTTAGTGCTTTTAAGAAAGTAGAGAGTTAAGAGCTACTTAACGGAAAAGTTTAATAAGTAGGGAGAAAACAAAGGAGAACCTAGGAACAAAGGAGAAAACGCTCTTTAATCGCACGAGAATCACTTGGCCACGGCTACGATTGGCACCAGGAGCCTTGTTGGAGAGTACGTATTTCAATGGCTATTGTTAGTGCTAAGGCAACGCTTTCTGATTCTTTGGCTAGAAACCATTTATTATTCATCCAGACCCATTTCAACTGGTTACCTAGTTGTATAATCGAACTCGAACCGTTGGGACTTTCCTTGAGCAGCGCAATTAATTGAAGAAATGGAAAAAGTTGAATTGCATATTTCAATCGTGCCTGTAAGCATAGGAGAAGAAATAAGAGGAAAATACAATAATGTTTTAAAAAAAGAACTGGGGATTTCGCACTTTAAGGAAAATAGATGAATTTAAAAATATGAAAGGAAATGAACTTCCATTTCAAGTAGAGGCTTCAAAAGCTCACAATTTTAAAATCGACTAATTACAACTTCGACTGAAGAGAGCTGCAGCAATTTCTGCAGTTGTTTACGGTTATTGAACCTAGAGCTCTCCAAACGCTCGATGGGGTAGGGGATTACTTCCTCCACCTGAGATGGGCTAATTACTGCTCAGACTGAAGGCTTGTTAAGGAATTCCTCCATTCACCGACGGGAGATAACTGAGATCTTTCCAAATCGGTGATAAGCGGCGAACACGGTAGACTTCATGGAGTGCATGTTTCAAGATTCTCTAAATGTCCGAAATTCACATGAATACAAAATAGGGAACTTTATGTATGTGTCAGTGATATGTCAATCAATGCTGAGCCACAAAATTAATATAATACGATGCAGAGGAAATTTTATCCCAGAATTTCACTAAAACAACACAGTCATTCGAAAATTAGAACTACTCTTATCCGCCCCCCTGCAGTACAAATATTAATACCGTATACTACCAGAATTCTAATTTAGAGATCACAATACTTGGGAGGCAATGTCGACTCTGCAAAATAAAAAAAGGTACATTATCAAATGCCAATATCTTTGATGTTGACAAATGTAAAAATACACCCATGCCGGGTTTAGAGCTATAACGGGATTTCATTGTAAAACAAATTCCATACAGAAATACAGAGTTGAAAGAGAAAGAATAGTATCTGGGTTTTTTTTTTTTTTAGTTTAGCGCCATGATTTCTTATAAAAAGACCCAGCCAGCAGCGGGAACATTAGAAATACTGCTGGGGAAGGGGACCAAAAAATTTTCATATAACTATAATATTGTATACAGGGTGTTTCAAAAATGATGGTCAATGTACAGACCACAATATGCAAAAAAAGCCTAGTAAACATGGGTCCTTAGTGAATCGATTTCGAGATATTGCACATTTCTAGTTGGGATCCACCACAGCCAGGGTGAACTGCACAGAGTTGGGATCCACCACAGCCAGGGTGAACTGCACAGAGTTGGGATCCACCACTTACTCATTCTCTCATTATGACTCATTATGCTCATTCTCTCCGTTTCCCCTCTCTCACTGCTCTGAGACGTAGCAGGCATACTAATACTTGTCAAAGGATAGTCAATATGGAAAGAGGTTACAGCAACGAAGAGTATGCGGACATGCACTTCATGTATGGTAAAGCCAACAGCAGTGCACTCGAGGCTGCACATTTGTACCAAGAAGCATTTCCCCAACCGGAGGCAGCCCAACAGGCGCACATCCATCAGGGTACATCAACGCCTTAGAGAACATGAGCACTTCGCACATGGGTACGTGTAGGTAGGCCCAGAAGCACAACACATGATGTTGAGGAAAGGGTGTTAGAAAGGAGGGTTGCTCCGCAAAAGCGTGTATTGAGTCATAGCAATGTGTGACGAATTTTACATCGCCAATTACTGTACCCCTACCACATCCAGCGTGTACAAGGTCTCAGCAATACAGACTACCCTCCCAGAGTGCTCCCATACTAAGTGTCGGATCTTAACAGAAAATGTGCATTATCTCGAAAACGGTTCATTTGCAGCCCGATGTTCACTGAGACTTATTTTCTTATTTTAGTTTGTACTTTTCACCTTTAACTTATTGACCATCATTTTTGAAACACCCTCTAGATATATAAGAAAGGAATTTATATATAAATATTAACAAAAACACAGAATACCAACTATGAGGGTAATTCAAAAAATAAGTTACACTTGACCATTGTAGCCCAAGAGACATTTATTGGTGTATGTAACATTATGCAATAGAAAGCACATATTATTATTATTATTATTATTATTATTATTATTATTATTAAAATCAATTTATTTCCCAAGAAACCTTGGGTCACCCCGGGACGGCTCTGTGCCAGAAGGGTGTGAATACAGACTAAGGTGCGAGGAACACAATGTACAATAAACAAGGGTACATTCGTGCTCGACCCGAGACTTTTACAGGTCATTACAGTACATTATTGTTTAAATAAACAATAATGTACAAAATATACAGTAATATACATGATTACATGAAGACAGAAAGTCTTTGTCATATACAAAGAGGCAAGTTAAAAAAAAAAAAAAAAAAAAAAGGTCTGTCCAGGAGCAGGTGAGTATTATAGGTTCATAATCTGGTAACAGTTCTTGAGGATTTCCTTCCTGTAGGGCTTGTCTTCACAGAACCTATCAGGGTGGATCCTAAATTTATTGAAGATCCGAAGACAATTGGCTGGAAACATGTTCCTCAGGGAATCAATGCTTGACAGCATAAGACGTAGAGGGAGACAGGAGTCGGGGTGCTTCCCACTTGCCCTCTTCGGGCCAGAGATTAATGCGGATACTGATGGAGCATCAATTCGCCTCGTTATAAGCCGTGCAAGCGTGAGAACATTTTTTGTCATGATGATATGTCTCCAGGGAGTGGTGCCTAGATTTGCTTGTAGGATAGATCTGGAGATAGTTAGGGGATGGCCTACCACCCTGTTCATCCATCTAAGCAACCAGTACTCTAAACTAAGATACTTCTGAAGGTATGAGGCAGGGGCAGATGACCAAATTTCTGAACCATAGAGAGGAATCGGCGTAATACACCTCAGGATGTGCCGAACAAGCAGCGCTGGCTGATGCACACCAACGAGCTCTTGACGCACTGCCCAAAGAGCAGCATACGTCTTCTGCCTCATCCTGGCAAAGTGAGGCTGAAATGTGAGCCCAACGTCCCAGGTGAGGCCAAGATCAGTATGAGAGGTCACCTTTTGCACCGGTTCCCCCACTCACAAAGATTTGGATATCAATTTTTGGCTTTCTTCTTGGTTATCGTCAGCTGTGCTGATTTGGAAGGGCTCAGATGCAGTCCTATTGTGGCAAGATAACTTTCCAAGCTCAATATCTGCCTAGAAGCTTGTTGGCTGATATCATGAATCTGATGATTATGATCTGAGCTCACGTAGAACTTCAGATCGTCGGCATAAGAAACAAAGTTCGGATTCTGAGCAAGGAAAGGCTCCAAAACTGCTGCAATCAGGATAGCTGACAGTACACTTCCTTGTGGAATGCCTCTTGAGACGTCAATAGTTACTTGAAAGTCATTGTGGATCACAGACAGATGTCTAGGATGTAAAATAGACTTCAAAATTTGAAGTAAGATTTCCGCCAGGCCGAAGTAGTGTTTCAGAATGGTAAAAAGAGCTGGGAGGTGTATTCTGTCATAAGCCGATTTTATGTCGAGGAATATGATATCAATCTGTGATTTGTTGTTAAGGGTGTGCTGAATTCTGAAGAGGGTATCAAGAAGATTGGTAGTTGTCGATCTCCTTTGTAGAACGGTATGGAGGTACTCGGGCCTGTGTGCAAAGCAATGCTGGGCAATTGTTGGCTGAATTACTTTTTCGAAAATTTTGAGTAAAGAACAGCTGATGAATATTGGTCTCAGGTCTTTAGGAGATTTGGGTTTCTTGATCTTTGGAATGGGCTTAAGGTGGTAACATACCTTGCACTACTTTTCCACATAGTCACCGAGTTGGTGTAAACACTTCTTGGAATGTGTGACTAAATGTTCGATTCCCTGATGATAGAAATCCACTTCTTGGTAATTCAGCCACCGTCGAACTGCTGTTTGCACTTGCTCATCGTTTGCAAATCGTTGTCCCCCTAGATGTTCTTTCAGATTGCCGAAGATGTGATAGTCACAAGGAGAAAGATAGGGTCTGTACGGCGGATGTTGCCGTACCTCCCATTCAAAACTTTAGAGCAAGTGTCGTGTTGTGCGTGCATTGTGTGGCATTGTCCTGAATGAGAACACCTTTGCTTAACTTTCCAGGCCTCTTGTTTTTCATGGCTGTTCGCAAAGACCATAATGTTTGGCAGTATGAAGCAACATTAATTGTTGTACCTTTTGCCATAAATTCCGTGTAAACAACTCCTTCACAGTCGAAAAACACAGTGGCCTTGACCTTTCTTGCTGATGGTGCAACGTTAAATTTCTTCCACACAGGCGATGTTATGTGTCTCCATTCCATAGACACTCTCTTTGTGTCTGGGTTGAAATGGTCCGCCCACGTTTCATCGCCAGTGATGATGCCGCGTAGGAAGTCATGGCCTTCCACAGAATAGCGTTGAAGGAAGGCTAGAGAAGACAAAAAATATTAACATTTGTCTGTCAGTGAACGAAGAGCCCATCATGCACACAATTTGCGATAGTCAAGATGCTCACGGACGATGGAATAAATATTGCCTATCGAAATATCCAACTCCTTTGCTATTTCTGCGACTGTTAGTCTTCGATTATTGTGAATCATTTCGTCAACCTGCATCACATTATCTGCAGTGGTCGACGTTGATGGCCTTCCTTTTCGATCAGCATCCATCAATTCTGTGCGACCACTTTCAAACTGCTGACACCACTTCACTATGGCTGGACGCGACATTGCACTGCTGTTATTTCACGATGAATCTCGGAACAAGACGCTTCCCGCACAAAAATCGTACTGTTCCGCGTATCTCGAACTTGGAGTAACAATCTAGCTGATATGCCATTATGAACACTTGCTCCTACACAACTGTTACCGCTACGTCAACGAAACTCATCTACCAGGGGTCGTATGATATGAACTCCATTTTGCGCAGGCGCCACATTTGTTGCCCAATTATACCAAAAGATGGCGGCAGGTGTAACTTATTTTTTGAATGTCCCTCGTATAAACAGAATATATTGAATGGTACGTTGTTAGGGCTACCGCCATTCAATACATATAAACCAGGAGTCGTCAACCTTTTAAATCCTACCACCCACTTTTGTATCTTTGCTGATGGTAATATTTCCTTACCACCCACCAGTGGCGCAGTAACTAAATTTAGCGCAAGTGTGAAGTAATTTTTAGAGGGGAGGATTTGTAAAAAATATGTACTTAAATTTATCTTTTTATTTATACTTTATGTATGTTTATACATAGATAATTTAAATTTAATGAATTTCTGCATCTCCATCGATATACTGCCTATAGTTAAAATGGGTATATAAACAAACATTGGCGCTGTGAATTTGCCAGCAGTTTCCGGACGGTTGCTGCAGCCGAGATGGTCTCTTTTTGCTGCGTTGGTTTTTGAGCAAGCGCTGGAAGAAGAAAATTATTTCTAGTTCTTATTTCGTATGCTAGATGGCGCCACATATTTTTCTATTTTTATTTATTTATTTTTAAATTTTATTTTTCCGAAGCTCGAACCCATGTCATCGTTACTGGTGGGCTGGTTCCCCACAGCTACCCTTTCAAAAGAATGTTTAAATGTGCCTGTTATAGTTAAGAGTGTGTGTGTGTGTGTGTGACGTCAAGAGCTCTGTATTTTGCATACGAGCTTTGTTCTGATTGGTGGGGGATATGAATGAGTGCTCTGATTGGTTGAGGGGTATGAACGAGCATCAGTGTTGGGGTTCCCCTTCAAGATGGGGATATAAACGTATGAACCTGCCGGTGGTTTCTGGTCAGTTGCCATAGAAACCGTTGGTTTTTGCCGCATTGGCTTTCAAACGAGCGTCGGTGGGGTCCCCCTTCAAGACTGAGATATGAACGAGCTTTGTTCTGATTGGAGGGGGATATGAACGAGTGTGCTGATTGGCTGAGGTGTATGAACGAGTACTCTTTTAATTTTATCTGTTTTGGATGATTAAATGTATATTTTGGCCCGACAGGGTGGCGCCATCTGTTGGTTCTTTCTGTGAATTGAATCTGAAATTAAGGATATTTTTATTTTATTTAATTTATGTGTTTTGATGGTTAAATGTGTTTATATATATATTTTTTTTCCCCACAAATTAAGCATGGTGGTATGATGGCTCCATTTCTTGGTCCTATCTGCAAGTTGAAAAGTGAGAATCTGAAATTAATGATATTTTTATTCTTTGTGTTTTGATGGTTAAATGTGTATATTTTCCCACTAACTAAGCATGGTATGGTGGCTCCGTCTGTTGGTCATATCTGCAACTTGAACAGTGAGAATCTGAAATTAATGATTTTTTTTTTTTTTTTATGTGTTTAATGTTTAAATGTATATTTTTACCCATAGATATGTATGGTATCATTGTGCAAGTTGAATTTCTCTCCCAATGTTTAGAGACACCTTTGTCTTTGAAAAAGTTGAAAATTAAATGCTTTCATGTGTAAATTTATTTATTTTACGTCATCGTGAAACGATGGTTCCATCTACTGGTCCAATCTGCAACTTGAATTTATACTCGATATTTGAAATAATTTAATGCCTTTTACATTTCTAAAAGTAACTTCTCAAATTTTTTAAGGTTATTGATTAATAGAAAATTTAAAAACTTATTTTTCTAGTATCTAAGAAAAAAAAGTCTTGGCCATGCCGCACACACACACAAGAAAATTGAAAATCTAACAGCAGACATACTGAATTCTTCCCCCAGATACGAAACAAAGAATTTGGGAGTAAAAACGTGGATGCTGTTGACGACGACTAACATACGGGTGCCTGAGGCCACAACATTTCTTGCATGGAGATAGCAACGCTGCCATGACAACAGAAACATTGGAAGGCAGTGCCTGCAGAGTATAGTGAGTGGTAAAATATTAGGCCACATTATTACAACGCATCTAGGTTTCCTATTGGTTAAAGTGGAAATACAAATATAACCACTAAACATCATGTGCACTCGGTCACGGAAGGCGTCACGACCTTAAAACCCGCTTTTCATCCCGCTTACACACACGAGTAAGCAGCTAGCACTGATGAAAGTTGCTTAAATAGGCCGTGGCCGACTTTGAGAGCTCATAACTCAGCTCCTGTGGGGCCTAGAAGGCTGAAACTTCATACTTAGATACTAGACCAAATTACTTCATCCCTCCCCGAGTTTCAGCGCCCTGTAGCGGAAAATGTCAAGTGCCCATATCTTTGAAACCAGTGGGCCGATTGAACTGAAAATCGGTGTCAAGTGCCATTACCCCGCCATAAATCACCACATAAATTTATGGAATGCCCCGGAAAATATTTAGCGACTTACAACATGAATGACTCTACCAGTAGTGACACCTCATCGTGTACAATAGAGATGCTGAGCAACCTCACAACTGCTCCGGGTCTCTATCAAGCCTTTCTGAAAGCTGAAAAGAAAAGTGAGAATCTGAAATTAATTTTTTTTATTTCATTTTATTTTTGTGCTTTGAGGATTAAACATATTTCTCTTTGAAAAAGCTGAAAAAGTAAAGATTTTATTTTCCAATGTTTTTTTTCCTTCTTATTCTGGAATGTAAAGTTTTATTACCAATGCCGGATAATATTTGTATCCCTATGTTTAGAGATACACTTTGACTCTTGATATTTTAAGGAGTCCTTATGTGCTGTAATGTAATAACTAGATCGTATGTATAGCTTAGCTTAATTTTCAGCACTCACCTCATAGTAATCCGCTTAGCTGGTGGAGGGTTTTACCACATACATAGTGGTTATAGGATTCTAATACTTTACAGGGATTATGGGTTTAAAATTAAGTTATGGGCTGTAGAAAAATTTTTAAGAAAGGAAAGTGCACCTTCCATGGTTGCCTAATTAAATTAAATTAAGGGAAAAAAGAGAGAAAAAAAGAGAAAAAAGAGAAAAGATTAGCCTATATTCTCTTTTTTCCCTTAATTCAATTTAATTAGGCAACCATGGAAGGTGCACTTTCCTTTCTTAAAAATTTTTCTACAGCCCATAACTTAATTTTAAACCCATAATCCCTGTAAAGTATTAGAATCCTATAACCACTATGTATGTGGTAAAACCCTCCACCAGCTAAGCGGATTACTATGAGGTGCGTGCTGAAAATTAAGCTAAGCTATACATACGATCTAGAGATACACTTTGTTAATCCGCTCTGTGAAATCTGTAAAAAACGTAATCAGAGGCAACATTCCTTTGACAGACAGAGTGAAAACCAGGTTACAGTGCAAAAAACGTCTGCTTAGAACACGAATGTTTTGAAATTCGGCATACAAGATTACTGTTAAGTTTTCGGGAAGAGGTTCTGCGAATTTCATTTCAAGGCGAACACGACTTCGACATTTATTTCCATTTACTGTATACATTATTTTCTTAAATTCATATGGATCCTTTTGAAAAGTACAATTAGAATCATAGCAAACAAGTATCTTTTTCCTAACAATATTCAAAAGTAGTGTTTCTAAGTTTAATGATCCTAACTGCCGAAATTCTAGGCCTGACCCCTAAACCTAAAGCCAGGAGCGATGTTGTTGTTGACAAATTATGTTTCACCCCAATAACGACTAACAGCGTTGATAGGAGACTTGTGTTCATAGGACCTTCGACTCGCGATGTTTACTTTCCTATTTTCTTAGGAATAAGCACTACAGAGAGAGACAGAGAAAAGTTTTTATTTCCAAGGGCTTGATAATATTTGTATTCCAATGTTTAGATATACATTGTAGTTGCAAAACATGAAGAGAGAGAGAGAGAGATAGGTTATTTTTTTCCATTTACTGTATGCATTTTTTTTTCTTAAATTCATATCCATCCTTTTCCTAACAATATTCAAAAGTAGAGCTTCTACGTTTAATGAAAATATATACTTACTTTTATTCTAAAATCAAATCGTATTCATCTTTAATCGGTAGCCGCACAGAGAAAGTTCCAAATGCAAATGAAATGTCTGCTTTCCTTTTCTTAGGAATAAACACTACAGAGAGAGAGAGAAAGAGAGAGAGATTATCTATTTATTTCCATTTACTGTATACATTATTTTTCTTAAATTCATATCGATCCTTTTCTTAACAATATTCAAAGTAGCGCTTCTAAGTTTAATGAAAATATATACTTTTATTCTGAAATCAAAAAAGGTTTAAATTGTCATGAAAAGTTAAGACTGACTACAAGTACCCTGTATCTGTTGTTTTAAAATCATCATGATTTACATGTCCTATACTGTTAGTGATTGGAATTGTAGTAGTAGTAGTAGTGGCATGTGATGCAAGAAAGAAAGTGTATGAGCTTATGCAGCATCAGCCAAAAAAAAAAACCACACCATTCCCTCCATGTCCATTTCCTCCTTAAATTTATTCAACCTATCAACTTCCACCACGACAGATGGAAGTTTGTTCCAGCAATTAACCACCCGCTGGCTAAAGGCAAATTTCCGCACATCTATTCTACATCTGTCCGATCTTAATTTGAATTTATGCCCCCTTAGGTTCGTAATCTGAACAAGTGGAAGGATTCCATCACAATTCAGCGTGCTCAATCCATTCAAGGCCTTATACACCTCAATCAGATCACCACGAAGGTGCCTAGTCTCCAGCCACTGCAATTTGCAGAACTTAAGCCTCTCTTGGTAAGAGGATCCCTTCATTCCCCTCACCAATCTTGTTGCCCTTCTCTGTACACGCCCAAGAAAATCTACATCCTTCCTAAAATGAGGCCTCCAGACCTGTACGCAGTACTCAAGGCGTGGCCTGACCATTGCCTTATACAGAGGGACAATCACCTCCTTCTCCCTGCTAACAAAATTCCTATATATCATTGACAAAACGCCATGACCTGCCCTGGCAGCCTGTCTGCATTGCTCAGAAAACTTCATATCTGACTGAACAATTACTCCCAGCTCTTTTTCATTTTCTACCACCTTAAGTGAAGTACCACACAGTTGGTACGGTTCTCTGGAGTTACTTCTACCCATGCAGTACTTTGCATTTGTCAAGGTTAAACTTCAGTTGCCACTTCTTAGCCCATCTTTCCAAATTATCTAGATCCTGTTGCAGTAGCACACTGCCATTACTGTCATTAACAACCCTGCCAACCTTAGTATCATCTGAAAACTTCGTCATTAAGCCTGATATACCCTCATCAATATCATTGATAAATATACAAAACAACAGTGGACTCAACACCGAACCCTGTGGGACTCCACTAATAACATTAGTCCACGAAGAGCAGCACCCATTGATTACCACCCTCTGTCTTCTCCCACTTAACCATCCTTTTATCCATTGTAGCAACTTACCCTTAATACCATTCTGCTCCAATTTGTACAATAGTTTTCCACGCGCAACAGTGTAAAAAGCTTTTCTGAAATCCAAATACACTGTATATGATATCAAAATTATTTTTTGCATCCAGTTCCTTTGTAACCACATCATAATATCCCATCAAATTTGTCAGACAAGACTTTCCCTTAACAAACCCATGCTGTGTCTGAATTATTGCTGCAGTCTTGTCTAGATGATCCTGCAATGCAACCTTTACCAATGACTCCATTATTTAACCCGGGATAGAAGTTAAACTAATTGGTCTGTAATTACTCGTGTCACCCTTCGATCCCCCTTTGTGAATTGGGGATACATTTGCACATCTCCAGTCCGTGTGAACCTCCCCTGAGTCCAATGATGCTCTCATAATTATGGCTAAGGGTTTGCTTAGTTGCTTTGCCGCCTCCTTTAATATAACTGGATAGATCCCATCCACCCCAGGTGCCTATCTTATGTTTAACTTCAACAACTTCTCCTCCACTTTGCTCTCAGTTATTACAAAATCATTAAGTATCCTGCTTCAATTTGATAACCTTCTGCTATTTTCAAACCTTAATAATTCCTCATGTGTGAATGTAGATGCAAGATATGCAAAATACTCATTCAGTTTGTTTGCTATCTGAGCAGGTTCATCAACAGTCGAACCATCGATGTCAAGTTGACCAATCACATTCACCCCCTTCCTTTTAGAGTTTATATAAGTAAAGAAGTCCTTGCTGTTTTTCTTAGCATCTTTTGCCAAGGATTTCTAGTAATCTGCCTTCGCTTGCCTAACCACCTTTGTGACCTGATTACAGATTAACTTATATCTGCCATAGGCTTCTGAGTCGCTTGATAATTTATATGCATCCCTTGCATTTTTCTTCTCTGTTACGAGTCTCATTAATTCATTAGATAACCATTTAGGCCTAAACCTTGAACAATATTTCTTAATAGGTATGAAACTTTTAGTACCTTCCACGATTAATTCCTTGAATGCTTCCCACTTAGAATTTACTGTTGGTAACATCGTCAGTTGATCCCACTGTACAGAATTTATAAACTGTCGGAGACCACTGTACTCACCCTTACGGAAGCAAAAACCCTTTCCTTTACCCCTGATGGTAATTAAATCTTTAAGTAAATCCCACATCAGTACACTGTGATCACTGCCACCTAGTGGTTCCTTTATCTGCAAATTCTTAATACACGAATGATCACTGCTGATAACCAGATCAAGAGTATTACTTTCTCTGGTTGCCTCTCGAACATGCTGCTGATGCAGAAAACAATCATCCAATAAATCCACAAAAGTCTGACTAGTGTGTGAGTGATCAACCCACAAGTTCCAGTCAATATCTGGCAAGTTAAAATCCCCCATTATAAGACATTCCGATTTACTAGCCCACTCTATTTCTCTGTACAATTGTTCATTGTACTCATTCGAGTCATTAGGCCTAAAACACACTCCTACTCTTATTTTTATTTTCGCAGTGCTTATGTCACACCAAACTGACTCAACAGTACACGGTTCATCTATATCAACTGGATGCACTTCTTTTGATTTTATGTTTTTCTTAATTAACAGCATAACACCTCCTCCCTTTCGATCCTGTCTATCCTTTCTGTACATATTGTACTCCCCAAATTCCAGTTCAGCATTCCTTATATCTGTGTGACACCATGTCTCTGCTATCCCAACAATATCCGCCTTTGATGTCTTGACCAACACTTCAAATTCATCAAATTTATTTACTATACTTCTAGCATTGGTATGCATGCAAGTATACATGCTGCTATTCCTAGTTACCCTAACACATCCCATATACCCACCTATTTCAGGACGACTGCCATCCTCCCCTGAAACCCCCAACACCCCTCGCTCCAGGTCGCTACTTATTCTAATAGAAGTTGTGCAAGAATCACCTTCACCTCTGCCTATGGCTACTGTTAATCTATTAGTCCTTGTATTCCCCCACGCTATCAGTTTTCCGACCTAACACTGCTTCGATAGCACTAGCAAATATTCTTGCACCCTTTCTATTTAAGTGTATCCCATTCTTGTAGAAGCAGTCTCTTCTGTTAACAAGTACAGTCCAGGCTGAAAAAATTCTATCCCTTCAGCCTTGCACAATCTTTCCAGGGCCGAATTGATCTACAAGGCTCTCATCATATACTCCCTTCTATCGTGTCTGGGAAGAATTGCAGACACTTTCAAATTCAACCCTAATTCTCGGCTTTTGTTCAACAGTGACCTGTACTTGTTAAGTAATTATGCCGGTCTCCTACTCTTAATATCATTAGTGCCAACGTGTACAACTATATCACCTTTTGTGCCCTTAAAAGATGATATCCGCTCTACAACATCATCAACCTTTACCCCTGGCAGACATACCCTGGTGCTGTTCCACCTATCCTTTTCACAAAGCATGTTTCCCGTTTCCCTGACAATAGAGTCACCTACAACTACTAGTTCCTGTGGGACCAGCGCATTCTGCCTTGGGGGTTGCCACTGTGTTGCGTGATGACCAAGTGCAAGCTCTGGCGTTGATGTGGGCAGCTGCGAGCCTGATGAACCCCTCAATTTAGCTCCTTCGAGGGCATCCACCTTGTCCTTTCAAGCTCTCATATAGGCCCATAACAACGCTGAATTGTCGCCTGATTTCCTTACACTCCTTACATCGCGCACACACAAAGACATCCCCCATGGCAATATCATGTTCCGTTCCAGAGGGTTGGCAAAAATTTCACAAGTTGCACATTTGTTTAGGCTGTGATGCGTTGGAGAATCGCCCCCCTCAGTTCTCTCCCTAGTCACAGCATAATAATAAAAATAAAAATATAATAAAAATAACCAGCGTAACTATAACTATAAGACTACGTATTAAGTACAATATAAAATAACAATTATGTAAATAATTGTAGATGCACCTGATGTTGAAAAAGCACTTTCACTCGCAGAATACCGATTCCAAAATTCGATAACATCCATTTCATCTTCATGGTCCAAATCCACGCTGTTATTTGGAATCTGAAACTGACCAATGTTGTCAAGGGAGTATGTTGATTGATCTGAACATGACATTGACGTAGTAGACGAAGATAGATCGCAATAGTAACCAGTGCTTTAAACATCCCACGCTGAACATTCACTGTTTGAGACAGGTGTTGAACATTTAACACTTGTAAAATATAATACAGAATCCCAATTAAATTCTTTGTCAAGGTAAAAAAGTTTTCAAAGTCAACGGAATCGAAAGAGTTGTTCAAAACAATGCTTTCAACAGCCGATGTACAGGGTATACTGTGACAATACATTTTTAAAGTTTAAAAATATGGCGTTAAGAGATCGCTACAAATTAGTCCTTTTAACCAAAGAGCAGATTCAAAATTAAACTGATATACGCAATCAGCGGTTAGGAAAGGCCGCCGTAGCCTAGTGGTCAGGCATGCGGGTGCATAAGTACACGTGCCTTGAGTGACCGGGGTTCAAGCCCGTGACTACTGAATACGGTGTTGTTTCTTGTAATCTGTCTATCTTGTGAACTCCTCTGACAGTTTGGTCGTCCCGGGGTATAAACAGAAAATTTATTTAAATTTAGACAATGATGTGTGTGTGTGGGTATTACTGACTCAAACAGTCAGCACGTAGCGGGACCAACGCAATGACACAGAGTCGCAATAAACAAAGCTTGGTTAACTTCAAAAGAAAGTGACAAAAGCTTGTTTCCGTCAGCGTTTAGAAGCAAGAGGTTGTCCACGTCGCAACCAATTGAGCTTTCCTCTCTAGGAGTGTGAATCTACGTCAATGAAACTACCAACGGGAAACAAGCTTTTCGGTACACCATGAGAGTGACGACTTCGAACACACAATGTGCTCATAAACTTGTCACCTTCTTTGAACTTAAAACAGCTTGCAGAAAGACTCGGAGATCGGAAATTAGTTGTTTCCTCAACAGTTAAAGCAAAAATCATGGGATTGAAACTATGTTTACCGAGTTATTTCTCTTTCTACAGTAACTAAGAAATGGCATATGTAAAACAGTACTAACGCAAGGTTTGTAGTGTGTGTGTGTGAAACGCAAGAGATCTGTATTCTGCAGTGAATTGTGGGGGCCCTTACATCGCAGGGGCGTGCGACGTCTTTAATCTGTTACTTATTTGTTTGAACGTATTTTCAGAGAGAAAAACAGATAGTCAAACACACAATTCGAAAAATCAAAATCGTATTCTTAAGTAATTTATCAAATATACTGTACTATAACATCGAAAATCTGAAAGTAAAGGTGATGGTGGCCCCATCTATCGAGCCTTCCAGCAAGTTGATTTATTATTGGTAGCATGGTTTTTTTAAAAAAAAAGAGAAGTTTATCGTTAAATTTGATTCCAAACTTCGAACTATGTTTATTACGTGAGAAAATTTCATTGATTACATGATCATATTTTCTACAATGCATATTCGTAACCAGGAGAAATGTTTCTTCTCAACCGTGAAAATAACTAAACTTCCAATGCTCGAGGGTTCATTTGACATGTACCAAATTAAGAACGCTTTTCTGATTTGCGCCAACCATTCAGACCATTCCTAAAATGTACGAAGGATTAGATTCAAAATTAACATCATGTTTGTATGTATTTTCACAAAAGAGACATACATTGTTGGGATGAAAAGCTGAAAGTCTCACTTGTGTGTTTTAACTCTACTGATGTGGTAGAGAGAATGCTCTTAAGGGATGTAGCCTACTCTTAAAGCAGCACAGTTTAATTACAAACTTACAACGAATAGGATGTACAAGAGCGAACTTCGAACGCAGTAACCAAATAGACAACACGAACGCATCCGAGCATGTGGATGCTCGGTTGGGTATTTGGGGTTCCTGCGTTCGAAGTTCACTCTTGTACATCCTATAGGGTGCAAGCGAGCATTGTGGATGCGTTCGTGTTGTCTATTTGGTTACTGCGTTCGAAGTAACCTCTTTTGTACCTCCTATGCATTGTAACTTTGTAATTAAAGTGTAAGTCTTAAAGCTAATTTGTAATTAGCTTTACGACTAGGCTACATCCCGTAAGAGCATTCTCTCTACCTCGTCAGTAGAGTTAAAAAAGACAAGTGAGACTTTCAGCTTTTCATCCCAACAATGTATGTCTCTTTTGTGAAAATACATACAAACATGATGTTAATTTTGAATCTAATCCTTCGTACACGTTAGGAATGGTTTGAATGGTTGGTGCAAATCAGAAAAGCGTTCTTAATTTGGTACATAAAGTAAAGTGCAGGATGGAAGCCTCCTCAACAATTCATGCTGAGGGAAATGGACCATAATCTGCCACGCTGGTCCAGTGTGGGTTGGCAGATCGACCGTATTCGGCAGTCAGGAGCTTGAACCCCGGTCTACTCAAAGAGCATGTGCTATTGCACTCCTGCCCACTCGGCTACGGAGGCCATGTCAAATGTTAAATGAACCCTCGAGCATTGGAAGTTTAGTTATTTTCACGGTTGAGAAGAAACATTTCTCCTGGTTACGAATATGCATTGTAGAAAATATGATCATGTAATCAATGAAAATTTCTCACGTAATAAACATAGTTCGAAGTTTGGAATCAAATTTAACGATAAACTTCTCTTTTTTAAAAAAAAAAAACATGCTACCAATAATAAATCAACTTGCTGGAAGGCTCGATAGATGGGGCCACCATCACCTTTACTTTCAGATTTTCGATGTTATAGTACAGTATATTTGATAAATTACTTAAGAATACGATTTTGATTTTTCGAATTGTGTGTTTGACTATCTGTTTTTCTCTCTGAAAATACGTTCAAACAAATAAGTAACAGATTAAAGACGTCCATGCCCCTGCGATGGAAGGGCCCCCACAATTCACTGCAGAATACAGATCTCTTGACATCACACACACTACAAACCTTGCGTTAGTACTGTTTTACATATGCCATTTCTTAGTTACTATAGAAAGAGAAATAACTCGGTAAACATAGTTTCAATCCCATGATTTTTACTTTAACTGTTGATTAAACAACTAATTTCCGATATCCGAGTCTTTCTTCAAGCTGTTTTAAGTTCAAAGGTGACAAGTTTATGAGCACACTGTGTGTTGGAAGTCGTCACAAACAGGCCTAAAAGCTTGTTTCCTGTTGGTAGTTTCATTGACGTAAATTCACACTCCTAGAGAGGAAAGCTCAATTGGTTGCGACGTGGACAACCTCTTGCTTCTAAACGCTGATGGAAACACGCTTTTTTCACTTTCTTTTGAAGTTAACCAAGCTTTGTGTATTGCGACTCTGTGTCATTGCGTTGGTCCCGCTACGTGCTAACTGTTTGAGTCAGTAACGCACACATACACATCATTGTCTAAATTTCAACTTTCCTAACCGCTGATTGGGTATATCAGTTTAATTTTGAATCTGTTCTTTGGTTAAAAGGAATAATTTGTGGTTCCCGACTCCAAATAACAGTGTGGCTTTGGACCATGAAGATGAAATGGATGTTATCGAATTTTGTAATCCGTATGCTGCGAGTGAAAGTGCTTTTTCAACATCAGGTGCATTTACAATTCTAATCACTAACAATATAGAACGTGTAAATCGTGATGATTTTACAACAACTGATACAGGGTACTTGTAGTCATTCTTAACTTTTCTTGACAGTTTAAACCTTTTTTGATTTCAGAATAAAAGTATATATTTTCATTAAACTTAGAAGCGCTACTTTGAATATTGTTAGGAAAAGGATCGATATGAAATTAAGAAAAATAATGGATACAGTAAATGGAAATAAATAAATAAATAATCTCTCTCTCTCTGTAGTGGTCATTTTTAAGAAAAAGAAAGCAGACATTTCAATTGCATTTGAAACTTTCTCTGTGCGGCTACCGATTAAAGATGAATACGATTTGATTTTAGAATAAAAGTAAGTATATATTTTCATTAAACTTAGAAGCTCCTTTGAATATTGTTAGGAAAAGGATCGATATGAATTTAAGAAAAAAAAATGCATACAGTAAATGGAAAAAAATAACCTATCTCTCTCTCTCTCTCTCTCTCTCTCTCTCTCTTCATGTTTTTCAACTACAATGTATCTCTAAACATTGGAATACAAATATTATCAAGCCCTTGGAAATAAAAACTTTTCTCTGTCTCTCTCTGTAGTGCTTATTCCTAAGAAATTAGGAAAGTAAACATCGCGAGTCGAAGGTCCTATGAACACAAGTCTCCTATCAACGCTGTTAGTCGTTATTGGGGTGAAACATAATTTGTCAACAACAACATCGCTCCTGGCTTTAGGTTTAGGGGTCAGGCCTAGAATTTCGGCAGTTAGGATCATTAAACTTAGAAACACTACTTTTGAATATTGTTAGGAAAAAGATACTTGTTTGCTATGATTCTAATTGTACTTTTCAAAAGGATCCATATGAATTTAAGAAAATAATATATACAGTAAATGGAAATAAATGTCGAAGTCGTGTTCGCCTTGAAATGAAATTCGCAGAACCTCTTCCCGAAAACTTAACAGTAATCTTGTATGCCGAATTTCAAAACATTCGTGTTCTAAGCAGACGTTTTTTGCACTGTAACCTGGTTTTCACTCTGTCTGTCAAAGGAATGTTGCCTCTGATTACGTTTTTTGCAGATTTCACAGAGCGGATTAACAAAGTGTATCTCTAAACATAGGGATACAAATATTATCCGGCATTGGTAATAAAATTTTACATTCCAGAATAAGAAGGAAAAAAAAAACATTGGAAAATAAAATCTTTACTTTTTCAGCTTTTTCAAAGAGAAAATATATTTAATCCTCAAAGCACAAAAATAAAATGAAAGAAAAAAAATTAATTTCAGATTCTCACTTTTCTTTTCAGCTTTCAGAAAGGCTCGATAGAGACCCGGAGCAGTTGTGAGGTTGCTCAGCATCTCTATTGTACACAATGAGGTGTCACTACTGATAGAGTAATTCATGTTGTAAGTCGGTATATATTTTTCGGAGCGTTCCCGAATTTTTGTGGTGATTGCTGGCGGGGTAATGATCCTTGTCACCGATTTTCAGATCAATCGGCCCATTGGCTCCAAAGATATGGGCACTTAAGATTTTCCGCTAGATGCCGCTGAAACTCGGGGAGGGATGAAGTAATTTGATCTAGTATCTAAGTATGGAGTTTCAGCCTCCTAGGCCACACAGGAGCTGAGTTATGGGCTCTCAAAGTCGGCCAAGCCCTATTTGAGCCACGACTTTTGTCGGTGCTAGCTGCTCACCCGTGTGTGTAAGCGGGATGAAAAGTGTGGTTTTCGAGTCATGACCCCTTCCGTGACCGAGTCCACATCTTGTTTAGTGGCTATATTGGTATTTTCACTTTGACCAATAGGAGTCCTAGATGCATTGTAGTAATGTGGCCTAATATTTTGCCAATCACTATACTCTGCACGCACTGTCTTCTGATGTTTCTGTTGTCATGACAACGTTGATATCTCCGTACGAGAATTGTATCTCCGTACGAGAATTGTATCTCCGTACGAGAATTGTTGTGGCCTCAGTTACCCATATGTTAGTCGTCATTATACTCAGCACGTTCTGTTTTCCAATGTTTCTGTTGTCATGGCAACGTTGCTATCTCCGTACAAGAACTGTTCTGCCCCAGGCACCCGTATGTTAGTCGTCATCAACAGCATCCACGTTTTTCCCGCCAAATCCCTTGTTTTTGATCTGGGGGAAGAAGCCAGTATGTCTGCTGTTAGATTTTCAATTTTCTTGTCTGTGTGTGTGTGTGTGTGTGTGTGTGTGTGTGTGTGTGTGTGTGTGTGTGTGTGTGTGTGTGCAATTACTTTTAAAATTGTAAAAGGCATTAAATTATTTAAAATATAGAGTAAAAATTCAAGTTGCAGATTGGACCAATAGATGGAACCATCGTTTCACGATGGTAAATAAATAAATATACACATCAAAGCATTTAATTTTCAGCTTTTATAAAGACAAAGGTGTCTTTAAACATTGGGAGAAAAATTCAACTTGCAGAATGGACACCATACATATCTATGGGTAAAAATATACATTTAAACATCAAACACATAAAATAAAAAATCATTAATTTCATATTCTCACTTTTCACCTTGCAGTTAGGACAAACAGGTGGAGCCACCATACCATGCTAAGTTAGTGGGATAATTTTTTGTATATATTTAATAATCAAAACAGATAAAATAAAAATATCATTAATTCCAGATTCTCACTTTTCAACTTACACATAGGACCAACAGATGGAGCCATCATACCACCATGCTTAGTTTGCAGGGGAAAAAAAAAAATATATATATATATATATACACACTTAACCATCAAAACACAAAATAAAAATATCATTAATTTCATATTATCACTTTCCAACTTGCAGATAGGACCAATATATGAAGCCATCATACCACCATGCTTAGTTTGTGAGAAAAATATATATATATAAACACAATTAACTATCAAAACACATAAATTAAAAAAAATAAATTATTTCGGATTCAACGTACAGAAAGTATCAACAGATGGTGCCACCATATCAGGCCAAAATATACATTTAATCATCAAAAACACATAACAGTAGTAGTAGTAGTGGCGTGTGCAGTAGTAGTAGTAGTGGCATGTGATGCAAGTGTATGCAAGCTTATGCAGCATCAGCAAAAAAAAAAAAAAAAAGAATCACACCATTTCCTCCCAAAAATTTCGCCCAACCTTTTAGGCACTTCAGAAACAGGCTTTCAGCGTCAAACCCCATATTAGAGCTTTAATGTAAGTGATTTAAAATCAACCGCGGTCGTTCCAAATTTATTTTAGGTCCTAGCCACTAAACTCCCTGGAAAGTAAGTGGCAGGACCTGCCAGAGTACAATTGACTCAATGGTAACACCCGGCTAGCCTCCACGTGGCGAGGTATGGGCAACGTCTGGTCCCATTAGGGGCCTGGCGGCCAATAAGCCGGATAAACAATGGGCACAACATATAACACTACTCATGACCCACACACTTCTAAATATCTGGCTTTGACAGGGTACTGTCACCGATACATAGAACATTCGCGGAGATGGGAGAAATCCCAGGAGCCGCTAGACCCTCAATATACCTCATACGTCATACCTCATACCATTCCCTCCAAATGCCTGTCCAGTTCCTCCTTAAATTTATTCAACCTATCAACTTCCACCACGACAGATGGAAGTTTGTTCCAGCAATTAACCACCCGCTGGCTAAAGGCAAATTTCCGCACATCTATTCTACATCTGTCCCATCTTAATTTGAATTTATGCCCCCTTAGGTTCGTAATCTGAACAAGTGGAACGATTCCATCACAATTCAGCGTGCTCAATCCATTCAAGGCCTTATACACCTCAATCAGATCACCACGAAGGTGCCTAGTCTCCAGCCACTGCAATTTGCAGAACTTAAGCCTCTCTTGGTAAGAGGATCCCTTCATTCCCCTCACCAATCTTGTTGCCCTTCTCTGTACACGCTCAAGAAAATCTACATCCTTCCTAAAATGAGGCCTCCAGACCTGTACGCAGTACTCAAGGCGTGGCCTGACCATTGCCTTACACAGAGAGACAATCACCTCCTTTTCCCTGCTAGCAAAATTCCTATGTATCATTGACAAAATCCCATGACCTGCCCTGGCAGCCTGTCTGCATTGCTCAGAAAACTTCATATCTGACTGCACAATTACAACCAGGTCCTTTTCATTTTCCACCACCTTAAGTGTAGTACCACACAGTTGGTACGTTTCTCTGGGGTTACTTCTACCCATATGAAGTACTTTGCATTTGCCAAAGTTAAACTGCAGTTGCCACTTCTTAGCCCATCTGCCCAAATTATCTAGATCCTGTTGCAGTAGCATACTGTCATTAACAACCCTGGCAACCTTTGTATCATCTGCAAACTTCGACACTAAGCCTGATATACCATCATCAATATCATTGATAAATAAATATACAAAAGAACGGTGGACCCAACATCGAACCCTGTGGGACTCCACCAATACATTAGTCCACAAAGAGCAGCACCCATTGATTACCACCCTCTGTCTTCTCCCACTCAACCATCCTTTTATCCATTGTAGCAACTTAACCTTAATACCATTCTGCTCCAATTTGTACAATAGTTTTCCATGCGCAACAGTGTCAAAAGCTTTCCTGAAATCCAAATAGATGATACCAAATAGATGATATCAAAATTATTGTTGCCATCCAGTTCCTTTGTAACCACATCATAATAACCAATCAAATTTGTCAGACAAGACTTTCCCTTAACAAACCCATGCTGTGTCTGAATTATTGCTGCAGTCTTGTCTAGATGATCCTGCTATGCATCTTTAATCAGTGACTCCATTATTTTACCCGGAGCAGAAGTTAAACTAACTGGTCTGTAATTACTCGTGTCACCCTTCCATCCCCCTTTGTGAATTGGGGATTATATATATATATTGTTAAAGAGTTAAATTCCTTGCAATAAACTGAGTTAAAGAATAAAGAAAACAAGATAGTCACATATTAATAGAATTCCTCACTTCCTAAAAAATAGGATAAGAGAAATTAAAGTATAATATTTTTTCATAAAAGGAATCATAAATGAAATTAAAAATACAAATAACACTGGTCAACAAGTAAAATTGTTGACAACCTGATGTCGACTCTTGTCAGACTGATGTATTTCAATAAATTAATTTATACAAGACATAACATCTAGTTTTAATTCACTTGCAAATTATAATGCGAATATACACTCAATCATGAAGTCTAGAATCATTTGGTTCTCTCCTCTCTCAGCCTCCTATTGTTACACTAAATGAATACGTATATTAATGTGAATTTGTATATAGTATCCCAGAACTGTAAAAACAAAAAGGGAAAAAAAAAATTAGAAATTGTGACGAATGAAGCAACACTTCTGCAATATCCATAACCATTCATGAATTTAGAAAACAGTTTTCTTTTTTTTTTTTTTTTAATTTCGTAAACCAATACATTTTTTAACATACGTGGACTTTGAAAATAATTCGTTGTATTGAATTTTGTTTTTTGGAACTTTTTCCTTCAAATGAGACCATTAGGTAAACCTGGTAATAATTCCGTTTAATATAAACAAAATTAATAATTTCGTTAAATTACTGTTCATTGTAACGCGATTTTATTGAAATCTTCAATATCTGATTTGAATATGTGCTGCTGTATTTGTAAAACTTTTGGACGTTCCAGTTCAATACAAAAATTGATTCAAAAACGAATCTTTTGGAATCTATTTTTTTTTTTTTTTTTTTACCTTGCTGATATCTATTTGTTACATATTTCTTTTAAGTACCTATACTACCACATTAAACATCTGCATAATGAAACTAATATAATAAAAAAATAATAAAACAAGAAATTTTCAGGCAAAGCTTACTTGGAATACTAGGAGTATGAGTAACTTTATCTGTAGGAGGTGGAACAGTAACTTGACCTGTAAGAGGTGGCGTCAGTGTTACCTTAATTGGTGGAGGCAGGGTAAACTGTTCTTGTGATCCTGAAATTAAAAAAAATGCTGTAACTTATGCCAACTAATAAGAGAAAAGAAAAATTGCGGTACACACATTAGAGGGAAATAATCATAATATCTAACAAAACTTTGAAAATCTTTATTTAAAAAGCTTTCACTTTAGCGATAGTTTTATAAAAATTTTCAATCTTGAAACGAAATATAGTCCAAAATTAATGGAATAGTTCAATCTAAACTGTGTATATATTAATATAAATAATCTCCGTCGCGGACCAAAATAAATTTAAATAACAGGTTGTAGTAATAAAAGTGAAAAGGTGGGATGCGCAAGAATATCACTGTAGTTCGCTTGTTTTTACGTACCAAGGTAAGCTGAGTTCATCTGCTGGTATAACCCCATCCACGAGAGGATCCAAGGCAGCATTCCCATATACCTTTTTGCACACTACCTGTCATTTTCCTGACGGGCCGTCTATTAGATTGCACGATTATTCTCCATCGACCTCTCACATGAACAAATTGTCTCTTGGTCACAAATATTAACATTAGCGGGACGTTTCTCTTCTGTTTGATGAGGATTAGAAACTGGTAAGTTGAGTTTTATTTATGAATTTGCTGATAAGGACAAGCCGTGAAAAGGTCAGGAGAGAAATTAGGAGAAAATTAATATAACTACCTTTCAAACCGGATGTTTTCTCAAAAATTGGTAACTGTGAGTGATCAAGGGTCAAACATTGTTTTCGCTCTCTAAAAATATTTGACAAAATATTTTTAATTAATAATTTTCCTCACATTGATGCAGTTATAAATAGTAGTAAATCGTTTGGGTCATATTTAAAATCTGCAGGACTTGCTTCAATATCTCGGTTCAATAACTGAGTAAACCGGTTCATTAAGAAGTAGAATTTCGCTGGTAGAGCAGAGTGTACAGTTTGATTCAGTAATATGAGGAAATTTAGAAGCAGCTGCTCAATCTCAAAGAGGAGCATAGGATGGAAAATGTTGAGTGAGGCAAGTTGAAATAGAACTCTTTATTGTATACATAAGACTTTAACTGACATAATTTCAGTTGTTTAATGAAAACTCAATTATTACAATCCTAGGGTTCTGCATGATCATTCAAAATAGTTTTATGTATTTGTTTTACAAAATCTCACCCACAGGTGAGATTTTGTAAAAATCTACGGGGAAAAAGGTGAGCATCACAGGGAATCAACACTTAGCAGGGTTTTTTGTAAAATATAATAAATAGAATACAATTAGGAATTAATAAAACAGACCAAAATGCAATCTCTTATATTGAACATAGATGCGTTAAGCGTATAATCAACGTTGCGGTTACTTAATACTTGAAGTTTCACAGAACAGAGGACTAACAAGTAAATGTTGAGTACGAAGGACAGGCAGTGAAAATTATTTCTACAACGAGATTTCCAGCAGGGTATGGTGAAACGTATTTGTTCGAGAAGAGATTGAGAATCAGGAACAGATTTTGATTTTGTAAACAAAAAGATACCCATGGAATTGTTGTCTGGGTCGATTCTTAAATGACAACAAAGAGCTTCATTGTTTCACAGTCAAAAGACAATGCGATTTCGAAAGCGGAATTTAATTTGTTTCTGAAACCCGTTGTTTATAGAAACAAAAGTGATATCATACATTATTTTGAAGCTGGGAGAAGAGCAGGTGATGTCACACTCATTCGTATGCTGCCAAACGAAAGAAGGCGGAGGATGTAACCTGAATAAAGGGAGAAGGTTTTTTTTTTTTTTTTTTTTTTTGATTTGGTAGCGCATCGGCTTCTGTGGCCATATTGCACCTCCCAAGGTTTTTGCAGTACTTTGATCCAAGCCCGAGGCAGGAATCGAACCCGCGACCTTTGGGTTGCCCGGGCAGGCACTTTACCCACTCGGCTAGCGCGGTCGGCTAAAAGGGAGAAGGAGTGAAAAGGAGGTATGCTAACCACAGGTTGCCTCCGACGATGAGTGAGAGAAAGGAACAGGTCAGTATCTAATTAGCATCCTTTTATATTTATTTAATGATTTCTTTGAGATAAAACGGTGTGTTTTTTTTTTCTTTTTGGAAATTTCATCTTCATATTTAGGAATTACTTCACATATTTGAGACAAAAATATTTGAAATATATATACAGTGTATTTTTTATATCTGCTTTTCTTTCAGTAAATCTTGTGTTTATCTGATTTTTTCTTGTTGTTGTTATTTGGTTTTTAGGAGCATTAGCAACTAAGGCCATATTGCTCCGGGATATGCGGTGGTCATTCCCTGACCTTTCCGTATTTGGTGGTGACTGGCTGGAACCCCGGTCTGGCTACGGAGGCGTCTCTCTCTCTCTCTCTCTCTCTCTCTCTCTCTCTCTCATTTCATTTTCCAATTATGGCAGTGTATCAATATTTCTTTCAGATAAAACGGTCCGTCTGTTTTTCTTAATTTATTTATTTTTATATTTTAATTTCACGTTTATTATAATTTCACGTTTAAATTTTCTTCTGAGAGAAATTGTAAATTTCTCTCAGAAGAAAATTTGTTTGGTGAGTATTTTTTTTTTTTTTTATTTATTTAATCTTTATATTCAGGTGAGCTTGGTATTCCGGTAATTGTTTTTCTTATTTATTTCAATTATTTCACATCATTTGTATGTGTTTTCAATTTTCAAAAGATCATTTTGATTATTCAAATTAGGTACTATATTCAGATAAGTTCACCAGCACAGGGGGAGGTTTCTTTGATTTCTCAGCGTACTATTTGTTAGCTAAACGTTTCAACAGACTATATTCTGTTAATGGAAAGTATGTGTATTGTTATAATTTCAGTAAGTTGTTTATGTTGGCCTAGGGCAAGGGTTCCCAAAGTGTGGGGCACGTCTCCCAGGGGGCACTTCATTTTGGAGGAATATTGTTTGTATGAAGCATTTTTTAACGAAATATGGACAAACGTTTTTTTTAAAAATCCTTTTCTTGGTTGGCATAGTCTAGTTAAAATATATTGAAGTATATGTATACTTACTTATCGCTAGATTTTATATCAAATCCGTTTATTTTCACTTGTTTTGGAAGGGGAGAGTGAAGTTTATGAAATATTTTAAGGGGGGTGCAATATATACATTTTTGCGAACCTCTGCCTTCGGAAAAAGAGCTGCTTACATGGTGGACATATTTTACCAAGGTGTGGTTAGGGGATGACCAGAAATGTTTTATCAAGGGGTGATTTATTTGTAGTGACGAGTTGTGCGATTTATATGTGTGGGGAGGTCGTCTTGCGTGATAGAGAGGACTTTAGTCGCTGTCTAGCATTCAGAGTTTACTGCGGAAGAGGGTTGTGCAAAGGTACTTGGGGACACGAATACAAAAGGGTGTTAAGGGGTTTCTTTTATTTATGTTGAGACTTTGATGGCTCCCTCGATTGGGGGAGCCCCTGTATCGGAGACCCTGGTGCGGCGCATACAATGCAACCGCTATTTGCACGGCCCTGCTGCGGAATAGACACAAGGACGACTTTTTTGTTTTAGTAAAATCTTAGTAATATAACGTGTCTAAAAGAGCGTGCGCGAGCGTCTGTGATTGACAGAGTAGCACCGATTTAAACGTGTGTGCCTCTGAAAATTTAAATTGACAAAACTAATGACTCAATTTCATTTTTATACAAACCAACCTATTACATTCAAAAATACCTGATCATTCAAAAATAACATAATCTGTATTGTCTGATTTTATCTTCCTGATCGAAAATGGTAATAGAAACTTAAAATGCAAGATTTCTGTTATAAATCTCAAGCTAAATAGAACATAGAATTTGATCTTAAAGTATGCACTCCTTTCAGGTGGCGCAATTTAAACTAACATTGAAAAGATAAATTATACTGATTACTAAGCTAAATTACTCAATTTTAAATATTAATAAATAATTAATTACGCAGTTTGCAGATATGTAAATCGCTTAAACGCCATATCCGTTTGGAATAATTCGACTTCCAGTGGATGAATTTTCAAGAAATTTTATATTTGAATATTTAGAAGGATTTGTCCAGCCATTACAAATTTCATTAAAATAATAGGCTATCCATGTTCTATAGGTCGGTATGTAAGAGCTCGAATCCCAGTATTTTCATGAAATGTTATATTTGGCTCTTTAGAAAGATGTGTCGAGCCATTCTGAATTTCATTAGCATTACTATTGGCTATATGGATTAAGGAAGCCCTGGGCTTTTGCAGAACTTGCCAAAAAAATAAATATAAAATAAAAATAAATAAATGAATATATCAGTCAAACTACCTGTTCGACTCCCTCCTCACACAGCGGACTTTTGAATCTTTCCAAGCTGTCAGCTCAATACCCATGGAAGCAACTCATTCCAGTAATCAACAACTCGCTAGCTAAAAGAAAAATTCTTGCTATCCAGTGTAAACCTCTTCCTTATATTTTGAATTTATGGATCCTATTTCAGGAATAATTTATAGAAGGAAAAATTTCGGCCTCATTGATTTTGCTTTATAATCTCAGAGCTTTATACGCCTCAATTAGGTCTCCTGTAAGGTACTTACGAAGCCTATATATTCGAAGTTTTTCCACATATGGTCTGCCTTTTGCATATTTCACCAGGCACGTTGCTCGTCTCTGGGCCTTTCCAGAAACCTCGTTGACCCTCTTTTTTTTTTAGATGCATTCTCCATACTTAAATACAGTGTTCCAATAGCGGTCTTCAATTACCCTATACAGTGCGATTATGACCACCCTATCTCTATAAAAAAATGTACTATAAATCATCAATAGCTCCCTTTGGGCCTTCCTCGCCGTGCCACCTTTCTGAACTGCTCAGAGAATTTCGTGTCAGGCTCTACTATAACTCTCCGATCTACTCTTTCTCTACTGTTTTTGGTTCAGTTCCAACAAGTGTATGTTATTTTAGAGTTGCTATTCCCAAAGTGTACGATCTTACATTTTATTGCATTAAAACATAGCTATTTTCTGATTATCTCTGAAATCTATCTAAGTCGGCCTGAAAAAGCTCTGCTTGTAGTTGATTACTAACTAGTCTATCGATCTTGACATCTCCAAACTTTGACAATGTCCTCTATCCCCTTCGTTTAACATTTAAGAAAATCAAGAACAACAATTGTTCAAGAACCGATCCTTGGAGAATTCCTCCTCTTCAGTTAGTCCAATCTGAAGAATAACCATTAATTAACCATTAAAATCCTCTGCCTCCTACAGACATCCTATGGAGGAACGTTGGTGAAACCACCCTCGTCCCTCCACCGGGTGGAGTGAGGTAAATGATTATACCAACTATGCTACCCGTGAGGACGATCTTTTCACTCTTATTGAGTATACATGAGTATTATTCTTTTCAGTTTCTGTTATAACAAAACATAAAAACGATATTGAGAGACAAACTTACCTGCGTCTGTAGGTGGAGAAATTGGAGGTTCATTAGCATTAGCATTAGTAGAGGCATTTGATGCAAGAAAGCACGCTTATGCAGCATCAGCCAAAAAAAAAAAAAAAAAAAAAAAAAACCCACTTCCACTTCACCCCTCTGTTCGTTCCAAATACCTGTCCAGCTGAGCCTTAAACTTATTTGGGCTATCAACCTCCACCACAAGGGATGGAAGTCTGTTCCACTAACCAACCCCCCGCTGGCTAAAGGCAAATTTCCGCACGTCTATCCTACATCTGTCTTTCCTCAATTTGAATTTATGCCCTCTCAGGTGATTATTCTAAGCTAGAGGAAGAATCCCATCAGCATTGAGCATGCTTAAACCATTCAAGGCTTTATACACCTCTATCAGATCACCTCGCTGGTGCCTAGTCTCCAGACACTGTAATTTGCAAAACTTAAGCCTTTCTTCGTAAGAGCACCCCTTTGTTCCATTCACTAATCTTGTTGCCCTTCTCTGTACTCGTTCCAGCAGCTCTACATCCTTCTTGAAAGGAGGCCTCCAGACCTGTATACAGTACTCTAGGTGTGGCCTGACCATTGCCTTATACAATGGAATAATCACCTCCTTATCCCTGCTGGAAACATTCCTGTATATCATTGACAATACTCCATGAGCTACTCTTGCAGCCCGTCTGCACTGCTCAGAAAACTTCATATCTGCCTGCACAACCACCTCCAAGTCCCTTTCATTCTCTACCACTGTCAGTGTAGTACCACAGAGTTGATACGTTGCTCTGGGGTTGCTGTTTCCCATGTGTAGTACTTTACATTTGTCAATGTTAAACTTCATTTGCCACCTCTCAGCCCATCTGCTCAACCTTTCCAGATCCTGTTGCAGCAGCATAGTGTCCTTGACAACCCTGCCAACCTTTGTATCATCTGAAAACGTGGACATTAAGCTTGATATACCATCATCAATATCATTTATAAATACAGAAAACAATAATGGACCCAACACTGAGCCCTGAGGGACTCCACTAATAACATTAGTCCACGATGAGCAGTGTCCATTGATTACCACTCTCTGTCTTCTCCCCCTCAACCACCCCTTTATCCATAGCAGCAATTTGTCTGCAATGTCACACTGCTCCAATTTGTGTGGCAGTCTTCCATGTGCAACAGTATCAAAAGCCTTTCTAAGATCCAAGTATATAATATAAAAGTTATTCCCTGCATCCAGTTCTTTTGTGACTGCATCATAGTATCCAATCAAGTTGGTCAGGCAAGACCTCCCCTTAACAAAACCATGCTGTATCTGAGCTATAACTGACGTCTTGTCTAAATGATCCTGCAGTGCTTCTTTAACCAGTGCCTCCATTAATTTTCCTGGAACAGAAGTTAAGCTCACAGGTCTATAATTACTTGTGTCAGCCTTTGATCCTCCTTTTTGAATTGGGGTCACATTTGCACATTTCCAGTCTGTGGGTACCTCCCCTGAGTCCAAGGAAGCTCTCATAATTATGGCTAAGGGTTTGCTTACTTCCTTTGCTGCCTCCTTTAATATAATTGGATAGATCCCATCCACCCTGGGTGCCTTTCTTGTGTTTATCTTCGACAGTTTCTCCTCCACTTTACTCCCAGTTATTTCAAGATTCTGTAGCTTACTGCTAGAGTTGAATACATCTCTGGCATTCCCCTCGCTGAATAACTCCTCATGTGTGAATGTCGATGCAAAATATTCATTTAGTTTGTTAGCTACCTGAGCAGGATCATCAATAGTTGACCCATCAATATCAAGTGGACCAATCTGATTCATCCCCTTCCTTCTAGAGTTTACATAAGTAAAGAACTCTTTGCTGTTTTTCTTTGCATCCCTTGCTAAGGATTTCTCGTAATCTGCCTTTGCCTGCCTAACCTCCTTTGTAACTTGGTTGCATATCAACTTGTATCTATCATAGGCTTTTGTGTCATGTGTTAATTTGTAAGTATCCCATGCATTTCTCTTCTCTGCCATATGCCTCATTAGTTCATCTGACATCCATTTTGGCCTAAACCTTGAACAATATTTCTTAGTTTCTATGTAAAGCCTAGTAGCTTCCAAGATAAGTTCTTTGAATGCTTCCCATTTTGAATTTGCTGTTGGTAACATCATCAGTTGGTCCCACTGTATAGAATTTAAATACTGTCTCAGTCCATCGTAGTCGCCTTTACGGAAGCAATAACCCTTCCCTTTACCCCTAATGGTAGTTACCTCTTTGAGTAAATCCCACTTCAGCACACTGTGATCACTGCCACCTAGTGGTTCATTTATCTGCAGATTCTTAATGCATGACGAATCACTGCTGATAATCAAATCAAGAGTATTACTCCCTCTAGTTGCCTCCCGAACATGCTGATATAGAAAACAATCATCCAATAAATCCACAAAAGCCCTGCTACTGTGTGAGTAACCAGCCCCCAAATTCCAGTCAATATCTGGGAAATTAAAATCTCCCATTATAAGACTCTCTGATTTACTGGCCCAAGCTATTTCCCTGTACAGTTCCTTATTATACTCACCGGAGTCATTAGGCCTATAGCACACTCCTACTCTCAATTTTGATCTCCCAATGCTTATGTCACACCAAACTGATTCAACACAGCACTGTCCGGCGATGTCGACTGGCTTCACTTCCTTGGTTTTTATGTGTTTCTTAACTAATAGCATAACCCCTCCCCCCTTCCTATCCTGTCTATCCTTTCTGTAGACGTTGTACTCCCCAAATTGCAGTTCTGCATCCCTTATATCTGTGTGACACCACGTCTCTGATATCCCAACAATATCTGCCTTTGATGTTTTGAGCAATACCTCAAATTCATCAAATTTATTTACCAAACTCCTAGCATTGGTGTACACGCAAGTATACCTGCACCTGTTTCTATTCTTAGCTACCCTAACACAACCCATGTGTTTACTTGTACCGCAATGGCTCCCAGCAGTCTCTGAAATACCATGCATCTTGTTTTTCAGGCTTCTGCTCATTTCAATAGAAGCAGTGCAGGAATCTCTTTCACCTCTGCCAGTGGCTACTGTCAATCTATTGGTCTTTGTTTCCCCCCCAAGCTAGCAGTTTTCCGACCCACCTAACACTGCCTCGATAGCATCAGCAAATATTCTTGCACCCTTTCTATTTAAGTGTATCCCATCCGTGTAGAAGCAATCTCTCCTGTTAACAAGTACAGTCCAGGCTGAAAAAAATTCTACCTCTTGAGCCTTGCACAATCTTTCCAGGGCCGAATTGATAAGGCTCTCATCATATACTCCCTCCTATCGTGTCTGGGCAGAATTGCAGACACTTTCAAATTCAACCCTAATTCTCGGCTTTTGTTCAACAGTGACCTGTACTTGTTAAGTAATTCTGCCAGTCTCCTACTCTTAATATTATTAGTGCCAACGTGTACAACTATATCACCTTTTGTGCCCTTAAAAGATGATATTCGCTCTACAACGTCATCAACCTTTGCCCCTGGCAGACATACCCTGGTCCTGTTCCACCTACCTTTTTTACAAAGCATGTTCCCCGTTTCCCTGACAATAGAGTCACCAACAACTACTAGTTCCTTCGGGACCAGTGCATTCTGCCTTGGGGGGTTGTATCTGTGTCACGCGATGCCCAAGTGCAAGCTCTGGCGTTGATGTGGGCAGCTGAGAGCTTGATGGGCCCCTCAATTTAGTTTCTTCGAGGGCATCCACCCTGTCCTTCAAGCTCTCATATAGGCCCACAAGAACGCCGAGTTGTTGCCTGATATCGATACACTCCTTGCATCGCGCACACATAAAGACAACCCCCCTTGGCAGTATCATGTCCCGTACCCGATTGCTCTGCAAACATCAAGCAAACAGTGCATTTTATAAGGCTGTGAGTCAGAGGACAACTGCCCCCCTCAGTTCTGCTCTGAGCCACAGCACTTCCATTAGCTTGATCCTTTTGCTTTGCTGCTCTGGTCTGAGTCATGATTCTATTAATTTATTAATTAATTATAATTAATTATGTTATGTTATTAATTATGTTAAATATAATTAATTATATTACGTTTGTAATCTAAGTCGTTATATGTATTTATTTAAACGTACAATTTAACTGCTAACGAAGTTCAGCTAACGCTATCTAGTACGGTATATAACTATCGTATCACAAAGGCAGGAAAATTACGAACGGTAGCGAAGTTGAAACACGTGGAAGCCTTTACCGATACTTTTATGCAATTACAAGGCCGAGTAAAGAATAAATACACCAAATTAATCAGAAAATCACAAAATAATGTTATACTACTAATTGTTCCAGAACCGATCCTTGGAGAATTCCTCCTCTTAAGTTAGTCCAATCTGAAGAATAACCATTAATTAACCATTAAAATCCTCTGCCTCCTACAGACATCCTATGGAGGAAAGTTGGTGTAACCACCCTCGTCCCTCCACCGGGTGGAGTGAGGTAAATGATTATACCAACTATGCTACCCGTGAGGACGACCTTTTCACTCTTATTGAGTATACATGAGTATTATTCTTTTCAGTTTCTGTTATAACAAAACATAAAAACGATATTGAGAGACAAACTTACCTGCGTCTGTAGGTGGAGAAATTGGAGGTCCATGGGTAGGTGCGGCTGTAATATGTACAAAGAACAACATAAGTAGTGTTATCAAATAATAATAGAAGATGATACATTTATTTAGTTTTTGCACAGAATATTATTCATGTCAACGACCAAAAAGAAAGTATAGTTTAATACGTGTGTGTGTGTGTGTGTGTGTGTGTTTAAGTAGTAGAATAAAGTCTGCCATTATAGAAAGCATTGCTTTCTCTCTGAAAACTTTTCTTCCAGTGGTTCTGTTTTCTTTATTCACGAAAATCCTAGGCCTGCAAGGAAACTTACTTATTCAGTGGCTTTTTGGCGTTTTCTTTTTCAATCACTTTTCTATATAGGCGGATATATTCTATTGCTTTAAAAAAATTTAAGCCACATTTTCTGATCGGCATTGACAATAATAATGGTGTATACATTGCACTCCCAACCTCTACACTGCGCGGTAGCACAGTGGTATCGTCACCGTCCGCCAAACACCGGGTGGTAAAGGCCCAGTGTTTCCCAGTGAATCCCATCGATGACGCGAGGAACTTTAATGGGCTTTTTCACTCCGTGGCTGAGTTAGTCGGTCTCAGGGGTAGATAGCCAGGTTCCCCCCTCCGAATCCGGGATTTTTCGTCCAGCGAAGCAGGAAAATCGATCAGAGAACACATGCAATTTACAGACCAAATACACATGGGTAGTTGAAATAACATTCTGGGTGACCCTAATAAATAGTTTTTGAAGGGAAACTTCTTTTGGCGCGCTCCATGCAGTTTTCAAATGGGAGTAATTTGCGTTCGTGGATCGACAAAGAAACGCAACAAAAATGCGACCGTTGCCATAAATAATGCATTACAGACACTCAGAATAGTCCACTGTCGTACTAGGATAAACACCCCGGTTTTCGTGTAATCATCCAAGTTAAGCAGTGTTAAACTTGATTAGTAATTGGGAAGGTAACCACCAGGGGGATACCTGGTGTGGTTGCTTTCCTTTCTTTTGTTAACCTGTGGAAAATATTCATCTGATTTTCACGTAATATTTAATTTTGTTAATTGGTAAGATACTAAAGTGTAAATCTCTGCTTTATATCTTTACTTTTATAGCCTGTGGATAATATTCCTCTTATTTCCGCTTATTAGAATCGCCGTTAATAGAATTAAAATTCAATTCGTAAACGTGATCACAATGACCGGCGCTTACTACAGTGAAGGGTATTTTGTTTGGAGTGTCCATCGTAAAGTGATTTGATCGTACAGTGAACCCATCGTAAAGCGGGAGTCCACTGTAGTGAGTGTTGTAAGGCTTATAGCGCAGGTACACGTGCAATGTGCCGTGTATTGACTAAAATCGCCGAGAAAATGCAACACGAAATGTTTATTAGAAAGTTGGAGAAGAGGAGTCTTCCGCTTATGTCGAAGCATCTATCAAACTGAGGCTTTAAGTTTTGTCACAATAAAAAGGAAATAATGGAATCCACTTCTTATGTTAAATTACATTTTTATTAAAATTCTTTGCCAAAAAAAAGTATTTACTCATTTTTAATTTTAAATAAAAAATTATAAAAAGGTACAAAAGGCTATTATGCTTAATGCCTCTGAAAGTTTAATAGCAACTCCGAAATAAAGCATTTTCGGATACATGTTTATATGTCTCTTTTATTTATTTATCTTTTTTCAACTCTAAGAATATGCCTCAGAATTTTTTGCGAATACTATTAAAACATCCTATACACGATATGTTAGATTAATAACATTATCTCCATTGCAAAGTACGCCATCAGAAATAACCTCTGGCTATTAGTTGTGAGGAAATAACGTACACCTGCTTTTGTTCTGTAATAAAGTATAATTTATTTACTATAATTAAATATAAGAAATTAACTATGCTTTATACGTACGAGAAGGCCCAGGCCCAAAGGGTGGGTGAAGGCATATTGCTACCTCAAGTATTTCAAACATCAGAACTCTTGAGCGATGAGTGCAATGCCTGAAGCGTTTGTAAAGGCAGTACTCCACATACTTCTGGAATCTACAATAAGTCAAATTACACAAATGCATTAATACAAATTCATTAGTCCTTAGAAATACAGTGTAATTAAGTCAAGAAAAAAATATGTGGATCTGGGTAAAACAGTGGTCTAACTACTGTTGAACTCAGATCCTAACTACTTTTTTTTTTTTTAAATGGTGGTCCAACCACTCTAACCACCATTTAAAAATTCAATTGATTTAAGGCTGATGACATCTCATGCTCAATAGGGTCTTAGCTAGATATACGAGTTCGTTTTATGTTCTCAAAATTATACTAATCCCGTTTCTCAACCATCAGTTTTCAAAATGGTGGTTATACAGTTATTGCAATCAAGTCCACAATTTTCTCTGTTTCTCTTTCATTACATTAATGCGTTTGCTATCATTAACGTATTGCAACTGAATCTGCTTTTGGGTGGCTAGTTTTTAATTTAAAATTTTATTCACTGTGTATTCGACACGCTCACAACTCAACTGCGCAATTGGGTTGAGTGCATGAAAAGCGTGTGTTGTTCTAGCAGTCCCCCACCCCAAATTAGACTGCAGCGGGGGCAACTTAGCAGGAAACTCCCCCGCCTTGCTGACATCTCCATAGTGCGATCTAACCCCCACATTTGGTTCATTGTAACAATGTCGAGGAATTAATGATAGAGTTATAACTGCAGTACGTCCTCGAGCAGTGGAGGCTTGTCATTGTTTCATCCAAAGAGAGAGAGAGAGAGAGAGAGAGAGGGAGAAAATCTTTATTGTACACTAAAGATACAATAATGTGCCCGCCACGGCCAGGGGCTTGACAATGATATAGGGTAATATTAAAATAAGTACACTATAACAAAAAGATAACATAACATGAAAATAACTTAAAAACGTAGCATTGAATAGATATGAGTATGTACATAGTTGTGAAGCAGACAGTACACCATGGTATTTATACGATCATTTGTACAAAGCACATATTTCAGAATATATACAAAGTCAGTTTGAAAGCAATTTTATTCCATAATGGAAATAAGTATCCATCTATACCATTGGCCCAAGAAGTTCTTCAGTTTTTACCTGAATGAAACGTACGAGAACCTACAGGTTCTTTTTCAGAAACATATGCTATTAATAATAAAAATGGAATATCTGTTCCAAACTAAAAGTGGTAGCTTTGCTCACTGGGTTGCAAGGTGGATACGCTAAATACTGCCACTTTTTTTTGCGAGTGAGTCAGCCGAACAAAGGATTGCCACTACAGGGTAAAAAAAATAGCCAGATTGTTCAGAAACTACACCAGGCAAGAAAAAGGTAGCACATCCTGCTTTGGTGCATAAGTCAAAAATCTATTTATCTCAATTGCATATTACGCTAGGTTTGATAAAAAATATTTGTGAAAGCGATGGACAAAAAAAGGAGAAGGATTTTCCTATTTGAGGCAAGAGTTTCCTGGAATCAGTGAGGCAAGATAAAAGAGGGTATTTTTGTGATCCTCAAATCAAACTGCTATTCCAAGATGAGGAATTCACTAAAAAATTAAATGCTACAGAAATGAGAGCCTGGAAGGCATCCGAAAATGTCTGCCGGACCTTTTTATATCCGGCAATGAGAAATCACAAACTTACAGTGAAATTGTGGATGAGCTAATTTTAATGTATAGAGAGGGATGCAACAAGTTAAAGCTTCCCTTCCTACATTCCCATTTAGACTTTTTTTCCAGAAAACTTGGGAGCGGTCTCCGATGAACAAAGTGAAAGTTTCACCAAGATATTTCTCAAATGGAAAAAAGATACCAGGAAAAATGGAGTCCAAATATGTTGGCAGACTACTGCTGGAATCTCGTACAGGAGACAACAATGGACGATTATAAAAAGCAAAAATGACAAAAAAGTGTTTTGTTATTAGATAAACATTTTTGTAAATAGAATAATAGACCCATTGTTCAATATTTAGAACTGTATGTAACATTTTCTTAAAATACAGAAATCCTTTTTTACTAGAAACTTAGTTTTGACTTTAATCCCTTTTCCCTTAAAATTGGGCGGTGTTACAGCAATATGGTTGCCATATTTGAATTCAGCAACGTCAAATCTACAAGAATCACCCTGAACAATGGACGAAATAAATGTTTCTCCCCCTAACAGGGTAATTAAGGCGATACAGCCATTTTAAGATGATATTGCTTTAAATTGTATAACTAGTTGAAATAAAGCCCGTCACACTTTTTCATATTCATCACTTGCAACTCGCTGAACACGTTTCGTGCCGATCCGATTCTGATATGTATATACATACACACACACACAGGGTTGTTAAAATTAAAGCATCCCTATGTAGAGGACTCTGAAGCGAGTTCTAAGGCTCGTACTGAAGAGAAATTTGGACAACAGGAACAATAAAGAATGCGCCCGCCATTTATTGGAAAAAAAAAAAGATTAGTTACAAAATTTGTCACTGTATGGCGCGCAACTATCTTAGTTACGATTATGTAAATAACATGTTATTTGCATTACGTAAGTTATTGCCACAGCGCCACTACTCAGCTCTACTGTACTGTATAAAAGCAAACCAGTCTCTTCAAAATAATACAGTAGATGTTTGTCTGCACTACAGCAGCAAAGCCAAAAATGTTGCAGGAAAAGGCGCTATTAGTGAAACTGTACTATGAGAACAGCTATCAGAGAATTTCGGTGTCAGAAGCTCATAAAGTCCACGTGGACCTATGACTGTTTGTGCTGTCCGCAAAATGATTGCCAAATTTGAATCGACAGGGCATCCTGGTGTTCAACCAACCAGGTAGAGGTCGAAAACGAGTGGACTGTCGTGTTGAAGATGTGGCTATGGCTGTCGTGGATTTATGAAGTCAATTTCCATATGGTAGCGCAAGTGTGCCAGCTGTTTCTCGTGAAGTGGATATGCCATATTCCATTGTAAGGCTAGTAATGCGTCAGGTGTTGCGGTATCATCCTTACAAGATGCACCTGTTACACAGCTAAAGCATGGTGATGCAGATATTCGTTTCATATACGCACTTCAGTTTCTGGCGCAAATGACAGTGGATATCACTTGACCATGGAACATCCTTTGGAGTGATGAAGCCCACTTCTGCTTAAATGGACAAGTGAATACGCACAATTGTCGCATTTGGGCATCAGAAAACCCTCGAGTTATCCAAGATGTGCGGTTGCATTCTCCAAAAGTGACAGTGTGGTGTGGATTTGCGGCCACATTCGTGATTGGACTATATTTTTTTTTTGTACAGGTAACACCGACTTGACCCCGCACCTGTTCCGTCACTGAACAGCGATATTATGAAATGTTGGCAAATTTCGCAATACCATAGCTGAAACAACGTCGGTGCCTTCAGGATACCATATTCATGCAAGACGGTGCGCCACCCCACATCCACTGTTGTGTCCAAAGATTGCTAAGGCAACACTTTACAGACGAACGGATCATCAGCCGTTGTTCCTAGACATCTTGGCCACCCCGATCACCAGACCTCATTCCATATGACTTCCGGTTGTGCGGTTTTTTGAAGAACCAGATTTATCAGTAAAGATGTGAAACTCTGGCAGATCTGAAGGACAGCATTAGACGTCGTCATGCGCTGGCTATTCATTCCAGTTGATATATCGCGTTCTGCTGTAGAAAATGCTGTTCTTCGAATGGAAACTGTTGTTCACCAAAATGGAGGCCACATTGAACAATTGTAGCGCTGTTCAAGTGATTTGTATTTCCACAGCGCTATATAGTGACAAATTTTGTAACTAATTTTGTCTTTCCAATAAATGGCGAGCGCATTCTTTATTGTACCTGTTGTCCAAATTTCTCTTCAGTACGAGCGTTAGAAGTTGTTATGAAGTTAGAAGTTATTTTACCATAACATAGTTGTTATGGTAAAATAAGTTTTACATAAGCAGCTAAACTGTTTTTACATAAATAATAGCATTTTTTTTTTTTTTTTATGTAAACCCCAAACATGAGAGGTATTAGAACCTATAGCACTTAGTACCGTGCTTTGGTTGGAGGTTGAGAAGACGAAAGAAGATATTTGCTGACATTGAACTTCTGTAGACTGCAATTTTCTGGGAAATCAAAACTAAGTTAAGCGATTATTTTTATTATTTATTTATTTTTTTTGGTTTACATCTTAAGTATGCAATTAGCTGTTACGAGTGGTATAGATCCCACCTTTCTCTTTTGACTAAATTAACCCCTATTATTTGATAAAATCAATGTTAGCCTGGTTTCCTTTATTTGTGATGTCTGTATTATTAATCAAGCCCCTGTATTGAATCAATAATCTGTTAATTCCATCAACAAAGGGGAAACCAGAGGAATCAAGCAAATGTTATTCAAAAATCTGAGTTAAAATATCAAGAACTTTAAAAAGGCCTATCCACTACTGGCATATAGGAAACTATGTAAATGTAAACGCCACATAAGCCTAGGTTTGCATTCATACAAGGGAAGTTGATTTCTTGTTAAGGTCAGGAAAGGGGTGAAGAAAGCTAGCTCACTTATAAACATACGATAATTTCATAAGTATGAGATGACACCGGAGTAGGGGCAGCGTGGGGGAAAAAACTGTATCTCCCACATAAACAGCAAATACCTTGAGCTTTCTGTAAGTGTTCTCCGGTGTTAAGTAACACTCTTGCTTGCCCAAAATGGTAAAGAATGTGCATGTGATGCGCAGAGCGAAAGAGTCGACTACAGCTAAAAAGAGTTGTGATGTACCTATGGTTTGATGGGATATGCATATTTCTGTGGGGTGAGATGATAATTCCTTATCCATCACGCGCTGTTCAGGCACTTGAGGATCTGACCCACACTTGGAACATCCAATGAGAGAGAGTAGTTGTCTAAATATAGGGAGCTGCTCCTGGCTTAAAAAGAGGGCCTTATCAGAACCCAAAGGAGTTGGAGTGAGAGACTGAAGTGAAAAGAGTAATCGAAGTGCCAGTGCCAGAAGGAGAAGCATAGAAGTACGGAGTCCAGAGAAGCAAGAAGGTAGGAGGAAACGCCCAAGAAGAAAGTTAGACCACAGAGAAAGAACTAAAACAGGGTAAACAGAAAAGCTTTACTGTGTGTAAGGTGAGTGTGAAAGGCAAACCTTAAAAAATATGAAATAATAACAGAATAACTATGATTTAAAGAAGATGATTCCTTTCTAAGATTAACTATATTTAGCATGATATGTATTCTATGTCGCGGAACCTAATTTCGGAGAATAGTATGAATTTTAAATAGTTAATACATGGTTATAAGTAAATGTTTGAATATCACATTTTCTTATTAAACTGAAGAATAAGTTAAGAGTAGAAGGCTGAAACCTAAGTAATGGCGATAGCCACTTATATGAGAATTCTATATCATGTAAATTACTATGTTAATGGTATAAGTAAATGACCCGTGTAAAGGGGTACCAAAGTATCCAAATGAATTATTGTAGTACTCCCTTATATTTTGTGAACATCATGTTTTAATTATGAGATTTTAAAAGAATGTAAGTGAGACATACAGTGTGTGTGTTTTTTTTTTTTTTTAATATATTCAATAAATGTTTGTTATGTTGAAATTTTGCCTCGTTTCTAAACTTCTATTCACACTAGCAATCGTCAGAACCAGTAATTATCAGACTTAGATATAAGAAGAAATAGAAAGGGGGGTTATTGCATGTCGGGGAACCTGAGTTCTTAAGTTCCTCGATATCACACAATGCAAAACAGATCCAAACTGCGACATTGGAAGAGGTGATTTTCTTTTTCCCCCTTTTCTATATTGAGCATATATGAGATTTGGTCCTAAGCATGACCACTAGACGAACACAGTACACTGAGTCTACACTGAAGGTGCAAAATATTGGGAGCACCTCACTTCTCTGGAGAGCAAAGGCGTAATGCAAGTGCCGCATCAGAGATCCAGGTAATACAGGTGACGCGAAAAAAACCCGCCTAACATTGGCCCCGTGATGTGAAAGATGAAAACCCCTTGGTAACATCTGGATAACACTGGTGCCGTAACAAAATCCCTCCCCCCTGGATAACATAGCATGCCAACAACAAGTTTCCACACATGCTATAACCATGTATTTAAACGTAATCAGATATTGAGCAAATTGTAATTGTCAATAAAAATTTCAGTACTTACTTTGCTGCAAGAGAAACCCGTCCTTTATTGTTTGCTGCTGCATACCGGTATAATCCATTCATACAAGGCTTAATTTTAATATAAGTCATCTGGTCTGCACAATTATAGTAGTCAGGATAAAAACCTATAACAAAAAATGGAAAATATGGTGTTATATTTTTTATTAACAAAAATAGCAGGGAAATGGCGTATATTTCGTTATTAACATATTTGCATCCTAATAAAATCATAAATACATTGTTTAATAAAATATAAGAAAAAAGAGGCTATTAAAGTATCAACTCTATAATAATCAAGCTCGAATTTATGGTTTTGCATCTTCAGAAGCATTTTTTAGTTTCACTTGAATTGCTAATATCCTAAAGGAAGTAGATGGAAATTTAAAAAAATATATATGAAGCATGCAGTAAATATCAGAACAAGGAAACAAAAGGTTTGCAATTCACATGCTAAAACGACACTTTAATTACCTAGTCCTACCTGTTTTGTTTACTAGGGGTTCGATGATATTGAACAGTCCTATCACAGAATATTCGAATAAATCATATGATGCATAACGACAGTCTTCAACACCCACTTCTTTTGTACACGTCATCACCATAGCCAGAGAACTGTAAAATTAAAATTTAAACTCTGTGAAATAAATTATAAAAAAAACAGAAAATGTATTCTGTTAGGTGTCTCGCTGTTGAATTGCAATTATATTCAAACTTATTTTTTTATAATATAGGCATTAAAATATTTAACAATTCGATTATATGAAATTAACGCTTATACTAAATTTTCAAATCAAGGCTACAAGCTAAAGATTTTTATTCCAGTGATTAGTATAATTAATGGAAATTTCTGGCATACCGTTTTTAACGCTACATTAGTGCATTAAAAAATCATCACTCACAACTGCTAGCTAACTATAATCCGACTTTCTTGATACTCTCAATTACTCCATATAAGTAAGTCCTTTCATAACACAGTTATGAAAGGACTTAACTCACGTACGCCCAGTGATGACTCGTTAGACAGAGAACATTCGCATCTTTCAATAATCAAGCAGAACTAATTAATTATAAAATGGCTAATACAGTAGTAACTTGGAGTCTTTAGGATAAATTACAAAATTATACTCATTTGGAACTCTCAGTGTTTAATAAGAGAAGAGCAGAAAAACTTATTTTACAGATAGAAAGTGGGGTGTATGGGGACAGCGAAACTTCTCGCCCTCACTCACTGATACGTGCCTCTCTGCAACCTGGGGCCTCCGTTGCCAGGTGGGCAGGAGCAGCAGTGCATAGCACACGCTTCTTGATTAGACCGGAGTTCGAGACCGTGACCACCAAATACGGAGGATGCGGAAAGGTCAAGGAATGACCACCGCATATCACCGGAGCAATATGGCCTTAGTTGCTAATGCTCCTAAAAACCGAATAACAAACAACTCTGCTACCTATGGGGTGGGGGAGGTAAGACGAAACCACACAAGCCATACTAGATCCAAGAAACACAGGAAGTGTTGATTCTAAAAATGGACAACAATGTGGGCGAAAGGAAAAGAAGAGTCCACGGGTTCTCACGCTTGCAAAGGTGCTTAAAGGGGTTTTATTGCTACAGTAGACACAGGATACAGAGATGTTTTTGTGGGACAATTACCAAAAATGGTAGTCTTTGAGAGCAAATGCACATTCTTGGTTGACTTTGTCCCTGTGACATAGGGTGAGATAACCACAGTATATAAGGTATTTGAAGGGGCTCCAATGGGAAGTGCTTTTGCGGTCAACATTGTTCCAGTGGGTCGCAGTATCTGAAGTTGTAAGGGAGAAGGAGAAGCTGAAAGAAAGCCTCAAGATCCAGAAAAGTTAACGCTCTTGTATGGCACTCAGGAAAGGAAGCCTCAAAAACCTACTCCGGTGGAAGACAACTGAGTCTGGTAAGCAAACAATTTCATTTGTGTAAATGAAAATGACTGAGATAGAAAGAATAGATTTAACCGTATGCTTCCTTCCTACAATAAAATATAAATCATTTATCTAAATCCAATAATGTATGGAATAACTCTGATTGACTAAAAACTCACAAGACTTTTCCAGTAAATGTAATGTTAAAACAAGGAATTAATAAGAGAAAGAATAATCAAAAATGGATAGTTGTTACTCATTTAATTATAACGATAACATATGATAAAAGGTGACAGAAACCCTAAAGTATGTTTGACTAATGCTTCTCTTTTACTCAAAATCTATTGAATTCAAGAGTGTTATAAATATGGTAGTTTATTCAGCTTATGATAATTTAGTAAATAACAAAGTCAAATGAATGAATTGTTTCGCAATATTATGACGATACTTGATTATATCGTATTATAACCCTGATTAAATTAGCACTATTGTCATGAGCTTAAACTTGGAAGCAACATAAGTCTTGCATACTACATTAATAACAAGAGAGAATGCAAGTGTATGCTATACATGATTTTTCCTTAATAAATGTTGTTATTTCATGTCTTATCGTCTTTGCCAATGTCTGAATACAAACCAGTAGAAATAATAAAGGGTTATGCGGGGGTTGAGTAAAACGAAGTGATTACTCAATTTTAAAATCACACCACAATCCAATGCTGCAGCAACCAGGTGTCATGAAAACCCTTGATTGCCGAGGGCTTGGATAATTGTCCCAACAGGTTGAATACCTTAAGCAGTATAGATACCTCAGATGAGAAACCCAAAAGGGGGTGACGACTTTTGTAATTTGATTGGTTAATACTGTACACCATTTTAGTCTGCAGGCTGTTCAGGGGGGGGTTAACCAATATGGTAATAAGCAGATTTTAATAACAAGATGAATATACACTGAGTGGACAGAAATCATGGGATACCTACCTAGTAATGGACAGTCACGGCGAGGCATAAGAGCAGTCACATGGTGACGCACTGAGTCTGTTAGTTCATGAATGCATTCCACAGGTATTTCCATCCATGCTTGCTGCACCACTGTCGATAATTCCGTTGCATTCCTGGGTGGAGGATCCAAACCTCGAACGAACTTTTCCACAGTATCTCAAAGATGTTCCACGGGATTCATGTCCGATAAACGGGAAGGGAGGCAATTCCATGGTGAATTCAGCGGAATGCTATCTGAACTATGTTCTAGTCACCACAGCTCTGTGGGGAAGCGCATTTGTTTTTGATGGAAGTGTCCATTGCCATGCACGATGACCATAAAGGGATGCAGATGGTCTGCAATGATGGACACGTAACCTGGACCATTCAGAGATGTGTCTAGATGTACCAGAGGTCCCAACATGTGCCAGTTGAACATGCCCCAGGCCTTTACGGACCGTCCACCAGCCTGAACAGTTCCTCGTTGACATGACATAGCTTCGTGTGTTTTCTGCCAAATACACAACCTTCCATCTGCTGGAAATGGGACTCACTGGACCAGACGACCCGTCACAAATCATCCAAGGTCCAGAGCCAATGTTCTTTTGCGAAGTTGAGGCGTGGACTCCTGTGTCGTGGTGTTAGCAATGGGACTCTGGTGGATCGGCGGCTCCCATAACTTATTGCAGCTAATGATCGCCTGATGGTCTTCACAGAGACATTTCTGGCACTTCCCTCGTTGAAGTCGGCTGTGATTTGTGCCACTGTCGGTCTCCGGTTGGTGAAACAATGTGAGACAGATGTCGAGAGCCACGCTCATCCACCACCTTTCTCTGGCCACAGCGCTGTCCACGATGAGATATGATTCCAGAAATGGCATATTCCCGATACACTCTTGATACTGTCAAACAGAGATAATGCAATTTCTGTGCCATCTCCACGATAGGGTGACCTATGAGTCGGGCACTCACTATCATCCCTCTTTCAAAGCCGGTTAACTCATGACGTTTATCCATACTGACATAGAATTGCCGTCTATGTGAATACAGTGATGCTATATACCTGCCAAGCAGTGGGTTCATCCATTAGTGAGAGGGATGACAGTGCCGTGCTGTTCAGAAACCAGGTATCCATGAATTCTGTCCTTTCAGTGTACTGTATTAACATATCTGAAACAGCGAAAGTTTCCCAGATAGCTATAAAACTTATGTGCAAAAACCTAAACAACCCAAAAAGTTTCAGTTTTTTAGGTAGGTTTTTTTTTTTTTTTTTTACTGGGAGATTCAAGATTCAATTAAGGGAAACTGGGAATGCATTCCCTAATATGGACAGATGGAACACAACCATAATGTCTGCCAGATGCAAAAATGAAAACTAATAAACCGGATATCAGTTCTCAAGAGTGCTGAAGTGTATGCTGTCTATAAATTGCATGCGTTCTGTGGTCGTTTTGTTGTTTGCTGTGCAAAAAAACCCGAATTTCCAGGAGAAAAACCATGTTATCCTCACTTGAGATCGACTACCTCAGCCATGCTGTGAAAGAAAAAAAAAATTCCCCACGTTATTGACGGGTTTTGAACTGAGGTCTTTTCCATCCGGTGAGGTAAGAGCAAGACACACTACACAAATGCCATTATATCAGGGGTTCAAAAAATGGGGCGTGCCCCCCCCCCACTGAAGTCTTATTCGTTATTAACAAAAAAAAAAAAAAAAAAAAACAACAACCAGCCCCTAGCCAGAAACTGGCAAAACATACATAGATATATATACACTGATATATATATATGATACATATAATGATACAATATATAATTATACATACAATGATATATACATATAATCGTGTTAATTACAATGTTATAAGTGTAATGAACATGAAACATGTTCACACAGCAAATCACATCACGCAACTAATCAGAAGTATAAATTGTGGCACAGGAACCACAAGACAGCAGTCTTTTTCTGTCCTAGGAAGAACGAAAAAAATAGTAGATGGCAGGTGATATCAGTTTTAAGAAATATCGATAGACATTGCAGGTGTTGGGTTGGTTCCTTCTTGTTGATATGTTGATAAACTTGAGAAGAGTTGCTTTCTTTTGGTGAAAACAGTAGCGCAGAATTGTTGTAGAGCTGAGAACGATTGAGAATTTTCAGTCAGTGCCACTTCATTTCTTTCAGAAAAGTTGCTGACAGCAGCTTGTAGGGTAGATCTGTCATCATGGTACAGGTTGTAGCGATACAGAACGTGCGTCCAGGTTTCCTCCGCACCACACAAGCAGAGATTGGTGTCAGACAAGCCAAATTTAAATAGTCTGGAGTTGATGGGGCCGTGCCCAGTAAGTATATACGATGTTGTTAGGCTGGGAGAAACCATTGGCGGACGTTCTTGTTGAGAGGGAAGGTAACTGCAGAAACAAAAGAGCGGGTGACTTGACCAGTAATACTGGAATCCCATGGTGATTGCCACACACTGATAAGTTCATTCCAGATTCTCCGTTTCTCGTCTTTGATGTTAGCAGTTAAGTTGCATGAGATGCCGAGAATCTCACCGGGATCCGTGCTTTAGACGATAGCATAGTCTTTTGAAATGACATGCGGGTCTAGTGGTAAGACTCCAGCAAGGACCTGCAGAGCAGCAGAGGACACTGTCCTGCCTACTGAGGCACACTTGGTTTTATTTGGGGGGATGCCTGTTGCTTTTACGAAGCAATTTTTAAACATCCCAATAATCCAAGTAGGAGGAATCGCCAACATGGCTGCCTTACAGTACGGACGTGCCATTTATCGCTCTGCAATAATTTGTCTGAATTATGTGTTTTAAATGTAATACAGTTAAAAATTATTGGTTCTAGTTGAAGACCAACCAACATAGGGTGACTTTTCCAATTTTCTAGGGAAATATAATCTGATTTTTTCGTATTTATCTATTTCCTTTGTTGTGAGACAGGTCACCATGCCGCTCACAACGAAGTAATGGAGAGTGCTCCGATATAACGTGGCTGCCACGTTCAAATCTGATTCAAGACTTGGGAGGATTTGCCAATTAGTGTTCTCTGGGCTGCAAGAGTGCCCCAACATTTTGTGTTACTTCTATCTTTGAGGAACTAAATGTACCATGTGCTTGTGTAACTAAATGTACCATGTGATCAGTGTTTCCCCCCCATTGACATTCCATGGAAGAGACAGATCTCTCTAATTATTGTTCCTGTTGTAAAACTGATTTCACCAGCGTGCTTAGTGCCTTCAAAAACCGTAAGAATAAGTAACCCCGTTTTTCTAGGAGCACTTTCATACCTAGGTGTTTCTTTCCCTCCATAGCTGACAGAGGGGAATAGCCCAAAACTCCCATAACCAACTGTGTGCCTTCAAATTAAGCCATGAACTTGTGGTGGGCATCATTTTCCATCATTTTCGGTGGCTTATCCTACTGTCCTACCATACAGCCGATAATCTGAACTGTACTGGTTATCTCTATTTCGTAAGATGGAAGTAAGAACAGGAAAACACATGATCCCCAGGGCCAGAATGACGACCCTGTTATTGTGGAACCCCAGGACGAAGAGGAGGACCCCCGTTCTGGATCCCAACTCACCAAGTGGAAAAATCACAATCAGTTGATCCCCAAGTTGGGGCGGGAAACATGTTCCCAGACAGGGACTAAAGAACAGCCAGAAATAGCTACATCACAAAGACCTGAAAGAAGACAAACATCAGGACTCACCCCTCGACCATACCATACCAGAGGGTACCATATATGAAAAGACTCTCTTTCTCAAAACCGCACTTGAGAATATTTTCAAAGAAAATTCAAATAGAGTGCCAGCAGCAATCAGATCTGAGATTGTCACAATCTTCCACAAGATGGAGACAATCCTACATGATGAACATCTTGACAAAGAGAGAGCTACCACACGACTACAGGCCTATATGGAATGCGGGGCAAGTCAAATGCCACAGCATGCCAGACACATTCAGAAGTGCTGACGACCCCAACAGCAACGGAAACGCAACAGACAACAACAGACCAGAAGGGGAAGACACTCCTACCAACACCAAACTTGGATACTCAGACCGAAACAAACAGGAAAAATTCCCACAAGCGAAGACCTCAAAGCAAAAGTAATAAATAACATGAAGGAGGACCTGAAGCTAACACGAATAAAAGGGATGAGAAAGATGAGAGACATAGGACTGATAACAGAGAGAGAGAGACCAGGCAAGAAATCCAAAGCATCATTGAAAACCCCGAGATTGATGCCCTTGGATTAACGGCCCAGCCACCCAAAAGGAAGGGACCGAATATATTAATTTATGACGTTAGTCCAGAAATTACGGCCACACAATTAGCTGAAGAACTTTACCACAGAAACCTCCAACCCGAAATTCCGGACAAGCAGCCAAAAGAAGTGATAACATCAAAGTTCCACATAGAGGCGAGAGGAGACTTAAAAACAGCTGGAGTGTGGAACTAATCCCGGAGGCAAGGCAAGTCCTAAAGGACCGGACAAGGGTCTACACAGAATGGGGAAGCTATCGTTTTCGAGAGCGGGTGGCAGTACCGAAATTCTGTAAATTCGGCCACTCCAGCCACGTCTGTTCTCAGATGGTCCTAACATGAGGACATTGCACTGAAAAGGGTCACGAATATAAAGAATGCCCACACAAAGACAAGGAAGCCACATGCACAAATTGTAAAACAATGAAACTCGAATATACACACTCAATCAGGGATCCTAATTGCCCAATCTATATAAAAGCCAAGAGCACCTACCAAAATAGAATCGGTTATGGGTACAAAAATTATGAAATATAACATAACCATGATCAAAATAAAACAAACAAATGTCCAGTTTGCAAAAGCGGTGGATGACCAGATCTGGATCAAGGCTGATGAAGAGAACTTAGACGCTATTATATTATAGGAGCCATACGTCCATGCAAGGCGGGTGGCGGGTTACCCATTACAATGTAAAGTGATCCACACAGAGGAAGACACCCGTGGGTGGCGGTATTGGTCAGAAACAAGAATATTACCGCAACAAGAATAACGTGATGAGTTGGGCACAGACTCCCCAACTCATCACAGCAGTGGGTTCCCTCTACATGGTGGCTCTATACAGTAGACCGGGACAAGAAATAGAGATCGCCATAAACTACCTACGCTACCAACAGAACACCCTGCCAAACGAAAGAATCATAATAGGCGTGGATGTAAACTGCCAGTGCCCGCTATGGTACCGTGCTACAGATGATAGAAAAGGGACAGCAAACGGGCAATACTTGAGAATTACCTGATAGGATCAGAGTTAGCGGTCCTAAACTAGCCACACCAGTTACCGACATTCTGTAACACCCTCTGAGAGGCCACAATCGACATATCCTTAGCCACTAGGAACCAGGCGAACCACGTGGCCCGGTGGAGGAAGCCTGGACCACCGAGTTATAACTTGTACAAGAACAATGACAAGAGCAACGATGCCATAGATATGCAGCTGCCAAAGCGGACTGGCCACTATTCAAAGAACTACTGACCACAGCGATCAACAGTAACCCACTAACCTTGAACCCATTGAACAGCCCGGACGACCTGCAGAAAGGTACTAGAGAACTGATGACAACTATCAGTAACCAAGCAATAAGAAAAAAAACACCCCCAACTTGGGGGCAGTACCCTGGTGGACTCGAGAAATTGCCACGCTCCGGTGGCAAACGATAAAAGCAAGGAAGAACTTTCACAGGGCCCGCAGATCATGGCTCTGAGACAGCAGTATAGGGAGATAAGAAACTGCTATACTGATCCCATTAAGAAGAGCAAAAAACGATCTTGGGAGCTCTTAGTATCTACAGAAGGAAACACTTACCCCTGGGGCCTAATCTATAAGGTAACCACCAACAAAATGCCCAGAGGGGAGGTGAATGCCACCACCAGGACCCAGCAGGAAAACCTTACCACGACCTGGGAGCAGTCGATGGACAACATACCGGACACAATCTACCAGAAACCAGCGATGCCGATACTACGAGCACAGAGTGAAATATGCGAGAGCAATGCCAGTTACACCAATCAGGCAATGGAGCCCCCTTTACCGTGGACGTGCTCAGCGCGGCAGCTAGTCGAGTAAGAAGCAAAAAAACATGATTGAGCCTGAAATCTTAAAGAAAACTGTTGAATTACGCACCGTACCTATTGCTCACCCTATACAACAGATGCTTGGAAGCCGGCCACTTTCCAAAGGCATATAAAACGGCCAACTTAAAACTAATTCCAAAAAACCAAGAAAGCCCAGATGCATATCGACCCATCGCACTGCTCTCGGTGGTAAGTAAAGTATTTGAAAGACTACTTCACAGAAGAATAATTGCCCACTACGGAAAAGCTGGACTCCATGCCGAGAATCAGTATGGCTTCAAGCTAGGGATCTCGACAATGGACGCACTGGGAAACCTACTCAGGACGGTGCAAGAATGTAGAAACAAGTACCTGCTTCTGATCTCGGTTGACTTTGCTGGGGCGTTTGACTCACTTTGGTGGCCAAGCGTCCTGGCGAGGTTGAGGGAGGCACGGGTGCCAATCAACCTATTCAAAGTCATGGAAAACTATTTATCACATAGAAGAGTGGAGATCAATGTAGAATATCAAAAGATCACAAGAGAAGTGCACAGAAACTGGCCGCAGGGGTCGGTGCTAGGACCACTCCTGTGGAATATGGTCTTAGATGAGTTCTTGGTGATGGATTTGGGACCCGCCGGACATAAGCATTCGCTGATGATCTGATATTGACCGTGGGAGCGGATTCCCGGGCCCAGTTGGTAACCCTAGCAAACAAGGCACTACAGCAACTCCGGCAATGGGCCGCAAAACACCAGCTCAAAATTTCACCCATAAAGACCTCTTCAATCCTGCTTAAAGGAACTCTGCAATTGCTACGACTGCCGCAAATCAAAATTGACAATGTTACCATTAAGTTTGTAAACCAACTTAAGTACCTAGTCATGGTCCTGGACAACAACCTCTCGTTCCAGCCGCACCTAAAGTACATAAGAAAAAAAAATCAGGAGCTATTCTGCACTGGTAGCCAGAGTTACTAGGAAAGATTGGGACTCAAAAAAAAAAAAAAAAAAAAAAAAAAAAACCTGACGCTATATTACAAGACAACGTTTCTCCAAGCAATTCCTTACACCTCAGCAATTTGGTTCCCAAAAACTGCATTGGCAGTGAATAGAAGAATCCTGGACATGATCGAAAGGACCATACTCTTAACTACAGCGCATGCATGTAGCACCGTGAGTACCCCAGCACTGCAGGTACTCACTGGAGTGCTTCCTTTGGACCTGGAGGTCGTTCGCACAGGTCTGCTATACTTGCTATCCAGGGGAGTGGCAGCCACACATCTGGAATACACAACTGACCCAACGAACAACCTAAAAGCAGAAAAAACTAGACTACAGACCCATCCGCTAAAATTATGGCAGAGAAGATGGATGGAGACCACCAAGGGCGAAATAACCAGAAGATATCTACCAGACCTCCAGAAAATCTACCCAAAACAGCCAACCTGGTACTTCCCAGGGTACCATATGACATCTCTAATAACAGGGCACGGACCCTACAATGAGAAGCTGCACGGATTCGGACTCACTAAGGGCCCCAACTGTACGTGCGGGGAGACAGAAAGCTGGAATCACATAGTGTACGAGTGCCCACAATATGAAGACCTCAGAGGGGTACATATAACAAAAATAAGATACCTACCAAAAGGACTGGAATCCCATTTCATAGATACTGAGGATGAATATAGAGCATTATCCCAGTTCGCACAAGATCTCTTCATCAGGAGAAGGACATTAATCACCATCTACAATGACTGACATCAAGTACCACTAATGAGACACCAGCCAGGACAATGTAAGGGCTGACACTAAAGATGAGGGGCACAAGGACTGAGTTTTCCCCATGAATGAAGAAACTTGAAAACAGAAATGCAGCAATAGCCATATGGTGATCCGAAGAGGGCACTCTTGTCCCCTTCACCCTTATACCTACATCCTTGGGGGGGACGTTTTCGTCCTCTTCCCTCTTCCCACCCCATATCTTCTACTCTGGTGGGGGCAGGGGCATGCCCACTGAAAACTGGGGCTACCTACTCTATTGGCCCAATATGTCTGTCTTTCTCCCCCCCGCAGCCTTCTGCCTCCTCTCCCTCTCTATCTATATGCTAGAAAAAGCCCTACACACCAAAAACTTAACACGTCTAAATTAGCTTACGCCCATAACTTGGCCTAGCAAAACCAAGCGATTCTACCCCTACGTCCACGCGTTTCTTTTTTGTTTTTCTTTTCTCTCTTTTTTTTTTTTTTAAGGTCCTAACCGCCGAAATCTCAGGAAATTAAGCGGCAGGACCTGCCAGAGTGAAACAGACTACTGGGTTCTTGATCTACCTCCACGGGGCGTAAGTGGGGCAACGTTGGGCCTCAGTAGGGGCCCAGCGGCTAAATAACCAGATGAACAACGGTACAAGGCATCACACATATACTAAGTCCACACACTTTGAAATCTCTGCCTTTTCCAGTCAACTGGTTCACCCACAATGTAAACTACGCCGAGATGGGGGAAACCCCTGGTGCCGTTTGACCCTAAACACACTTTACATGTTAATCCAAGTTGGAAGCGTTTTTTTGTTTATATTAATCGTGTTTTAGTTCTTTGAGATTATAATGTTTTGTACTATATATTAATTTATAATAGTATGTATATTCATAGCTAAATTATGTGAAATCTGTTTATTTGCTCTTGGTCTGGAACTGGGGGTCCTGTGAAATTTAAGAAAAAAATTAAGGGGCACTCAAGATATAAAAGTATGAGAACCCCTGCATTATTCTAATTTCTTGCCTTACATATCAAGGTCAAATTGTATTCGTTTTAATTGCGGTCTCCAGGGTTCCCCTATATGTCGGCAGTAGCATCTGAAAAGGCATAGCCCAGAAAGTGTAGTAAGTAGGAGTGTTTTTATGGTGAGTGCCCTAAGTATCATTGGAGTGTACTTCGGCAGAATTTAACAAGCGTTCAGCAGAAATGAGTCCCCACACACTTTTTTGCCCTTAAAAAAAAAAAAAAAAAAAAAAAGCTTCCAGGTGGTAAATTCCGCTTATGAGCAACAGGCCTAGCCTAAATATTCTAACTTTATGCAGTTTACTCTTCAAATATAAATTTGGCCGTAACCGTTAAAAATCTCATTATATTAGCACTTTAAAAATCTCTTGTATTAGCACTCTTGCATTAAATTGTTTCATTCTTTATTCTAAGGAATAAAATATATCTAGAATAATTCGGAAAATAATTAAAATTATTCAACATATCTTGTACTTCAGAAGAAAAAAATTCAATGATGACGCTCAGTTCCTTATAAATGTGTACAATTAATTACTAATAAATGTACGGTTATTTACGTTTCATTCCTATTAATCACAGAAATAAAAATAAAAAAAAAATCAGTAAGAACGCACCTGAAATGCAACGCACAGTGCACATTACTCAAGGTTACTCGCTGTCATAGCTCTCATTCACCTTACGAGGGCGTTCATGCATTTATGTAACTCATAATTAAAGTGACCAGACGTTCCGGATTATGCGGGACAGTCCCGGAAAACGTCCCGAATTGGACATGTAGCCTCTATATTTAATGGAAAACATAATGCAAATGATTTGGATTATGTTTGCCGAGAACCAATGGTAGGACGAAAAAGTTTTTTTCGGATTCTTCACTAATTCTTCAACGATTCTTGTGAATAATTTTAACAAATAATGAAGAATTATTAAGAAAAATTCACTCGGCGGAAAAATATATTTAATTATATTATTTAATCTGTCTTGTTTTTATTATTAAAAGATTTATTATTATTATTTCACAGAAAAAAACCTAACCTTTTTTTCGGTAAACAAAAATGAAAATCAATTAAAAACATAACCCCTCTAATAAGCGTTTTTTTTTTCCTTTTAATTACAGTTATTTTTCTCAGTTCACATCCTTCACGCAACCTGTTCGTTAGGTAGCATAACACGAGGGGTACCATATTCTGAATTTCAGTCTTTCTGTAAAAAAAAAAAAAAAAACAGTGTGTGTGTGTATGTGTGTGTACACACGAGCTACATATACATTTTTAAGATGCTTGATATTTTATTTTATAAGTTTAGTTAAAAAAAAGTCAATGTATTTAATTTGTATTTTGTATGTGAATATTTTTTATATATAAAAAATTGTGCATATTGTTTCTAGGGAGGTTGAATCCCCCAGATGTCCCACATTGGAATGCTAAGGATCCGGTCACTTTACTCACAATGCCTATTTCAAATGTGCTAATGTGAACAGTGTGAAATACCGATTATGTTTAATAATACTGACAGGATAAGTTATCAAACTGTAACATATTCATAAACAAAATTACAATACAAGTAAGCAACACAAAGTTAAAACAAAACTTTCATAAATAGCTATTCCAATTGCAATTTCTCATTCTCCTTTGTACATAACGTTATATAAATAAATCGACTAATTTCTTTGCATAAATGGTCCTGATGCAAATGCAACAATTTAAATGAATAATTTGGATTAAATGTGAGGTATGCGGTAATGGGAATTTGCGATCCCATTATACTGATATAATAAAACTGTGAAATTGAAAATAAAAACTATATTAAACTTTAAAATAGCATTATACCTTTTGGGATCGGGGACCCCATGCTTTTGTTTAAAAATCGGAAAGTGAATCAATCATTAATATCGATAATTTTTGAAACTAACATGTTATCAATAATTTTACGGAGATTCACCTTGATTTTATATCCGCGTGACTAAACAATTTATAGTCGAAGCTCTATATAACGACCTCGTAGTGGAAATGCGAAAAACGGTCGTTATATTGGAAGGACGTATATTGGTCGTTCATAAAATCAGCAACAAAAGAAGTAAAAGCGAGAATATTTAAAGGTAATTCTACTAATACAATACAGTACAGTATATATAATCTTATTTATAATATGTACTGCAGTAACCCAATTAAACAAGAAAATTATCATTGTAGAGGGCAGTACGGTTACAATTAAATTGTAAATTTCACTACATAGTCTACATACCTGTCAAGACACAAGAGAATTGTTTCATACTATAAAATAATCTGTCAAAACACGCTGTTTCAATGGTAGAGCGTGTTTTACAAGAGAATTACGAAGGTGTGCGATAGCAGTTATTTCACTTTCGCAGTTACGCTGCGCTTGAAAAAAATCGACGTACAAGTTCTAATTCTTGATGACCAGCTTTTACTTCTTGTTCAATCACAGTAGGTTCCTCATCCTCATCACTATAAATTTCAGAAGATTCCATTACGTCTGCAATGAGTTTCTCTTCATTCGTGCATATCCTGAAACATTCAATGTCCGCATCCACTTCTGCGTAATCTTTGAAGCTTAAGTTTCCCTGTAAGTGTAGGTGACGAGGCACACTCATACATTTTTCCCTATTATCGGACTGTTCTTCGCAATTAATAGCATTAGCATTAGCATTAGTAGAGGCATTTGATGCAAGAAAGCAAGCTTATGCAGCATCAGCCAAAAAAAAAAAAAAAAAAAAAAAAAAAAAGTAACATAAATAAATAAAAATAACCACTTCCACTTCACCCCTCTGTTCGTTCGAAATACCTGTCCAGCTGAGCCTTAAACTTATTTAGGCTATCAACTTCCACGACAAGGGATGGAAGTCTGTTCCACCCACCAACCACCCGCTGGCTAAAGGCAAATTTCCGCCCATCTATCCTACATCTGTCTTTCCTCAATTTGAATTTATGCCCTCTCAGGTGATTTTTCTGAGCTAGAGGAAGAATCCCATCAGCATTGAGCATGCTCAAACCATTCAAAGCTTTGTACACCTCTATCAGATCACCCCGCTGGTGCCTAGTTTCCAGACACTGTAATTTGCAAAACTTAAGCCTTTCTTCGTAAGAGAACCCCTTTGTCCCATTCACCAATCTAGTTGCCCTTCTCTGTACTCGTTCCAGCAGCTCTACATCCTTCCTGAAATGAGGCCTCCAGGCCTGTATACAGTACTCTAGGTGTGGCCTGACCATTGCCTTATACAAGGGAATAATCACCTCCTTATCCCTGCTAGAAAAATTCCTATATATCATTGACAATACACCATGAGCTACTCTTGCAGCTCGTCTGCACTGCTCAGAGAACTTCATATCTGCCTGCACCACCACCCCCAGGTCCCTTTCATTCTCTACCACTGTCAGTGTAGTACCACAGAGTTGATACGTTGCTCTGGGGTTGCTGTTTCCCATATGTAGTACTTTACATTTGTCAATGTTAAACTTCATTTGCCACCTCGAAGCCCATCTGCTCAACCTTTCCAAATCCTGTTGCAGCAGCATAGTGTCAGTAGTGTCCTTGACAACCCTGCCAACCTTCGTATCGTCTGCAAACTTGGACATTAAGCCTGATATACCATCATCAATATCATTTATAAATACAGAAAACAATAAAGGCCCCAATACTGAACCCTGAGGGACTCCACTAATAACATTAGTCCACGATGAGCAGTGTCCATTGATTACCACTCTCTGTCTTCTCCCCCTCAACCACCCCTTTATCCATAGCAGCAACTTGCCTCCAATGCCACACTGCTCCAATTTGTGCAGCAGTCTTCCATGTGCAACAGTATCAAAAGCCTTTCTAAGATCCAAGTATATAATATCAAAGTTATTCCCTGCATCCAGTTCTTTTGTGACTGCATCATAGTATCCAATCAAATTGGTCAGGCAAGACTTCCCCTTAACAAAACCATGCTGTGTCCTAGCTATAACTGAAGTCTTGTCTAGATGATCCTGCAGTGCTTCTTTCACCAGTGCCTCCATTAATTTTCCGGGAACAGAAGTTAAACTCACAGGTCTATAATTACTTGTGTCAGCCTTTGATCCCCCTTTGTGAATTGGGGTCACATTTGCACATCTCCAGTCAATGGGTACCTCCCCTGAGTCCAAGGAAGCTCTCATAATTATGGCTAAGGGTTTGCTTACCTCCTTTGCTGCCTCCTTTAATATAACTGGATAGATCCCATCCACCCCAGGTGCCTTTCTTGTGTTTATCTTCAACAATTTCTCCTCCACTTTGCTCTCAGTTATTACAAGATTCTCTAGCTTACTGCTAGAGTTGAATACACCTCTGGCATTCCCCTCGCTGAATAACTCCTCATGTGTGAATGTCGATGCAAAATATTCATTTAGTTTGTTAGCTACCCGAGCAGGGTCATCAACAGTTGACCCATCGATCTCAAGTGGACCAATCTGATTCATCCCCTTCCTTCTAGAGTTTACATAAGTAAAGAACTCTTTGCTGTTTTTCTTCGCATCCCTTGCCAAGGATCTCTCGTAATCTGCCTTCGCCTGCCTAACCTCCTTTGTAACTTGGTTACAGATCAACTTGTATCTATCATAGGCGTCCGTGTCACGCGTTAATTTGTATGTATCCCATGCATTTTTCTTCTCTGCCATATGCCTCATTAGTTCATCTGACAACCATTTAGGCCTAAACCTTGAACAATATTTCTTAGTTGGTATGTAAAGCCTAGTAGCTTCCACGATAAGTTCTTTGAATGCTTCCCATTTTGAATTTGCTGTTGGCAATATCATCAGTTGATCCCACTGTATAGAATTTAAATACTGTCTCAGTCCATTGTAGTCGCCTTTACGAAAGCAATACCCCTTCCCTTTACCCCTAATGGTAGTTACCTCTTTGAGTTACTCCCACTTCAGCACACTGTGATCACTGCCACCAAGTGGTTCATTTATCTGCAGATTCTTAATGCATGAAGAATCACTACTGATAATCAAATCAAGAGTATTACTCCCTCTAGTTGCCTCCCGAACATGCTGATGTAGAAAACAATCATCCAATAAATCCACAAAAGCCTTGCTACTGTGTGAGTGACCAGCCCCCAAATTCCAGTCAATATCTGGGAAATTAAAATCCCCCATTATAAGACTCTCTGATTTACTGGCCCACTCTATTTCTCCGAACAGTTTCTTATTATACTCATCAGAGTCATTAGGCCTATAGCACACTGCTACTCTCAATTTTGATCTCCCAATGCTTATGTCACACCAAACTGACTCGACACTGCACTGTCCAGCGATGTCGACTGGCTTCACTTCCTTGGATTTTATGTGTTTTTTAACTAATAGCATAACCCCTCCTCCCTTCCTATCCTGTCTATCCTTTCTGTAGACATTGTACTCCCCAAATTCCAGTTCTGCATTTCTTATATCTGTGTGACACCACGTCTCTGAAATCCCCACAATATCTGCCTTTGATGTTTTGAGCAATACCTCAAATTCATCAAATTTATTTACTAAACTCCTAGCATTGGTGTACACACAAGTATACATGCACCTGTTCTTTTTCTTAGCTACCCTAACACAACCCATGTGTTTACTTGTACCCCAATGATTCCCAGCAGTCTCTGAAATATCCTGCATCTTATTTTCCAGGCTGCGGCTCATTCCAATAGAAGCAGTGCAAGAATCACTTTCACCTCTGCCAGTGGCTACTGTTAATCTATTAGTCCTTGTATCCCCCCAATCTAGCAGTTTTCCGACCCACCTAACATTGCCTCGATAGCATCAGCAAACATTCTTGCACCCTTTCTATTTAAGTGTATCCCATCCCTGTAGAAGCAGTCTCTCCTGTTAACAAGTACAGACCAGGCTGAAAAAAATTCTACCCCTTGAGCCCTGCACAATCTTTCCAGGGCCGAATTGATTGACAGGGCTCTCATCATATACTCCCTCCTATCGTGTCTGGGCAGAATTGCAGACACTTTCAATTTCAACCCTAATTCACGGCTTTTTTTCATCAGTGACCTGTACTTGTCAAGTAATTCCGCCGGTCTCCTACTCTTAATGTCATTAGTGCCAACGTGTACAACTATATCACCTTTTGTGCCCTTAAAAGATGATATCCGCTCTACAACGTCATCAACTTTTGCCCCTGGCAGACATACCCTGGTCCTATTCCACCTATCCTTTTTACAAAGCATGTTTCCCGTTTCCCTGACAATAGAGTCACCAACTCTGACAATAGAGGAAGAAACGTGTGAAACTTCACACATTGCATCATTCAAGGCGATAAATCCAGCACGTTGGCGATCACTTTTTCATCCTTTTCCATCAACAAACTTTCCATCAAACATTCCCTGCAGGATATCGATTTCGCATTGAATTTTGCTTTCAAGACATAGCGGTTTCAAATGTGGGAGGAATGTAAGTCCTAAGTCCAGGATTAATCCTAGATATTTCAGTCACAATGCTCTTATGCGAGTGCGGGGTTGGAGGATAGCTGGTCGGACGTGTTTGCCTTAGCTTTGAAGGCTGTTGATTGCTGTGTTAATTTAGTGAGTTTAATCCCATCGTCATCGTTTATTTTGTGTTTTCAAAGTTATATTAATATTTAATCAGAGTTATTTACTAATCAAATAGTTATTTCCTTAACCTGGTGAAAGTGCAATCTAATTACAGTGGGGAAAAAAAAAGACAAAAGCAATAACGCAGTATCAAGTTACTGACGACTGATTTGCAGTTAGTGTTTATTGCTAAAGTTGATAAGTTAATAGAATCGAACTTCTTGCCTACATTATATGCGATTGCTTCGGATATTATTTTCCCCTACACTGCAGCATGGAGGGGAAATCGAGGAGAAAATCATTACAAACTGGGGGGAGGGGTGATGAGGCTTCTGCTTTTCCCCCTCTATCCTCTAGCGTTCCCAGGTTGAATTCAGAACAAATTAAGAAGTTAGAAGGTAAATATCGCAAGAAAAAAAGTACTAAAGTTGTGAATACAGTGTCAAATTTGAATGGTTTGCAAGGAACAAGTGATGTTGCCCCGCAAAATACTGATCAAGTAGATGTAGTTGGAGAAATTACAAGTGTGACAACTGAACAGGGGGTGCGAATAAGTGATGAACTAGATGTTGATATTCAAGGTTTGGTTGAGGTTGGGTTTGACGATTTTACAGATCTTAATGTAGATGGTGATTCTGATAGTTCATATGGAGATATTGCAAGAAGAAGTACAGGAACCAATGTTCGTGAAAGTGACATCATTGTGTCAAATATTCAAGAACAGAGGTTATGTTATGACGTGTCAACTGTGTATGAGTTAATCACTAAGTTAAAGAAGCAAGTAGTAAACTACACTACAAGTGAGTCGAGCAAAATAACAAAGACGGCATCAAACTTTATATTAGATAAGTGGGTTGACATTGAAGTTATTGCAACAGCTGTGCTGATTGATAATGAAAGACTAAAAGCAAAATTAGAAGAGATGGAAGTTAGAGTTGCTCATTTTGATGAAATTGTGAGGGGCCAACCATTTCCTCCTGCTCATGAAGAACAGCAAATTTTCGTTGATAAGGTTAAAACATACAGTAGTGTAGTTAAGGAAAATATAAGTGATGGTAATGAAGACAGTAAAATTGGTAATAGATGTGGGGGGGGGGGAAGAAGTAATAAGCAGAAACAGGTGAACACTTTAATATTAAGGGCAGGTGTTAATGCACAATTTACGAGTAGTCAGGAGGTCAAGGAAGTGGTATTAAATGCCTTAAAGGATGATTTTAAGGAAATTAAAGTGAGAAACCTGCGAACAATACGAAATAAAGGTGTTTTGATAGAAACAGACAATAAAGACGATTTGAACAAAATAATAAGTTCAGAGACTTTTAGTTAGTAAGGGTATTAATTATAAGTTGAAAACAAATAATCCTTCCATACTGGTGTATGATATACCCAAGGATATTACGAGGGATGAAATAGTTGAGGACTTATATGTAAAGAATTTGAAGGACTATGGTTACGATCTCGAAGAGGTAAAGAATGGAGTTGTATTTAGATTTAATAGTGGAAACATGTTAAAAATAAAACTTTCTAGAAAACAGAAAAATCGAAATAACGGCACCTTGGATCCCCGAAGGTGCCGTTATTTCGAAAGTCTACTGTATTTGAAGCGTTCTGTAGGCGAATATTGTAATAAAAAAGTATAAATTCAGATTAAGAGGTAGAAATTTATGGTCGTTATAGAAAATCCTTTTATTTTCGATGTCGTTATATTGAATGTAAAAAAGCATTAGGTTAATGAGAAATTGGCCGGGACCAAACACATAGGACGCGTTAACGTGCTGGGACGTTAAAAAGACGGTCGCTATAACGAGCTTCGACTGTATTACTAAAATACATGTACTAAATTATGCATACTTCAGTCTTTAATACGAAGCAATAAATAAAACCAACGTTTGCTAAGTACAGCCGGTTTAAAAATATTATTATTGCTTTGTATATTAAATTACATTCAGATTCTAATATACACATATAACATCCAAGTATTTACTTGTGGCACAATCCCAGGCATACTATGTCCTTCAAATATAAATGAAGAGACATTCTACAATATACGTATCCTATTCTTCAATTAGATTAGATTAGAGAAATGTAGATTAGATAAAAATATCTATTTAGTAGGTTATATCTTGGCATCATCAAATAAATAGGGTATACAGAAATTTCCAACAGTTGATAACATTCTAGTCTATATAGTATATACAGCGCATTATCCTACCAAAAATATTCGGACACCCCTTCCAATGTAGTGAACGAAACGAAGGAGTGTATACAAAACAGGAACAGGTTTAATAATGTGCAGGCAATGGCAGAGATAGAGCAACCAAGCGGAATGAATTTTTAAATTATTGTAAGATGGCATAAGAACAATTTGTCGTTGCTAGAAGCCGCACGTTTGATCTTTGCAAAGTCAATTGTTGTCGATGTAGTGAAAAGATAAAGAACGAGAAAAACTTTTGAACAAAGTGAAGGATAGAAATTTCCATCCCCGGAAAAGTAGTGAAAGTGAACTGTTGGACGCCTTTGAAAAACATTATGTTGGTACTCCTATGTCAACAAGTCATCGCAAGTTCATCCACGGTCCGAAGGTTGCTGCACGTCATTATTTCATGATAAAGCTGCTACTCACTACTCCCAATGAACCCCGACACCCTTGTACCATGGAAATATGTCATATGAAGCGATAAGGAACGTTTCACAGTCTTCAGATCACTCGTTTAGGTTTTGATGTGAAGGATGTCATCTACTGTAGCATATTGTGCTTACAATGAAGCTCGAAATAGAATATTGGGTCATGATGTGTGGCTGCTTCAAAAGGTCCAGACTCAGACCGTTGGCTGCAGTGCAGCAAACTATCAATGCTGGTGGTTTTTGACACTGCAATCAACTATTAAAAACCATCGTATGCCGGCATCTGAGAAATTTCATGATACCCATAATTCGGCAGTTCTATGAAATTGGGTCGGTTTGAGGAACATGAAATCCAAAAAAAAATGGTGGGCTGAGTCCAGCATTCGAGTCGATCGATCGAACACCTAAGAAATGAACTGGAAAATCCAATCATGGAATAATACACCTCCTCTATAGCTGAAATGGAGTTGCACTGAATATTGAATGGGCACAACCTGGTTTGCAACTGCCTGCCACAATGTGGTTCCAAGACGGACCGATGTTGCCATTAGGAGAAAAAGTGTGCACACACCTTATTAATGTGTTCAACAAAGCTAGATTTTTTTTCAAACGTGATGGTGTCCGAATACTTTTGGGGGGGGGGGGATAGTGGAGCAATTACATCTTACCTTAGCAAATTTAGTTTGCCACTGCTGTCAATTTCAGGTGATATCTGAATCGGCGTTTCTTGCTTCATACATTCTTTAATTGTGGATATCCATGTTTCTACCAGGGGTACGTCGCATATATCGTAATCTACAATAAATTGCATTCATTATTGGTATTTATAAAAATACATATTTAGTTTAAATAAAGTAACAATAGCAATAAATCATACTACAAACTCTGAAGCCGAAAATGATATGGAATGTAATGGCTATACAGTCGAATCTAAACTATCCGGGGTGACTCTTTTTTTTTTTAATTTTACCGGACCGGAGGATCCACAAAATGAAAGAAAAACTGGTAAATTTATTTGCAGGCATACTGGAACATTATTTATAATAGCATACAGTAGCATGAGAAGTTTTCACATAAAATACAAAGTAAACAAAGTAAAATACAAACCGATATGTCAAGAGATGCAATTTGCCGTGAAGTAAATTTATAATACCAAAAACATTCTGAACAAATTATTTAAATCTATGTTTAACAACATATATATATATATATATTTTTTTTTTTTTTGGCTGGTGCTACATAAGCTCATACGCTTGCTATCTTGCATCACATGCCACGATTGCTACTACTACATGATATAAATAATACGACCAGGAAACGTGGAATTCGTTACCACACCAGTAAAAGATTTCACATATATCTTTTGTGTTGTTTGATTATGACTAACTTCCTCAGGCTGTAGGGCTAAGTTAATCCGACATCAAATAATGAAGGATCTGCTGAATTAAATAATTATGATTAATAATTACTTTTTAAAAATACAATTTTGCTGTATGCAAAATTGCATGCATAAACTAGTGGCAAGGTTACTACACGGGTTTTTTTTTTGTTTTTTTTTTTATGAAAACCCCAAACACGAGAGGTATTAGAACCTATATAGTACTTAGTAGCGTGCATGGGTTGGAGGCTGAGAAGTGGAAAGAAGACATTTGTTGACATTAAACTTGAACTTCTGTAGACTGTAATTTTCAGGAAATACATATGAAGGAAGTCTGTTCCAGAAAATGGCAGTCGAATGAAAAAAACGAAAAACGTTGGTTCTGTGAGTTTGAAGTTGGACAGTAAATGGATGTTGGCTGGTGGCGGCACGTATTCAAACTGTTTTGAAAGAGAGAGCGGGAATTATAGAAGCCAATTCAGAAGAACAGTGCTCATGGAAATATCTGTAGAAAAGGCATGCAGTAAAAACAGTACGCCTATGAGACAGAGAGTGGAGAGATTCTATTAGATATCAGTCATTAATTAACCTAACTGCCCTCTTCTGAATGGAATCTAGAAGTCTGAGAAGCCTAGAAGCCTTTTGGGGCACTGCACCAGATGTGGGAACAATATTCCATAGAAAGACGGATTTGCAATTTTTACAGAGTGAACAGCTGTTTGGAAGAAAAGTAACGCCGAGATCGAAAGAGAAAATCAAGTCTTTTTGATGCAGAGGAAGCAATACTTGTAATGTGTTGTGCCAAGAGAAATTAGAAGTCAGGGTAATCCCCAAAAGAGATATATCATCTTGCCTAGAAATCGGAGTGTTACCAACCAAAGATAAGCACAGGATCAGAAGAATCCTTTTTGCGAGATATAAGACAGGACTGAGTTTTATAAGGATTGAAATCAACTTAGTTATCTTTGCCCCAGTGGAGAATTACCTGGAGATTGGCATTTAAAGAATTGGAGTTGTCTTTATCGTTCTCCCACCAGCAATCACTCGACACTTTTTGACTTCCTTCTAATTTTCCTAAAAGTGAGGTAATTTTCCTTGGTGATTTTAATATTCACAAGACAAGCTAGTTTCACTTTTCTAGTTACACGTACGACGGACTGAGATAGCCGATTTCAGGCTTTTGCATTTACTAATGACCTCGCATATCTTATTCATTTACCTACTAGAATACCAGACAATCTTAACAACACACCCAATCTTCTTTTTCTCAAAAACTGCCCTTAAAGTATACGGTCAACGTTAGTGTTCTCTGGCACCTCAAATCACAAAATCTCGTATATCTAAACCTTCGTTTTACAATAAATGTGCTAAGCTTGTTGAAGTAAGAATGTAGCATATCGCAATTAGCGTGCATCTAAATCTCCAGCCTCATTTTCTAGCTACAATAATGCTCGCAGCAATTCTAAAACAGTTATTAATCAATCCAACTGTATTGTGAAAACGGTATGAGTAGAAAACTTGCTTCTTGTTCAACGAGTAAAACTTGCTTCTTAGTAATCGAGTCTTCTGTTCTCTTGCCAAAGCTACTGGCTGTAAATTCTGCTTATCTCCACTTTAACCTCTGTCATAACCTAGCTTTTTCTTTCTCCTGCATCCAGATCCTCGTACACAAATTCTACCATACCCAATACACTCAACGCCTTCCATGATCTTCTGACGGAAAGACAGAAGAATTCTAAACAATTTGATGCCAAGAAAACTACAAGTCCTAATGGCATGTGTCCAACTGTTCTCAAAATCTATGCTCCTCCTGAATTTGTTCCTGTTCCAGTTTATTGCACTGGTGTTTTTCCTTCTGCCCGTAAATTTGCTTATCTCCAGCCAGTTCCAAAAAACGAGTGACAAAACCCTCCAATCCAAATATCGCCCTGTTGCCCCTATCGCTACTCTTTCCAAAGTAATGGAGAAATTTATCAATTGCCAAGTGAAGTGTTACGAGTGGTATAGATCCCACCTTTCTCTTCTGATTAAATTAAACCTTTATTAATTGATAAAACCAATATTAGCCTGGCTTCCTTTATTGCTGATATCTATATTATTAATCGAGTACTTGTATTTTAATCAATACTGTTAATTCCATCAACAAGGATGGAGACCAGTAGAATCAAGCAAATATTATTCAAAATTAGAGTTAAAATATTAAGAACGTTAAGAAAAAGCCCACCCACTCGTGACTAGCATAGAAGAAGCCATGTAGATGTACATGCCACATAAGCTTAGGTTTGCATTCACAACCAGCGGTAGATTTCCGTTGTAAGGTCAGGAAAAGATCAAGAAAAACTATCTTCCCTTATAAAAATGCGAGAGCTTCACAAATATGGGATGACACCAGAGCGGGGTGTAGAATGGTGTAGAGTGGGGAAAAATTGTTTTCCCACGTGTACAGCAAATACCTTGACTCTATCTAAGTGTTTTCTGGTGTTAAGTAACATTCTTGCTTGCCCAAGATGGTCAAGATTGTGCATGCGATGCGCAGAGCCACAGTGGTGACTATACCAAAAGAATTGTGATGTACCTATGGTTCGATGGATGTGGAAATTTTTGGAGGATTGGGTGTTGATTTCTTATGCATCACGCGCTGTTCAGGCACTTGGGATCTGACCTCGGACTTAGAACATCCAATGAGAGAGAGTAGTTGTCTAAACATAGAGCTGCTCCAGGTTTAAAAGGGTGGCCTTAGCGGGAGCCAAAAGAGAAGTTGGGGTTATTTTGTGCGAGTGGTTGAGAAAAACTAGTCGGTCAGTCTTTTTGGAAGTGTGTTAATGTTGAAGAGAAAAGTGCGGCAAAAGGAACTGGATGCAAAAAAATAATTTTGATATCATATATTTGGATTTCAGGAAAGCTTTTGACACTGTTGCGCATGGAAGACTATTGTACAAATTGGAGCAGAATGGTATTAAGGGTAAGTTGCTACAATGGATAAAAGGATGGTTAAATGGGAGAAGACAGAGCGTGGTAATCAATGGGTGCTGCTCTTTGTGGACTAATGTTATTAGTGGAGTCCCACAGGGTTCGGTGTTGGGTCCACTGTTGTTTTGTATATTTATCAATGGTATTGATGAAGGAATATCAGGCTTAATGTCGAAGTTTGCAGATGATACAAAGGTTGGCAGGGTTGTTAATGACAGTAATGGCAGTGTGCTACTGCAACAGGATCTAAATAATTTAGGCAGATGTGCTAAGAAGTGGCAACTGAATTTAACCTTGACAAATGCAAAGTAATGCATAGTAGAAGTAACCCCAGAGAAACGTACCAACTGTGTGGTACTACACTTAAGGTGGTAGAAAATGAAAAGACCTGGGAGTAAATGTGCAGTCAGATGTGAAGTTTTCTGAGAAATGCAGACAGGCTTCCAGGGCAGGTCATGGGGTTTTGTCAATGGTATTTAGTAATTTTGCTAGCAGGGAAAAGGAGGTGATTGTCCCTCTGTATAAGGCAATGGTTAGGCCAAGCCTTGAGTACTGCGTACAGGTCTGGACGCCTCATTTTAGGAAGGATGTAGATTTGCTTGAGCGTGTACAGAGAAGGGCAACAAGATTGGTGAGGGGAATGAAGGGATCCTCTTACCAAGAGAGGCTTAAGTTCTGCAAACTTTTTTTTTTGGCTGATTCTGCATAAGCTCATACACTTGCTTTCTTGCATCACATGCCACTACTACTACTACTACTACTACTACTACTAGAAGTATAGAAGAAAAGCGGAATCCAGAGAAGCAAGAAAGCAGGGAGAAAACGCCCGAATAGAGAAACCAGCACATAGAGTCAAGAAAGAAGATAAAAGGGGTAAGCAGAAAAGCTTTATTATGTGTAAGATGTGTTTGTGAAAGGCAAACCTTTAAATGGAATAATAATGGAGTAACTAAGTTTTAAAAGAAGATGATTCTTTCCTATGATTTACTTTGTTAAGCATGACATGTATTATATGTCGCGGAACATAATTTTGGAGAATAGCATGAATAGTAATTGGTTAATACAAAGGTTTGATTATCCCATTTACTTAAATATTATACTAAGGGATAAGTTAAGAGTAGGATGTTGATATTCAAGCGATGGCGATGGCTATATATATATATATATATATATATATATATGAGAGTTTTATATGTTAATGGTATGACCCTTTGTAATGGGGTATAATATAACCAAATGAATCATTGTAATACTTTATATTTTCGAACATCGTCTGCGTCTGCAACGCAGACGCAGCCCCTTGAGTATGGGATGAAAACCCTTTTTTTTTCCTGAAAGATAAAAACACCATGTTGTTTTCCTCTGTTGTTGAGATCTCAAAATAAAATCTGTATTCTTAAAGTTTTTCCTTCCCAAGATCCATCTGTTCTTGAAAATCTGAAAATTAAACCTATGTGGTTCCTTGAAATTTTGTCAGGTTTATGGTGGTTTGTAAAATCTATTCCAAAGTAAAATTTAAGATTTATCAGTTGTTAAAAGGTTATTACCTGTTCTTGAAAAGCTGAAAATTAAACCAATGCGCTTCCTTGAAGTCTTGTCTTGTTTGTGTGCGGGATTAAAAACTTTTTTTTTCGTAAAAGATAAATTCCTTGCTGTTTCCACCTGTAGTTGAGATCTGAAAATAAAACTATGTATTCTTAAAGTTTTTCTTGACCCAAGTTCCACCTATTCTTGAAAAGATGAAAATTAAAACTGTTTGTTTGAAGTCTTATGAAGTTTATCTGCAATGATTATGGTTTGAAACTTAATCCAAACTATTAAAAATGTTGGTAGATGACATGTACAAAATCATTTCTTCTGAACCCCTAGTGGTTCTGATATCCGTTTGTGTTCATTTATGCAAAACTATTTCTCAGTGAGTGCAGTTAGTTTTTCCTCAAGATTGTAATTTTGCCGTTTTAGTTGTTAGCATCAGATGTTAATGTAGAAATTCTCGACGTTTTAGCTGTCACAACAATAAAAGTGTATATTAAGCATCAAGTGTACTTTTCTTTAAATTGGTTTAAGTGAAAATTACCAACGTTAAAAAGGTTGGCATTTTAGGTTACTTTCGATGTTACCTCAAGAACAAAACAGTATATTTTAGCGTTATCAAGTGTGGTTTTGACTACTTAAATTTCAAAAAAAAAAAAAAAAAAACAGTTTTAATGGTTCATTCAATTGTACCTACAAACGATTTCTGATTGGTTGAAAATATAACCTGATATTTATTTCCCTTCTTCAAAATGAAATATATTTTGTTTTTTCCCACGTCCGTTTGTGTTCATTTCTCGCAAAATTATTTCTCAGTGACTGCAATTACTTTTTCCTTAAGATTGTAATTTTGCCGTTTTAGTTGTTAGCACAAGATATTAATGGGAAAATTTCCAACTTTCAGTTCGGCGATTTAGCTGTCACAACAACAATAAAAGTGTATATTAAGTGACATCAAGCTTGCTTGCTTGCTTAACTGAGTTCAAGTGAAAATTACCAACGCTAAAAAGATTGGAATTTTAGGTTATTTTCGCTGATACCTCAAGAATAAAACTGTATATTTTAGCATTATCAAGTGTGCTTTTTGACTCTACTTAAATTTCCAAAAACAAACGAAAACGCATGTTACAAGTTTCGTCAAGCAATTGAAGTGTGTATGCAAAGCCGACATGTTTCTTTTAGTGACCACCAAATGACAATGTTGTTTTCTCAAAAACTGAAAATTACCAATATTAACGGTAACATCTGCTTCTTAACAGGCCAGCAAATAACATCAACAGTTTAGCAATTAAAAAAATATATTGTGCTTGTGTCTGTGAGTGATTGAAAATATATTCATGTATGATTCCACTGTATCTGCAACTCACGAGCGTTTGTCTGTTTGTTTTCACAATCTCCGGATCGACTTAATGGTAAAAATTCCTAAAGTTAGAAGTTTAAGATTGAATTTAAAATCTACTTAAGCTTACTCTTAGTAAACACAGGCGCTGATAACATTTACAAAAGCCAAAAACTGTTTAACAATTTAATAAGGGTATGGTGACTAAAGCTTTTGTTTTGGAATCGCACAGTCAAATTGAATCAAAAATTCACCAGGACTGCTACACTGTGGAAGCAGAATTGTGCAGTTGCTCTGCAAAGCACAAACACACAAAACGATAGAAAGAACGCAATTTCTTTTTAATCCCCCTTTGTTTGTCACGATGTGAACATGCAATGTTTCTCTCTATGCTCACATTAAGTGTTTGTTTAGTCTTTAATTTTGAACCACACAGCCAAACTTGGTTTTAAAAATAATTTGTGTGCTTGTTGTTTTCATTTCATGATGTTTTCCCTAACATCGACAAAAAAGTCAAGCTATGTGGTGCTGCAACTCGATTATGACTTCGAAATGAATAGTAATTTCTTATCCAACAAGCTAAATTTGATAGTTTTTCACATTTCGTTTTCGTTCAGTTAAAAAGTAAGTCATATTTAATCATGTCCATATAGAGATACAACACATGTTCAGACCGGTAATGAGCTGCAGAATCAACGGGATAATTTCCTCCTACTTTGCTAGTCACCAGATTTTGTTTTCTGAAAAATAAATGTTGTGATTGGTCAATAACAAAGCAGTTCTCAATTCTCTCTCGTACTTTAAAACGGAGAACTTGAGCGATGTTTTCATCGCTCTCTTGGTTAGCCCAATAAATTATTCTTTGTAAATTTCTATCTATCTGTGAGGTTACTTAGTATTATCAATAGAAAAAAATAAGCCTTTAAGTGTTAAACATATGACAATAAGAACATAACTAACTGTTAAATTTTTAATCTTAAGCTTTTACTTTGGAATTTTTTTTACACATTAAGTATATTTCAGAAAAATACGCTCATTGCTGGTAGAGTTGACAAGGTGTGTCAAAGTTACTACCACACACACATACACAGTGAAATTCCAACTTTTATTCTTGTGGTGAGAACTAAAATGTCAAATTTAATGATGGTAATTTCCACTTTAGCATTTTGTGTTAACAACTAAAATCGCAAAATTAGAAATAAAGAGGGAGAGAAGAGTCGGTTGGCTTGAATTGTGCACTTATGTGTTTTAATCGTAATGCTATTTCATAATATCAAAGAATTTCTTTCGTAGTAAGAAGAACAACATTTTGTCCTTTTTCTCTGATTCCAATGGTGCGGATTGAGTTTGAAATTATATGCAAGCGGGAACCATACAAACTTTGCACACAAGAACAGTTGACAGAATGTAAGTTCATATTGTCACATTGTTTTCTGAAATTTAAAATTTCCAAAGTTTGACATATCAGACTAAGTTTAGTTTGTGAATCTCTTTAAACAGTTAAGTTTATCTTCTTAGCAGTTAATTTTTAAAGTTTTATTCTGTCAATGCTTCTTATCCTTAAAAATAAAGAAACACAGACACATAAAATTGAGAAGCATAGTTTTATCGACTACCTATATACACATAAAATGGGTTTAAATTCGTTGTGAACTGAACATGAGCGCACTGCACAAAGACACTCTATGATAATTATTTCTGGAAAAAAATGATGATCAGTCTTCAATTGTTGGTGTTAGTGTCTTCAATGATATCTTTTAGGTTTTGAAATTGTGCTGTTAGTTTGCAAATTTTGTGTTTTCACATCAGCATCGTTATTCCTTTTGTATGTTCGCTTTTTTTTACTTACTGTTAGTTACTTTTCATTAACATGAGATCTGCAATTCTACCTATTACAGAGAACTTCTAAGCAACTCTGAAGAGGGTTAACTAGCTGCAAAAGCAATGTTGGCTCTTTTGCGTCCGACTCGAGCCGTTCCTGGGATAAAATGATTGACGGGTGTTGTGTTGAGCTTAGCAGGGATATACGCATTTGGGCTTGTTTGTGAGGTTAAAACTGAGTTAGCATCAAAAGGGTCAATAAAGTCCGAATGGCACAAATCTTCATATGTTATTTTTATGACTATTAATTGGAGCTAATGTGATAGGGGGAAATCTAAAACCATACATACGTCTTCCCAAAAAAAGTCAGTATCTCGAGTTAAAAGCAAAAGGACGAAATGCTCTTTCCACTTCTCCTCCGAAAATCGTACGCCCGATGAAATTATCTTTAAAAATTCGAATCAAAATCGTTGGCTGTGACTTGATGGAAACTCCCCTCAGGCACGAGTTCAGTATTTCCTAATGAATGCTCACTACTGTGAGCGTTAAGTTTAACACTGAAAATCGAGTTGCTTGTGATCAAGCAGAAAGTTAATAATGTTTAAAACACCAAAAGTACTTTGCCTATTTGTTACACAGACTAAACAAACCACAAGCATTGAAATTTTTCTCCTTAAAATTAGAGATTGTTCATAATTTCCAGAGTGATAGTTGGTGCATGATCCATGATATAGAAGTTCCGAGTTTCGAAAAGAACCAGTTCCAAAGTCGCAGCTCCCAGTACTAGTTCCGGGAATGTGCGAGCGATATGTGGGTTAATAAAACCTTATTTCTCTATTTGTGTGTGTTGGGGTTAAGAGGTATCTGTGATTACTATCTGTTTCTCGGTAGACTGCAAAGATATGTGAGTAGTTAAAATAAACTCGCTCATCTATGTTTCTGATATAAACGTGCATTTTTCAATGAAAACTCAGGCGAAAAATAACAATTTAGCCATTTCGGGTTTAATTAAACGGAAATGTCAATTTTAATTCAGATTACAGAAGCGAAAATGCACTGTTACGTATAATTTTATTCTATATACGTCAATTTTTTATTCAGCTAATATCAGGAAAATATATTGTTTCCATACAGACTACATTTTGGATCTATCAGAAAATCCTACTCACATGTCTTGAAGATAAAACCGGGTGATTTCATTCTCTTTAAACACACCGGAAACGATCTCGGAACGCGTCAAATCTTCAAAGCTATATTCTTGAGCAGATATCAGTCAAACTGGTAGAAACGGCATGTACAGGGGTGTTTTGGCTATGAATAAAGAACTGCGTTCTTTCAGTCGATTTAAGTTGTATATGGTTTGTGCTTTCATACAGCTAAGTGGAAAAAATATTTTCTTGTTTGCTTCACAATGTGTAACCTTGTGGTATAGTTGACATGGTGATGAATATATTTCAAGTGAATAATACGAAAATCTTGAAATGTATGTGAATTATCGTTTTGTGTGCTTTGCAAAGCAACTGCACAATTCTGCTTCAACAGTGCAGTCCTAGTGAGTTTTTGATTCAATTTGATTGTGTGATTCCAAAACAAAAGCTTTAGTGACTATATCCTTATTAAGTTGTTAAATAGTTTTTGGCTTTTGTAAATATTATCAGCACCTATATTTACTAAGAGTAAGCTTAAGTAGATTTTAAATTCAATCTTAAACTTTTAACTTTACAAATTTTTTACCATTAAGTTAACCGGAGATTGTGAAAACACAGAGACACGTGTGCTCGTGCATTGCAGATACAGTGGAATCATACATGAAAATGTTTTCAATCACACACACACACATGAGCACAATAATTTTTTTTAATTGCTAAACTGTTGATGTTACTTGCTGGCCTGTTAAGAAGCAGATGCCACCATTAATATTGGTAATTTTCAGTTTTTGAGAAAACAGCATTGTCATTTGGTGGTCAATAAAAGAAGCACATGTCGGTTTTGCATACACACTTCAACTGCTTGGTAAAACTAAGTGGTTAATCGTAACATGTGTGTTTTGGTTTGTTTTAGGAAATTTAACTAGAGTCGAAAAGCACACTTGATAATGCTAAAATATAAAGTTTTTTATTCTTGAGGTAACATCGAAAATAACCAAAAATGCTAATCTTTTTAACTTTAGTAATTTTCACTTAAACCAATTTAAAGAAGTACACTTGATGCCACTTAATATACACTTTTATTGTTGTGACAGCTAAAACGTCGAACGTAACGTTGGAAATTGGGACATTAACATCTTGTGCTAACAACTAAAACTGCAAAATAACAATCTTGAGGAAAACTAACTGCATTCACTGAGAAATATTTTTGCAAAAATGAACACAAACGGACATCAGAACCACCAGGGGTCCAGAAGAAATGATTTTGTACATGTCATCTACCAACATTTTTAATAGTTTGGATTAAGTTTCAAAGATACAAACAGACAGTTTCACTATATTTTACACATCAAGTATATACAGAGGTTTCAGAAAACCATAATCATTGCAGATAAACTTCATAAGACTTCAAACAAACACAGTTTTAATTTTCAGCTTTTCAAGAATAGGTGGTCAAGAAAAACTTTAAGAATGCATACAGTTTTATTTTCAGATCTCAACTACAGGTGGAAACAGCAAGGAATTTATTTTTCAGGAAAAAAAAAAGTTTTTCTTCCCGAACACAAACAAGACAAGGAAGCACATTGGTTTAATTTTCAGCTTTTCAAAACAGGTAATAACCTTTTAACAACTGCTAAATCTTAAATTTTACTTTGGAATAGATTTTACAATACACCATAAACCTGACAAAATTTCAAGGAACCACATAGGTTTAATCTTCAGCTTTTCAAGAACAGATGGATCTTGGGAAGGAAAAACTTTAAGAATACAGATTTTATTTTCAGATCTCAACAACAGGGGGAAACAACAAGGTGTTTTTATCTTTCAGAAAAAAAAAAAGAGTTTTCATCCCACCCTCAAGGGACTGCATCTGCGTTGCAGATGCAGGGTGGCAGCGGGGCGGGTGGGTGGCGACCCTCCCCATAACCACTCCAAAATAAACTATCCAGAAGATGATCCATCCGACAACATAACCTCCCCAATTAAGACACAGCGCATTGCCACATAATTAACGTCAAAATTATTCACAAAAATTCACTATGACTTCGCAACCAATACATTCAAAGACGACATCTAACCCAAAGATAACGGAGGAACCGGCACAGTTGCAAGGAAATGTCTCCGCTTGCCACACATAACGATCACAGATCACGCCCCGGCCCCATTTGATAAAAAAAGAAAAACCAAACTATTATATTTAGGCCACCCGAATAATTAAATTCATTTGCCATGCTGTCTTATGTCTGTTAATTCCGTGTGTGTGCTATGGTCGATTTGTAAGTTTTCTGGATGAAAAACCCAATATTCTGGGGAAGAAAACCTTGCTTTTTACGCCTGAAACCGACTAACTCAGCCACGGAGTGAGCCCAAATAATAAACTGAAAATTAAATTCTGAAATTGCAACTAATGCTATCTATTGAAAGAAAAACAACCTTTTATTTCCCGCCTAATCGGGACCTGCCCCCGTCCCCGCAAAATCGGTTCATATTGTCGGAACCCGCAACCTCCTGGAGACCTGTCCTCGCGAATTTCGTTCAAACCTATTGGTGATACTACTAAAGCCTTTAAAGCGTCTAGATAACTATCTGCCATCGGAAAACGTACCTTCCCTCTGGGTCAGCGCGGTAGCACAGTGGTATCGTCAATGTGCTACCCGCGCAGCCTCAGAGGGAAGGTAGGTTTGCCGATGGCAGATACACGAGAAACTTTAATGGGCTTTTTTCACTCCGTGGCTGAGTTAGTTGGTCTCAGGCGGAGATAACAATTTTTCCCCCAGAAACTAGGGTTTTTCGTCCAGAAAAACAGACAAATCGACCATAGAACACACACAATTAACAAACAAAAGACACACAGCACGGCAGATGAATTTAATTATCCGAGTGGCCTAAAAATAATAGTTTAGTTTTTTTTTTTTTAATACCTTCCCTCCGTGACAACACAAAAGTGCGACTCTACCGATTTCACCGTGAAAAGATAATCCGCCGCAATGTTGGCATTCATCTACCATGTCATCTAAATTGCAATTTGATACTTAAAATCTTTATTACAATAATAATACAAATGGATACACTGCAATGTTGCTCTTTACAGACAAAAGGCCAGGGATTAACAGTAATAGTACAATATGTAAGAAAAAAAATTGATGAATAAAACATAAGAAAATACATATGTGAATGGATAAAAGTAAATACAGCTCAATATTCAAAGTATAATACAATTATATATTATATATATCACAATGTACAAAGAATATATAAGTGGAAAACTGAAAGATTAGTAAGCCATCTTCGTGTCATATTGCTAGCTTGTTGCATTAAGGCGAGCTTCGAAGAGAAGGATCACTGACAGGGAAGTACAATTTAAGGATGCGCCGTCTGCATTCCCTGTCACAAGGAAACTTATTAAGGTCAGCATCCAAGGACTGGGCACATGAAAGCAGATGAAATGGCAGAAACGTATTGGATAGGTGGAGATATGTGAGATGTGAGCACAGATTTGGAATCACTCTGAGGGAAGGTTGAGGGACTCTCCAAGAGCACAGTTCCCAGAATGATGGTGCCGAAATATTGCCAGTGAACATTTTTACAGTTGTGCTAAGGCATTTCACCCTGATCAGCATGAGATTTCTGTGAATTTTTAACAAACTGGCAATTTCAGTTCTCCTTAACTGTGGAGGAGTTTATGTTTCTTTTATGGTCCATTTTAAGAGCCAAAACTCAATAGAAAAGAGTGGTCGAATTTTGTTAGCGGCAGCAGATGCCCTTATCTCTGCAGCATATAGAACTGGAGAGTATACTGTGATTTTTATATACATTCAGGTAGTCCCTACTTCATTAATAAAATTCAAATGCTGTTTTGCCATCCATCGGAGTGGAGCTGCCTGGATGAGCAGCTTTTCCATGTGGTTACCAAAGCAGAGCTTAAAATCAAAAAACACCCCGAGATAAGTACGTTTATTGATGATGGGAACAGGAGAATTACATAGTGTTGGCTGAATACAATAAGGCGTTTTCTTTATTAAAAATATCATAAATTCACACTTTTCTGGATTTAATTTTAGTCCGAAATGGTTGAAGTAGTTTGCAAATTCCAGGAGTATATTGTTAATTGAGGCTGTTATAATGAGATCATCGTGTGGAGAAATAAGTATGAGGAGTTTTATATCATCAGCATAACATAAAGTATCATGACTGGACGCAACAAGCGAGGAGATAAGTGCAGTAAACCAGAACCCAGATAAGACACTACCCTGTGGCATGCCTGAAGAGACATCGCTCGTATGTTTGGCTGTGGACAGTAAGCCGGATTATTCTATTTCGAAGGAGCGAAGTGAGGAAATGTAGAGTGTCTCCCTTGATTTTATAATGGTCTGAAAGTAGCTTCAGCTTTGCAGGAACGTTAATTGTGTCGAAAACTGCTTCGAGGTCTACATAAGTGACCGCATGCTCTGCGTGAGATTCAAACGCAGAGAAGATAGAGCTGATGGTGGCTAAGAGATTATTCACAGTGGATCTATGAGGAAGGAAGTAGTGGATTTGATGAGGCTGATGTGGAAGAAGTTGTTTAGCTAGAACGGGGAGAAGTACCTTCTCTAGGCATTTAGAAGACTCGAGGCATTGGAAGTTGGCCGGTAATGCTTAAGAAGAGTAGGAGACTGAATTTTGGGAATAGGATTCACAAGGTAGATGTTCCACTGTTCAGGAAAGAAATGACTTGACAAAATAGCATTAAAAACAGTTAGAATATATGGGCTAAGACATTTAATAATGAATTTGGGGTAATCTATCCGCACCTGCCTTAGCAGAAGCCAGTGTAGAATTAATGGCGGCAATATGCTGTTTCCTGGAGACTGATACTGCAGACAGCGTGTCAGGAGGGATTCCAGTTGTTGGTGGCTGAAGATCAGCACACTTTTCCGAGTTCGAGGTCTGCGCGGGTAGCACAGTGGTATCGTCACCGTCCTCCCGACACCGGGTGGAAAAGGCCAGGGTTCGAATCCCGTCGATGACGCGAGAAACTTTAATGGGGTTTTTTTCACTCCGTGGTTGAGTTAGTCGGTCTCAGGCGTAGATAGCAAGGTTTTCTCCCCAGTAACTGGGGTTTTTCGTCCAGCAAAACAGGCAAATCGACCATAGAACATACGCAATATACAGACACAAATAGGGGTTAATGTATTTAATTACGGGCAACCCTAAAATAATAATAATGTTCCGAGTTCGAGGAAAATCTAGATATAAAGTCTAACCACTGGTCAGGTCCAAGATTTAGGGGGAAATAAGAAGGCCGCACAAATGATCTACGACTTCTCTGGTAGGGAAGTCGTAGATCATTTGTAACCCGGTACAAGATAGGTTTGATAGGAGCACTGGCTGGAGGTTAGCTAGCTGGGGAGGAAGCTTAAAGTCTCCACAGACAAAGTGCAAGGCTGAAGGATGAAGCTGGTTAATGATCCAGCAGTTTGATATTTCATGGATGGCTTCATATGAAGGCGCTGCGGGTGTATACAGGGTGCTTCAAAAGTGATGGTCAAAAATTTGAAGGTGAACTGTACAGACTACAATATGCAAAAAGCATAGTAAAAATGGGTCCTTAAGTGAATCGTTTTCGAGATATTGCAAATTTCTAGTTGGAATCCACCGCTGACAAGGTGAACTGTACAGAATTGGGATCCACCAGTGACTTTTTGTTTAGGTTAGGTTGTGTTCATTCTCTCCGTTTCCCCTCTCTCAATAATCTGAAATGTAGCAGGCATACCAGTACTTGTCAAAGGATAGTCAACATGGAAAGAGGTTACAGCAACGAAGATTATGCGGACATGCACTTCATGTATGGTAAAGCCAACGGCAGTGCACTGGAGGCTGCACGTTTGTACCAAGAAGCATTTCTCCGCCAAAGGCAGCCCAACAGGTGCACATTCATCAGGGTACATCAACGCCTTAGAGAACATGGGCGCTTCGCAAATGGAGTACGACCACGTAAGCCCAGAAGCATAACACCTGATGTTGAGGAAAGGGTGTTAGAAAGAGCATCCTGTAACATGTAACAGCGGTAAAATCCTGTGGTGTTGAAGCCAAAAATTAAAAATGTATTATCTTATCTTTAATAAAACCACCCTTAGCAAAGGATTCACAGCTTTATGCAAAACTTGTGTGCTCCCATAGTCAATGGCGGCTCTTAATAGAAAATGTCCATTTGCGGCCCGATGTTCACTGGGACTTCTTTGCTTATTTTAGTTAGTAATTTTCACCTTTAAATTATTGAACATCATTTTTGAAACACCCTGTACATAGAAATTAGTCTGCGTGGGTAGCACAGTGGTATCGTCACCGTCCTCCCCACACCGGGTGGAAAGGGCCCGGATTCGAATCCCGTCGATGACGCGAGGAACATTAGTGGGCTTTTTTCACTCCGTGGCTGAGTTAGTCGGTCTCAGGCGTAGATAGCAAAGTTTTTTCCCTCAGAAACTGCAGGTTTCCGGGTTTTTTCGTCCAGCAAAACAGGCAAATCGACCAGAGAACACACGCAATTTACAGACACGAATACGGGTTAATGTAATCATTTACGGGTAACCCTAATACAGTATTTTTTTTGTATATAGCAATTACATCTATAATAATAATAATAATAAGATTCTTTATTAACATAAATTTTATACACTAGTGATTCCTTACACAGAAAGCCAGAGGAATCTTACAATTAGTTGTTTATACACGTGATTTTGATTTATAAAAAAAAATAAATAAATAAAAAAAAATAATAATAATAACTAAATAATAATTAACAGATTAAAGCAAAGATAATAGTCAAAATGTAAAAATGAATGAAGTAGTAATTACAGCGAAAAAGGACTACAAGTTGAGCAGAACATGAAATTACATCGGCTAACTAAGATCGGCACTTACATAAATGCCCTTTACAAACAGCAAGATAGGACAAGATGTCATCGCGATATGCCTTGTCTACAGACCACAGGTCGATGTCGATGTTGAGCGAGTTGAGAGTGCCCAGAATCACATTTGGGAAGTGTCTTTTGAAATTCTGTAACCGCTGGAGCATTGAGCATAAGGAGGGGGTACTACGGAGATGTCTGCCTGGCAAACGCCAACCAACCGTGTTCCAGATGTTGATGTGATCCTGCTTAGCTGAGCACAGATGAAGGAATGACTTTATTTTTAGCACATGGGCTCTGTGGACTATGGGCGTATATTGCAGGTTGCAGCAGAGAGTAGATTTAGATGTTGTGTAGATGTGGTGCGACCACAAGTTGGCCCACTTCAGCACCCAGAATTCGAGGCCCCATAGTTTCCTGAGGCTGGTGGGTGGTGCCGCCGACCAAACTTCGACGGCACAGGAGAGTACACTACAGAAGTAAGTTGCGAGGTACTTCTTGATTATTTTCTTATTGTGCGTTTTGCACAGATCAATTTTCATTTCCCAGAACGCTCTCAGGGCTTTGGCATACTGAGCTTGGATTTGTTTTTTATAGGTGAGGTTGGCATCAAGGATTACTCCTAGAAAATTGACACTATCTGTGGGAGTCAGGACATTTCCTGCCAATACCGGAAGTAGAGAAGATGCAGTATCAGTAGAAGTCCTCCGACTTGGCGTAAAGATGAGATAGTTTGACTTCTCTGGATTGAGTGACAGGCCAAAAAATTTAGCATACTTATAGAATGTATTTAGGTAGCTGTTTACAGATTCAGAGGCGGTTTGTCTTCCTTGTGAAGGACCAACATGGCGTTTGCATGGCAAGTAGCAAACAATATCATCAGCATACGATAGGAACGCTGGAATTTGATCCATTAGTGGAACGAATATTTCTGCAAATAACAAGGCTGAGAGACAATTACCTTGTGGGATCCCTACTTCGACGTTTTTAGTGACTTCAATGCCATCGCCTTTGAAGTGAAGCATTCTCCTAGATAGCAAATTATTGAGGATCTCGAGCATATTTCCGGATATCCCGTAGAATCTCTTGAGTAAGGCAAGAAGGGGTGTTATTTGGACTGAGTCGAAAGCAGATTTCATGTCGAGAAAATGAGGATGCTATGGTAACTGAGAGTAACTGTAAGAGCTTCATATACTGGTGTTTGGCTAGAAACTTGATGAACATGAGCAAGTGAGGCCTGTGAACTCTTAAAGAAAATGCAACACAGCCTCCTCTTTGGCCAACTCTAGAAGTAAACTTTGATTTATACCCAACTGGAGTACAAGATATAAAAAATTTTTGGTCTTTATCAAGCCTGGGTACATCAACGCCTTAGAGAACATGGGCGCTTCGCAAATGGAGTACGACCACGTATCGATATTCTCAGTGACACAGAGAATATCGATATCACTAGCGAACAGAATTTGGACAATGGTATTCAGTTTGTTGCAAAGGCATCTAACATTCTGGTACAAGACTGACTGTGTAATTTTTATGGATCTTTTAAAAGCAGGTGTCTAGTATTTTTTAGTCAAGGCAGGCTTTCGAGTTTGTCGATTCGTCACTCGCGTTGGGATGAGCCTTCCCGAACTGTTTATCATTGGTGATTGAAGGTTGATGGTACCAAATTTCATGACGCCGATGTTGGCCACCACTGGTATAATTTTGAATTATGCTGCGCACTTTTGAGAAAATACCCGGAATGTGGGGCATTCATGTTTGTTTCCTTGCAGCATTGATTGCTATCGAGGAGAGTGAATTAGTTGAGGTTGTTGATGGGGTGTCTTTTTCTCAGAAAAGGTTCTCATATATATATATACATACCTTGGGGCCAGCAGGCAGGATCTACCACCTTTTGGTAGACAGCGGGTGAACACCTTACAAGGAAGGAGGCATGGCGTATTTTCCGACTTTTAAGCCGTTTAACCTGAACTGAGAGGTTATGTTCCTCTTTAAATATTCTCCTTATTGATTCGGCAAATGTTCTACGTCCAAATCTGGAGGTAAAAATCTTGGTTCTGGTGGAAAATATGGAGATATTATATCTCTCGGCCAGTGTCAGAGGAGGTTTGGAGGCTGTTACTCAGCAGGGCAAGGAGATCTGGTTAGAAATATCAGCGTGATGGGGAGAGCAATCAATATTGGTGTCTCGAAGGCATCCAGAGGAATTTGGTGCAGGGTTGGCTGTGGTAAGGGGGAATTTTGTATATCTCTAGATGGGACATAAGTAGTGGTATAAGGGCTGTTGGTAAGCATACCGGCATATGACGTGGGCAGATCTCGATGGGCGTAAGTTGAATTACTATTTATTTCTTGGGCTTGTAGGCAGTGTTTGTTATTTCCTGGTGGGTTCTCTGGTTAATATACTTCTTCACAAGATTGCAGTTGTGGTTGGTCACTAGCCTTCTGCTGAGTGCATGACTGGGCCCTGCTAATGTGCTCAGTCGGAGTGTCTGCAGATCTGTCTACTAATTGTGACCCACATTATTGCGAATTTGAGTGTGGGAGGCAGGCTTTAGAAGGCTAGGAGGTTTGAGAGGATGAGTAGTTTTTGTCCGTTTAAGTTTTATTGGTGGCTGAGGTGTCAGCTTGCGGTTTTGGCTCACCAAAGAGCATATGAATGATATTTTTAATTTGGTTCCTCAGCGAGTAAACCTCATCCTTCAGATCTCAATTTGGGACCCCAACTGGTAAATTAGGAGTATCAAGACGTCTACACTGTCTGGCTGTAGAGGAGAGGTCAACACTGTAACTTCAGCGTTAATTCTTGGAGAATCATCTTCATCTGGAAAAGTACCTGTTGTGACTAGTATGGTTTGAGCTGGAGAATACGTCAACGACCCATGCACAGCTTTGATCATTAGTTTCCAATGTAGAGCTGCCGACTGGGCTAGTCAGGTGGGTAAAGTGCCTGCCTAGCAACCCATAGGTCGCGGGTTCGAAACCTGCCTCGGGCTTGGATATTACGATGGTGCCGTACTCTCCGGTTGGACCTCACAGCCACGGTACACGAAGGAAGCAGGAAAAAACTGCTTCCTTCGTGTATTGCTCACATTATACGATAATAAAATGGAGAACTGGACTGATTATCGCAGCATATATCGTGGTTGGCTGTACCGTCAGGCGATGTTCCATTGCCCACGTTTTCATCACATGCGATGGTCATGAGTGAAGGTTTAGGCAAATCAGTTCAGGCGGGCCTCGATTAACGCGATTAATTCGTCCCGCGAGCGCATCGCGCAAAGCAGAAACGCGTTAATCGAATATTATAACCAATAGGAAAAATTATAATTGGTCCTTGACTTGGAATGTTCATAAAGAATTTTAAAATACCTTTTAAATAACTTTTTAATTGTATATAATGTAAAAGATAATGAAAATAATTATGTAATTAAATGTTTATTGCAAAAACAGCGGTTCTTAAACTGTGCGCCCCGGAATATTTTAAATTTTCGAGGGAAACACAGCGATACTCGACATCTGTCGGACACCGCGCGAACTACTAGCTCGAGGTAGTTGACAGTTTCAGCATTTCTTATTAAGTTGTTTGGACCTAACTACTAAACGAAACCGTTAGGTATTTCTTTTGGTCTGGGTGCGCCTTGAAAAATTTACTGAGACATTCAAGGTGCCGTGAACTGAGAAACTGGGAACCTCTGACATAAAATACACAATAAAGAAATTACTGTTGTGGAAATATTTGAACAGTGTTGACTTTCTCTTTTCATCAATCAATTTCCGATAGCCGACAACAATCTTCTCTGGGCCCTGGCGAAATAAATATCGCAGAGAACATCAAACCTTTTGTTTGAGGTTCTCTACAATACGAAAGATTTCATCTAATTCTTTTACCGTTATCTCCTTCGCGGTAACATTTTCATCTGGCTCATTTAAAAATTTGAATTTTTAAATGCACTTTATTAGCAGGAGACAAACACGTCTTCTTTCGATGGTGGATGGAACACACCGAGGCGGCAGCAGACAAACGTTTGTTTATTGACCGTACGACTCGCGGTAAGTTTAATGCGCGATTCAAATCTTTTTCAACTATCGCATAAAAAAAAATCGTGTTATCTGGAAATTTGCATCGTGTAAAGTGAAAAGTGGTATCATTTTTCAAATAGCGTTAACTGAATATCGCCTTAATCGAACTCGTGTTATGCGAGGCCTAGCTGCATTTGAATGTGAATGTCAAATGAGATCACTGAACATCTGGTTGATAGGGTTAGTTTCAGTCTCGGACAGAGAAGGTTCAGATATTTCAGCATCTTCTCCAAGGCATGTCACATGCAAACCTCTGACATTTAGAAAGATGTCTGTTTTAACTGAGTGGGCACAAAAGGTTAATTTTTCATACGTGACATCGAATGGTTGGTTCTTTTCCATCGCGGCAGGCTAGTCAGACGGTTTGTTGCAAGTTATTCAGCTACTTCAGTGGTTTTTAACGATTCCCTGAGTTTAGGCCTATTCTTTGTCCATATCCGTTACCCACTTCCTGTCACGTTGATTTTTCACTTGCTTCATCGCCATTTAACTTATTCTCTAATTAGTTTGTTACTCTTTGGCATGTATCTCTCTATGTTTATGTGCAGACTTCTGATGACTTCACTTTCTCTCGGAATTTGTTTGCCAATCTAGGTCGTGGCACCGTGTTAATTACTACACCGGAAAATCAAACGTCCGAGATTCCAGACACCTGTCGAAACGCACTGACCGATATGTAATCAGGAAATAACCTATGTAATTGCCCTGACCACTTGTACCACGTGACCCACATCCCTCTTCTCCCACTAGCAACCCCACCACGCGGCATTCTCAAGTTCGAATAAATATCACCAGGACGAAAGCTTTTTTATGCCATCAATATTGAACATTACATCAGTCTGTAATCTACTTACTATAGTAAGAGTATAATATGTACTATATAGGTACTGAAAATATATTAAAACATATGCATAACAGTATATAGCCAGCCGTAGGGCCGGCGCCTCCGTGGCCAGGTGGGAAGGAGCAGCAGTGCATAGCACACGCTTCTTGATTAGACCGGGGTTCTAACCCGTCACCACCAAATATGGAGGATGCGGAAAGGTCAGGGAATGACCACCGCATATCCTGGAGCAATATGGCCTTAGTTGCTAATGCTCCTAAAAACCAAATAACAAACAAACAACAAGCCGTAGGGCCATAAGAACTTATAAAGACTAAGATAGCCTGTGTTGGTCTACATTGCCATACCCTAGCAATAAACATATAATTAGCAATACTATAATATAAATATATAATATAGAATACAATATTGATTATGTAGCTAATTATTGATATATAGATACATTGAATGAAACTTTTTCAAGGGCTAACCCCATTCAATCTATCCCATCAATAATTAGCAAGGCTTTCTGTTTCTGATTGCTATCTGCCTGTTTAACTAGGTCCAATTAATAAACATAAAGGCGATTTAGGCTAAACATTAAATTTAACAGCAAACAGGCAAGATAACAGCCAGCCCGATAGATAGCTTTGAAACGAATATACAGAATATAATACAGAAAATAGAGGGCCAACCATAATATTCATTTCAGTTGCAGTGATATTAATTTAATTTATATTTGTGCAAAAGAAAGCTAGTGCTAACATAAGGAGAAAGGAAGTAAGGATAAGTATAGCAATAGTACCTCAATTTCCCTCGAATTTCTCTAATACTTTTATACTTCAGGTATAAAAATTAAGGGTTAGATAGGAAAAAGTGAAAAGTAAAGAAAATAGCTTTATATAATGGTACTTGGGATATACCGGTAGCGTATTGGCCCGATCCTTTAGTAAGGGATCCTGGTATGACTATAGGGGATTAAAGGATGGTATTTAATGGACAAAAATAAGTTTACAATAATGATGAAATATAGAATAACAATAAGGAAATAAAGGAATGGCTAATTCCAAATACCAGAATGTTGAATATTTAAATAAAATTGAAATTAGTAATAATTATAATTAATATAAAAAGGGTAAAGTGCAGCCATTATCAACCCACTGCAGGATGGAAGCCTCCTCAACAATTCATGCTGAGGGAATTCATCCTAACTGATATAGTAAAAAAAATTACAGACAATCTTTGAAGCCGACCGGGCTAGCCAAGTGGGTAAAGTACCTGCCCGGCAACCCAAAGGTCGCGGGTTCGATTCCCGCCTCGGGCTTGGATCAAAGTACTGCAAAAAACCTTGGAAGGTGCAATATGGCCACAGAAGCCGATGCGCCAACAACTATCAAAAAAAAAAAAAAAAAAAACAATCTTTGAAGAACTGGTAGTAACCAATTACTACCAAATAACAGAAGATCTCTGCAGAACAGTTAACTAACAATAACTAAATACGAAAATGCATCTTACCATCTTGAACTGCACTAAGTAAAAGAATAAAATTTTGAGCACATGTTATTTATTTCCAAACAAAGTGAGAACAGCGCCCTCTCAGTTTAGATAACTAAAGGACAAACTAAATAAATTAAATAAATAATTTTTAACCAACGAAAGCAGTGCCCTCTGAATTTCGGAAAAACTTTAGAACTAACTAATAAACTGAAATTATAGTTTATTGTACACTATAGAATTTGAATTTTATTCTGAGAATATATCCTATGAAAATGAATAGTTGTTCTCATTTTTTTTTTAGAATTAAAGGTAACAAAGAACAATTGGAATGAAATACCTTTAAAATATTTTACAAAGTAGAAATGAAAAATACCCTTTAAAAGATGAAATTGATTACTGTCTTAAGAAGAAATATAGGTACAACTTTTTCATTGAGCGTAAGCTGTATGTTACATGCTCTAAAGGTAGTGCCTACAATATACATATGCACAAGTGCTCAAAATGACAATGCGATTTTTGAATAGCTATTATAGCATTATAATAGCAAACAATGTGAAAAAGAAACAGAGGATTATAGTGAACGTTGAAAAATGTAATAGAAAAATATGTGACCAAGCAGAGGATTATATTAAAATTGAAATACTTAAAAAGAAAATACTTTAGCTATGATATAATTTGGGTTTATATTATTGTGCTATTTATTAATCGAATTAAAAAGGGCTTTGTGAAAATTTTTAGCGATAAAATTAGCTGGAAATCGATTATTAATCAGCTTACATCTAAATTCTAGAAGTGATTCTGTAATATTATTGCCATTATTACATATTTTTACCAGTCTAATGCTTTGTGAAACAATGATATTTCTGTGTATTCTCTTTGAAATATTAGAATTCCAGTGTAAATGTAAATTTGTATATCTAGACAGGTACTATGGTTATTTGTACATTCTATCTCTAATTCGGGTGGGTAGTGCTTAACTATATCTTTTAAGCAAGTTGGATTCATTTATTACTATTAGAGAATCTATGTATCGGTAAAGTAATAGGTTTCTATTCAAGTTTAGTTCAAAATGGTGCAAATAGAGGTTAACAACTAGGCATGAGCTGCGGGCCCCATTGAGCTGCAGGCCCTATACCTGTATGTTGTTTATATATAATCTTTCCATTAAAAATGTAGCTATTGAATAAACATAAGTTAATTAAGATGTCACAATAATTCTGTTCTCATGATAATATGTTTTTATACTCCTTATAATAATTAATAAATACAGATTTTGAGTTATGGAAAATACTAGTAAACATGTTTTTAACGTCGAAAGTATTTATATGTTCTATTGTATTGGAGTTGTTATTTAAATATTCTAATATTGGGCTGTTATTCAGAGTTATTCTAGACGTACATATATTGCTTAATATAATGTTTAGTAGGGATTCCAGTTTTTGATGTGGGAGTTTGGCATAACTGTTCCTACATGATGTGATAAACCTGAATCCTATAGGGGATTTGTGGAACTTAGGTATACAATGTACATAAGGAAATTTGATGTTCGGATTTATTAATTTTAACCTTTTGTACATGGCCAGTAATTTTTTGATGATGGTGTTATGGTTATATGTTACTATTTTGTAAGTTGTGCTATTATTTAGCTCATTTAATAATCTGGAAATATAGAATTTTTTATATATAATGCTATAGTTGTTGGCTGCTTTGTCTATTGTTGTTATTATGAACTTAGTATGTACCTTCTTTAATTGCTGTTTAAATATGGACATATAAAATGTCTTTGTAGGTTGAGTTTTGTTAAGCATAAAGCTCATATGTTTTTCTATAGCTTCATAGGTGAGAGAAAACCACATGTGGAATGCTTCCAAAGATGTTTTATGTTTGTATGCCAGTTTTAAACAAAATTGTACAAGGTCAATGTGTATTTATTTTAATTCAGATTTTAACGCAGTGTTGCTATTTTTTTACAAAATTTAAAAAGACAAAGCAGCCGACAACTATAGCATTATAAGTAAAAAATTCTACACTTCCACATTATTAAATGAGCTAAATAACAGCACAACTTACAAAATTTAAAAGACAAAGAAAGGTGGTGCTTTTGAAAAAAGATGCAGAAACTCTATGGTACCAATTCTAGTACGACGGTGAATCGAACAAGGGGTCAAATCGAATCAAAACGGCAGATTTTCTAATGTAAATCTAGAGCTGTGACATTTTTACGGCACATCAAGATGAGTGCGTAAATCTAGATACGGTTGGCAACCCGTGGACTTTCTATTGTAGCAATCGGTACTTACAAATTTTTGTAGTCTATAAAAGCAATACCTAGAAATAAATTACATAATGCACTTTAGGTACACATCTTTTATTTAGAATATAGCATATTCTAGCATACACTTTATCTACGTAGTAAAAGAGTGGAGTTCATTTAAAAATTAAGTCTAGCAAAATTATTACCGATATAATCTGGACACATGCAACCTGCTGTTTCAATTTCTCTTTGTCCTACACGAATGCGAGAGTCTTTCTTTATCACATCACCTGACCCTGGAAAAATCATAAATGTACTGTTAGTAACGTTTGTTTAGGAATTATTAATAAGTATAATATTTAATTAAATTGCATTAATTATAAATAGACTTTGTCTTGCTACACAATTGACTGTCCTCTGGGAGGTATAGTCGAACCATTACGCACGGACTTACTTAGCCTGCGGTTACACTGTAGGCGATTTCTGGCAAATTGCTTATTACGCGAAATTTCGAGATATCGAGCGAAAATTTAATTAAATTAGATTTTTAGGCACTCTCACACCTTCCAAGGCCCACTTTTTGCCAATCAGTTTCCAGGAGTCTTTCGCCAAATTGTGAGAGAGCAAATTTTAACTAAGCTAACCAGGCGTGTGTTACTCAGAACAACAAGACTCGAAATGGAAATAAAACTTAATTTATTACATACGTAATATACTGTACAACTGAACCAGATATCATATAATCATGACATACAAAGTTAAATCAGAGATACCTTGCATATATCAGTTTTATTAGTTTCCCTTCACTAGTCTAATCTTATTAGACAATTATATAAAAAACATGATTCATTCTTCTTGTCTTATTTCCTAATTAACTCCTAACACTTATACATTCCCTTTACAATACTGATTCATATAGTAATATTCAAAATGCTACAGTCATTCAACTCTTTATTCTCTCTACACTGTTACAATATATGTACTTGAATCTGACAAATCTTCAGTATCCTAATTTCCCTTCTTGTTACTAATCATTCAGATAAACTACTTGTACACAAATTTTCATCAATTAAAACACTAAATCAGCTTTCCTCATATACCTTATTTATCTATCATTTAAAACATATTCAGAATCTTTCTTTAAACCTTGTTTCCCTTATAACACATTGCACTGTACTTCACGGCCATTATACTGTCCGAATCAGCGAGTTATGTTCGTCACATCCATCAAGAAAGAAGAGGTTTTGGAAACAGTTTTCATTCTATAACAAATGAAATTTATGTTTCCTTTCTACAAGGCATCTCAGATTGTTTCCGTAGGCGCCCCAGAATCTGGGAAGTATCAACGAAAGGATTACACCCTCGCAGTATAACCAAGGTCGGTCACTTTACTGTTTTTGTCCGGTAATAGAAAGCAAAGTCACCTGCTATTGTTCTTACGAAGAGGACTGTGCCTTTCAAAAGACCCTCTGCTAGTTAATCTGCAGTGGTGTGAAATCCAGAACTGTTGCTTAAGTGTTGTTTAAATTTAGGAATGTTGTTAGGAATGCCTGTTGCTTAAATTAGGAATCTACTATGCATATCTTTAAAATTCGCTATATGAATGAATTGTAATGAATTCTGAAGAATTTTAACTAAAGTTCACGGATACGTTTAGTAAAAAATTATTTCAGATAGAAATAATTCTGTGTTGTATATCTCATACATTTTGTATATTCATATTTTGTATATTGTATATTTTTTATTGTTTAATCTCAAAAGAAATTCTGTGTACTTATTGTTAATCAAATGGCTCCGCAAGTGCAAATTATTTGCCAATTGTGCAAAAAGAAATACAAAGACTTTCTTCAATGCAATTCAGAATGCGGTCTGGTGTACTGCATCAGATGCACAGATATGTCAACTGCGAACTGTAAAAAGATGTCACAAGCAGCGATCGACTAGAGGAAGGGCCCTTGTTGTATAAATCACAGGCAATCAAAGAAAAAGCAGACGAAACATGAAAATAACTTAGGCTCCAACCCAGCTGATCCCTCAAGCCCTCCCGACTGTGAACCTCAGTGTTTCAACTGTCCCTCATCGTCAATGGATACTCGGCAGAGTGGGCTATCCGAGGCCATACCTCATGACGTGGCAGCAGAGCAGACAAATCGCTCCTTCTCTCACCTCCTTAACCAAGAAGTTTCACAAGATGAAAATCCAAATGGGCTGACCACAAAACTATTTTTTTCAAATCATGGACACTCACAAATCCATGACGGTCTCTCTTCTTGATGAAACTAAAAAAATCAGATTGGAAAACGCGAAATTGCGTGAATTTAATTATATTTTACTACAGAAAATTTCGGAATTGACAGATCTTATTCGAAACTCCAGCAGATCATTAAGTCCTATATACAATTGGATGAAACCCATGGAAAATTCTACTTTCCAGCCAACCCCTGCTCCTGTTGCAGAAGCCACTTACGCATCTATTATAAAGCAGCCTCCATACCGTGCAGTATATGCTCCTGACCCTAGTCAGGCTCAGAAAACATCTAAGGATGTCAATCGAACTGCAAATCCACTCCTAGAAGATGTTATTTCCTCTAGGCGGCGGATAGATCTCATCGGAAGACAGCGGAATCTATCTGCCTCTAATCACACAGACAGACGTCGATATCCTCCTCTGGTTGTGGGAACAGCCACCAACTCTACAATCAGAGCAATCCCCAGAACCAAAAGTTCGACCAAGGGTATTTTTGTCTCGACACTCGAACCCCAACTCTGCGATAGAGAAGTGGAGCAGCTCATCAGAACGCAGCTGCAGATAGAAACAAAGGCAATAAAATGATTTATAAACACGAGTTGTACAGCTCCTTCTACATTCAATGCCAGCAAACAGACTTTGATGAATTACTGAAGGACCACTGTTGGCCTATGGGAACGATCATTCGGCCTTTCTATGGACGACCCCCAGTTCCTGGCCCTAGGTTACCAGCTAGTGACTTAGCTATCGAAACAAGTGAGCATAAATGACAATCCATGCGTTTTTCAGATATTCAGGACCACTGTTGGCCTATGGGAACGATCATTCGGCCTTTCTATGGACGACCCCCAGTTCCTGGCCCTAGGTTACCAGCTAGTGACTTAGCTATCGAAACAAGTGAGCATAAATGACAATCCATGCGTTTTTCAGATATTCAGGAAATAACGTCTACAAATAATTCATGTACTTACTGATGCAATTACTGTATTCTATATGAACGCACGCAGTCTTGTAATAATGATGAAATCCTCGCTCAACTGACGTCATGGAATCTGCATCCACACCTGATGGTTTTTACTGAGACTTGGTTCTCTCCTGATGTTTCGATCCAAATTCCAGACTACTCTCTTTCTCAAAGTTGCAGAGGTGATTCAAAAGGTGGTGGAGTTGCTATTTATGTTCATAGTCATCTGCGATGCTCTGCCTTTCCTATCTCAAATCTGCCTGATCAAGCTTGTGAATTCAGTTTTATCCGCATTGCCTCTTTGGTGATCGGGTGTGTATACCGACCTCCTTCAACTTCAGTTAGAAGCTTCCTTGTAACTCTTGACAACACTCTATCTCATTTCACAAGCAAATCCCTAAGCCTACTACTGATTGGTGACTTTAATATTGACATTCTTCAAAGCTCTTCCTCTCAGGTGCAAGACGTCCTAGATAGATTACTTCAAATGGTTTCTCTGTTCTTACTGATAGAGATATTCCGACTAGAGTGGGAGAGTCCCACAATTCCCTTCTTGACTTCGCAACTGGGGAATGCTCTCTCACGTATACAATACTTTATACAACTATTTCGGATCATTGTCCCATCTTAATGGTAATATAGAATGAAAAAAATGAAGCAGAGATCATGCACACTTTCAAATCTGTCACTGCAGACCTGCAGCAGTCAACGTGGGATGGAGTGCTTGCTACAAGCGAACCTGAAATTGCAACTAACTGCTTTTTAAGCATATCCTAAAGAGCTATGAAAAATATGTGTCATATATCAGGAGCCCAGGGAATAAAAAGGCCACCAGGACAAGAGGGAAAATATGTTCGATCATCTCAAACAAGATTTGTAATATGTTAAAGAAAAGAGATGACCTTATAAGAATTGCTATAGCAACAGGAATCGAGGCAGATAAAATTAAATGCACAACGTACAGCAACAAAATCACTGATTGCATTCGGTCAGAGAAAAGAAAATACTATAGTTCTCAACTTACAGGTATCATAACAAGCAAGAAAAAATGGACAGTTTTGAACAAACTATTACCGGGAAGGAAACTGAAATCACGGAGCTACGTTGGTTTGTTTGTTTGTTATTTGGTTTTTAGGAGCATTAGCAACTAAGGCCATATTGCTCCGGGATATGCGGTGGTCATTCCCTGACCTTTCCCCATCCTCCGTATTTGGTGGTGACGGGTTCGAACCGCGGTCTAATCAAGAAGCGTGTACTACGCACTGCTGCTCCTTCCCACCTGGCTACGGAGGCGCCAGCTACGTTGGAGATGTAGTTGAAATCGAGGTACTCATTTCAGATGACGAGCTAAAAGCTACTGCCGTCTGTAACCACTTTATTTCAAGTGTGAATAACCTCTTTCAAGACGAACTTGATTTCAGAGACAATCTGCCAATCTAAAATATTCAATATATTCAATATATTCAATCTGGTAAATTACCTTTCAGTATGGTAAATTCTGGTAAATTACCTTTCAATGTGGTAAATTCCGTTCTCAATTCATAAAAGCAATAATCATCCCTGTTCCAAAGGGAAACCGTTGTAACTCCGCTACAAATTTCGCCCAATAGCTCTACTCTCAGTTTTTGCAAAATTATTCGAAAAATTCTTCATAACAGACACTCATGGGTTTTCTTGAAGAAAATCAGCTCATCAATCAATAACAGTATGCTTATCGCTCTAAAAGATCCACTGATCTTGCAATTGCTGACTTCTATTCAAGGATCATTGATAGTCTTGAAAAGGGTCACTATGCTATAGCACTGTTTCTTGGCTTATCTATAGCTTTTGATTGCATAAATCATACTATTCTACTTAACAAACTCAATAACCTTGGCTTGAGAGGGAAAATTAACCATCTCCTTCAAGACTACCTTACCGATCGGCCGTTTGTCGTAAGAACAAATTAATCATACTCCGACATCTGTTATTTCTCCAGGGCAGTAATTCAAGGCTCACTTCTTGGACCTATCCTATTTGTTCTTTACATCGATGAATTTCTCTCTCTTTTTCCGCCTTCTCACCTAGTAGCGTATGCCGATGATATTTCCATCCTAATCACAGATAAAGACCCTAATGAGCTTCAACTCAAAATCTCTGCCTTGCTTTCTGAGATGCATAATTGACTTCAAAAGAATCAGCTTATACTGAATCCAAAAAAATCAAAATATATTGTGTTTAGAACAAAAACAAACCACTAAATATTGATTTAGACGTTTAAATTTAAACACTGGAAGAAAATTTAAAAATTTACATTAAAAAATATTTACACAACAGCATGAGTAGTAGTACAGGCATTTTGAACAGAATTTCACAGCGGGTGGTCTGTCGACCATCCTCCTGCCCCTACCATTGAAACACTTTGAACAGAATTTCACAGCGGGTGGTCTGTCGATCCTTCCCATCTACCCTTGAAACACTTCGAACAGAATTTCATAGCGGGTGGTGGTCTCCCTCCATACCCCCGCCGCTAGGTTGGGCTGCAATTGAAACACTTTGAACAGAATTTCACAGTGGGTGGTCTGTCAACCCTCACCCCTCCCCACCCACGTCGCTAGGTGGCACTGCCATTGAAACACTTTGAACAGATTTTGTCAGTGGGTATTCACCCCTCCCCTCTCCCCACCCGCCGCTGCCATAGAAACACTTTTAATCTAGCTGATCAAGGGCAGTATTCCGCCCTCCCTACCGCCGCACACAGATGTTGTCTTTGAATGGGATGACATCACCAATCACGTGAATCCTTCCCATGATCCTTTGCGCAATCTTTTCTCAGGACTTCATTGTTTTTGACTTCCCATGATTCTTTGCGATCACAGAATTTCATTATTTTTTTATTTTGCTGCTGGTTGGCAACACATGTATATTTTAAAAAGAATTTTAAATGAGAAGACTATTTTAAGCAACATGTTATTTTTAGGCAATAAATTAATTAGTGCTATTTTGAATTGTTGTTTTTACTTTAAAGTATTCATGAACAAATCAATGGTATTTTGTCGGTTGAAAGTGATTGTCAATATAATTTTTAAGGAAGACACATAATTATAATGAACGAAGTCTTTTATTGAACACTGTTAACAAAATTATTTACAATTATTCTGATAAAATCTTTACACACCGCTCTCTCTTCAATGTGCACAATGGAAACTAATAATAAAAATGAGCACGTGCTTGGTCTAGCAACATGGATCTCAGTTCGGATAACATTGAATTTACAGCATTGAATATTTGATAAGAATCCATTATGAGAAGAGTCTTTTACCGTTTTTTTCCTCGTCAGATTCACGAACAACATCATAAGGATATACAGTCTTTAAATATAATTCATATATATCGATGAAAATTTCATCCTCAGCGCCGTTCAAGAAAGTATTGATTTGGAAGAGTTTCCCTTTTGGGGAACATGTCTCATCGCAAAGGAGCTATTTTATTAAATAAAATAAAATAGCTCGACGAACTATTTTGTGGTCCCACAGTGATCAGGGTTAAATGAAAATTCTTAAGCTCGTCGCAAAGTAGCATTGTTAGTGGGTGTAATTGTTATTTCCCCGTTTTAATGTTGTTCCTTATGCACCCCATCTTTTCACTAAATCACACGTTTTGATTTAGTGAAATCTTTTACTTAGGTTGGTGTTGTTCGATCTTATCGTGTATAAAATAGTCGGTGATCTGCACCGGTTATTTTATTTTTCAGGTTTATTTTGGTTCAATGTGAGTGTGAAAATAGCATGCACAGTGTGTGTGTTAGCCTAATTGCCTTCAGCGGATACTATTTCTGCAGACATCGGTTATTTTCAATCGAAATAATGAAATTAAGAGTGTAACGCTTCAAATGTACACGCTTCCAGTTAAAATTACCTTAGATATTCATGTGTTTGCTTCGAATTTTTCCTTTTTCAAGTATAAAGTGAGGTGTTACATTGGTAAATGACGAATTATATAATAAACACGGTATCTGCTGATACATCAATAAGGATGATTGTAACAGCGGTGATTATTACTGCTATTATCATGGTTTCAGAAGTCTTGTTTGCTTTGAGATTCAAAATTACTTATCTTTCTGGAAAATTGTGGTTAGTTTTCCTATTGTAACACACTGCTCGTTTTTCTTATTGTTACATGCACTTTAAATATGGTAGTTTAGAATTGTATGAACACATGTATGGTGTTTTCCCTCATCTAGTATGTTGTTTTTGTCTGGCTTTGTTAAATCAAGGTTTTTGTCTCAAATTACCGTTGCTCATCTTTTGTATGAGTGTGTGCATATGAAAATTCATCAGTTGTTATACAGATAGATTCATAAAAGTATAGTTTCTGTTGTCATTGTTAATTTTACGGTGTGGTGTGTGTATTTTCATGTTTCTACTGCAACAACAGATCCAAAAATTGTTAACATTTCAACTGTTCAGAGTACTTACTTTGAAAAATCTTTTATTATTAAAACTATCATCTTTTTACTGTTTTGTTGTGTAAAAACCAGCAAAGTTATTTGTCTATATGTCGCACACATGCAAATTTTCAACTTTTGATTGTAAATAAGAAAAACAACGCTTTTTTATTTGAAAAAACCCTCTTATTTTTCACTAATTCTAATATGTTCCCTTGATTCCAAATGTGTAATTTCTGAAGTTTTGAGGGATGATGGAATTCCTGGAAACACAAAAGATCTAAAATGTAATTATTTCAATAACGGTTTATATATTTTTAACTTTAGGCGTGTCTTAACACCATAATCGTTTTGAGGGGGGGGGTTGTTAAGAACCTGTGAAGTTGTAGCTGGGGTCTGAGGGTTGAATAAATGTTGAAGCTGTATTATTTAATATATTTTTTACTTAATTTTCTTATATTTCTGTCTCTTGACAGTGTTTTGTGTGTTTCCACCCTGCTTTTTACTGTGATGAATGAATTTCATGTTTTGACAGCACAAAAATGTTGTGATGTGTATGCAAATTTTAATTAAAAATGTCACAAACACATCCCTTGTGGGTACATGGGAAAAAGCCGATTATTTTCTCTCTTTCTGACCATTTTCTCTAATTTTAAAGGGTCCATTTATTACTTGTACACAGTTTCCGTTGTTTTTTCATGTTAATGTGTAAGCTTATTGGAATTCTGAGAAAAAAACCCAAGAACGTTAAAATCATTATTAATCCACTTGAGTTGGTGATGACGCTCTATATATTTTTGACGTGTTACGCTGCTGAACAAAATTTTTCCATCAAATAGTTTCTTTTATAAAATAATTTTCCATTCCAATTGTCTTTCTTTATCTGAAATCTTTTTTGTAGATGTGGCTTTCTTGGAAATGGCTCTCTCAGGAATATGTCAGTTTTGTATCACGTGATTACAAGCTCAATATAAATCCGATGGTTCTTGGAGACGAGCACTTTTTCTTGTTGCGTTTCATGATTTTTGCTGTTATTTGGTTGCTATCAGTTGTAACTGGTGATATGGAATCCAATACTGTAAGTATTATTTATAATATTTGAATTTTTAACTTTAGTTTACCTGTTTAATAAAAATTCATTTTTCAGAACATTCGTTTTTTTTTTGTTTTTTTGCCGATTAATGATAATTAAGAATAGAAATAAGGTGAATGCTTTCTATTGGTATTTTTCCATGGTAACAAGGCTGTTTTGAAATCACAACGATGTTATTGTTTATCGATAAGTTTTTATTACAAATTCCGCATTCTTTAACGGTCAGATTGTTAATCTATAGGATATTGTGTATAATGTCCACCAAATTCATACGAAAAATGGGATGCGTAAAGGTGTGACTAGGACATTTTATATACCTTCGAGAACTTTCTAATAAGAAATTAAATTTGTTGGTTTTGAAATTTTGTTGAAATATTTGCTGATATTTTTATTAATACAAGCTCTTTATGATTCATCGTTTTAGATTGGATTTTAGATTTATCGTAATTGAATCGCATGCGTTTGTTTTTTTCAACTAATAATAGAGTAGAAATAATATGCTTTTTTTTCATGGTAACGATACGGTTTTGATAGCACAACGATGTTACTGTTTATCGATAAGTTTTAGCTGTCCAATCGTTAATGTAACCTTTTGCAGAATATTGTGTATAATGCACACTAAATTCATAAAAATTGGGATGTGTAAAGTTTTGACAGGGACAATGAACATTTGTGATATATATTTTTCTTTCCAAAAAGTTAAACAGCCTGTCAATATGGTAATCGTATTCTTTCGAGAGTGTTGTTTTTTTTCTTTCATATTCTTAGTCGTACATGTGAAATTTAATAATTCGGTGTCGTTATCTTTTAGGTTATATTTGTAATAAATTACTGAAAAAATCTACAATTGTTTTAATAACCACTCTCTTTCTTTTAAGGTAATTGAATGTGTTGTCGGTGATGTTTCAAAAATCTGTATGATTATCGATATGGACGATTTTATGTTGAAATGTGGGACCACCTCAACGTCAACTGACCACAGGCAGTTCCAGGAAATGGGTCAAAAATCAGCAGTGATCGATTTTCAAATGTTTCTAAATTCTGATGGAAATTATTTTATAAAGCAAGTTGCATTTTTTGACGATGAAAATTTATTTAGCAATGTAATATACCCGCCATGTGGGTGGAATGAATTACCAAACGCAATTAAGAGACAAAATATTTGGATTTTTAAAAACTGTCACCAATTACCATGGAATTCGGGTTTCATTCAACATAAAGGATGTGGTTGGATATGGTCACTACAAAGTGTAGTATAATTTATATGAAAGGAGAAGAAAAGAAACACATTTTGGCAAAATATACCAATGCATCTGTAATTAACTTAGAAAAAATTGGTTTTCCACAAAGAAAGGAAATTCAGCTTGAAACGGCCCCTTGTTTATATAATCACCATAGTTATTAATGTGCTCATATAAACGTGCAATTATTTTTTTATTGGCTACAAAACAAATTAAAATAATGTAAAAAATAAACTATTTAATTAGGAATTGTGTTCCAAGAATAACGCCAAAGGTTTATGACGTCATAACACTTGTTATACCCTGTATGGGGAAGAAAACCTTCTCTTTGAATTCCAGGAATTACCACAAATGATTATGACGTCTTAAGACTTGTTACGCCATGCATTGGTTTTAATCACGATTGAACATGTCTAAAGTTTAACAATTTACAGATTTAAAAAGGTTTGGAAGTTTATACCTTTGCGCATGTTTGTACGCATCTGTTTTTGATTGGTTGGAAAGTAGGGCGATATTTGGTTTAAAAAGGGATTTTGATCTGTGCTCATTTCAAATCTCTCTCTCCAGCCATGGCGTCAAAGTGTTGCTATTACAGTTTCTATCGCTCTGTGTCTTCAAAATGGCTTATCCGCGTTGGATTTGTAAATTTTAAACCCTGTGTTCAGTTCGAGTCAGATTCTAATGTAATTGTTATTAAGTGTGAAGAATGGATGCTGCTTCAAAAGAAACTTCCTGAATTTACAAAAAAAATTGAACCAAAAAGAAGACACCGAATATAGAATAAGTGAAAATCTGGCAACAGTGTGTGGGAATGGATCTTTGACTATTCGTCGTATAGATAACAACGATATTCACGATGTTAAACTCGATGATTTTGAGGTGCAAACTTTATCAATTAAAACCATATCCATTCAAAAACGACTGCAGCTTTTACAGGAGGAGGTGGCTATCTTCAAACTTATGGGTGATATTATTGTTTCACTTTTATATCAAGCTCGTGACGTGTTCCTAAAAAGGAAACTCTTCCAAACCAATACTTTCTTGAACGGCGCTGAGGATGAAAATTTCATCAATATATATGAATTATATTTAAAGACTATATCCTTATGATGTTGTTCGTGAATCTGACGAGGAAAAAAACGGTAAAAGACTCTTCTCATAATGGATTCTTGGTCTAACAACATGAGATCCATGTTGTTAGACCAAGCACGTGCTCATTTTTATTATTAGTTTCCATTGTGCACATTGAAGAGAGAGCGGTGTGTAAAGATTTTATCAGAATAATTGTAAATAATTTTGTTAACAGTGTTCAATAAAAGACTTCGTTCATTATAATTATGTGTCTTCCTTAAAAATTATATTGACAATCACTTTCAACCGACAAAATACCATTGATTTGTTCATGAATACTTTAATTATGTTTAAATAATACCATTGATTTGTTCATGAATACTTTAAAGTAAAAACAACAATTCAAAATAGCACTAATTCATTTATTGGTTAAAAATACTTTAGTTAAAATAATTTTGTTAACAGTGTTCAATAAAAGACTTCGTTCATTATAATTCTGTCTTCATTAAAAATTATATTGAAAATCACTTTCAATTGGCAAAATACCATTGGTTAAAAATATTGGTCATGAATACTTTACGTTCAAATAATACCATTGATTTGTTCATGAATACTTTAAAGTAAAAACAACAATTCAAAATAGCACTAATTAATTTATTGCCTAAAAATAGCATGTTGCTTAAAATAGTCTTCTCATTTAAAATTCTTTTTAAAGTATAGATGTGTTGCCAACCAGCAGCAAAATTTAAAAAAATAACGAAATTCTGTGAACGCAAAGCATCATGGTTTCTTGGGAAATAAACTTATTTTAATAATAATAATAATAATGGGAAGTGAAAAACAACAAAGTCCTGAGAAGAGATTGCGCAAGGGATCATGGGAAGGATTCACGTGATTGGTGATGTCATCACATTCAAAGATTGAACATCTGTGTGCGGGTGTAGAGAGGGCGGAATACTGCCCTTGGTCAGCTAGGTTAAAAGTGTTTCTATGGCAGTGCCACCTATCGGCGAGGATGGGGAGAGGTGAGGGTTGACAGACCAACAGCTGGGAAATTCTGTTCAAAGTGTTTCGAGGGTAGGGGAGAGGGTCGACAGACCACCCGCTGTGAAATTCTGTTCAAAGTGCCTGTACTCCTACTAGCATGTTATCAAGTTAAATTATTCCCCAGGGAGCAGGCCTTTTACAGTGCTGGAGTCATCTGAGCAGGTGCAGAAAGTTGGAACACTGTGGTGATGGATCCCTGGCAGTGATGGACAGGTCCTTGGGAGCAGGTTCTAATGTCCTGTGACGTGGTCCTGAGAAGGAAGTTGATGGAGTAAGTTCTGCCTGTATTTTTTATCCAATGAGAACTTATAGAGGTCGCCATCCAAGGAGTGTATGTACTGCAGCATTTGCACAGGTAAGAACCGATCGGATAACTTTAACCGGTTTGGGGTGGCCTGAAGGACTGGATTGGCCCGAAGGCTTGGCACTGGGATTCTCCATCCGCAGTTAGCCCAGAAGTCTGGTTCCGAAATAATTCCAACCATCATTTTTAAATCAAAGACGAGTCTTCTGTCATGGATAATGGCAGGAAGACGTCTGATGTTTAGAGTTACCGCCATATGGGTGGTCCTTGGTGCAGGGGGAAGACGAAATTTCCATACGGCCCACTTCAATAGCCAAAATTCGCCCGCAAAAATCCATCTCAGATGCGTTGTGGCAGTTGAGGTCCAGACTTCTGCGCCAGAAAGTATGACTGGATAGACACATGTCTTAATATATCTGCACCCAACGGCCTGGTCATGGACATGCATAAGCTGTTGCTTAAGCATCCACCGGAGCCAACAGAACTTTATTTGCAGATGGTCTATGTGTGGTAGAAAGGAGAGCTCCTGGTCAAAGATAACGCCCAGATCGGTGTGTTGCTGAACAGTAGAAATCGCAGATCCTCTTATATTGGGTTGCACCATTGTTGGGTTGCGTTTGAGCGAGAAGATCAACTATTTCGACTTCTCAGGATTGCTGTGAAGGCCGAAACCGGATAGGAAGGCATCGAGGTTCTGGATTTTCTGTACGATTAAGGCATTTGTGTAGTCACCAGCGTCTCCAGGGTTGATAGCAGTAAACAGCTTTATATCATCAGCGAATGTGATAATATCAGTTCGGCCTGTCACGAAAGGCAGAAGAACAGCTGAGAACAAGATACCAGAGAGGACCCCGCCTTGTGCGACTCCAGCTGTAATAGTCCTGGTGTAGCGCAGATTTACATCGCGAGCAATAATGGTCCTGTTCTCAAGAATTGTCTGAATAAACCAGAGCAGGTCTCCTCCAATGAGGTAATACTCACTTAATAGCCTTGCCAACGCGTGAACGGATACGGAATCAAATGCTGCCTGGACGTCGATATAAGTACCGGTGATTTCTGAACCGTGCTCAAATGCCTCGAGGATCTTGGTAGTGGTAGTGACTAGATTTGTAGCGGTGGATCTTGACTGGGTGGAATAGTGGATCTGCGGTGGCTGATGTGGCATTATTTGGGTGGTTAACATTTTCAGAAGAGATTTCTCAAATATCTTTAATAGGTTTGATACAGAAGAAATAGGACGGAAGTGACTGAGCTGAGAAGCAGAGAGTATTTTTGGCAGCGGTCTAACTAGATAGACATGCCATATAGGAGGGAAGGATTTTGTTGAATAACGACAGAATAGGATCAACAATAAATGTACTCAGGCATTTCAGCATAAACTGAGGAATCCCGTCGGCGCCGGATGCGGCCGTAGGTGCTAAACTATTTATTGCATCAATCAGCTGATATTTGGTGAGTTGAACTGAATTTAAAGGGTCTGTTGAAATCGGATTGATTGGGAATTCCATTGGTGTAGTGCAGTGGTCTCAAGCTGGCGGCCCGCGGGCCGCATCCGGCCCCCCGAAGCAATCTTACACGGCCTGCAAATACATTTCAATTATGCATTTGTTGTAAATACGGTGCTTATATTCACTCTCATTTTATTAAAAAAAATTCCGGCCCGTCAGTTGCTTTCAGATCGTGCATTCGGCCCGCATGCAATTTGAGTTTGAGACCACTGGTGTAGTGGATTCTGGCTGAGCGGCGAACATAGTGATATGATCGAGCCAACTGCTCAGATTGAGTGAGTCGATGGCGTCTTCTGATTTGCTTCTATGGAAGGGCTTCCCCTTATTTATGGTAGCCTCTAAGTGAAGTTTTATTGCCTCCCACTTGTTCCTAATAAAAAGCGCCCTAGCTAGAGGCAGTTCTGTCCGAGGGTGAGCCTGAGTTTTTCCATCGCTTATGCACGTTCTGTTTGACGTGGATGCTTTCAGAGACTTTTGGACTCTACCAGGCCCTTGAATGCTCTATAATGGTTAGCTTCTTTGTTGCAGAATAGACAGAGATAGTGGGTATCCATCTTGTCATTAGGTCGATTCCGAGTTCAGGGTCGCATTCCTCAAGTACATCCGATGGGATTGCCTGGGCTGCATAAACACACCTTTCAGGATTGAGGTATTTGGGCGCTGTAATTGTTTTGGCTGTGACTTTTCTCCTGCCAGAAGTGATGGGCATTTCTGTTTGCACTGAGAGAATGATGGGGTTATGATGAGACTGTATATTGCTTGTCCGGATTTGATTAGCTACACAATTTGCTGACGAGTACACGAGGTCCAATGTGCTTTCACCCCTCGTCGGTGGTGTGCTCACCAGTTTAAGACCTAATATGTCTAGACGCTGATTCAGTCTTCTCTTGAGGCTCCCCAGGGTATTTGGGAGATTGAAATCTCCACAGACGACGTGCTTCAGTGATGAATGGAGATGGTTAAGCAGCCAATTGAGGAGTTCATCAACTACTTGTGCGTCTGGAACTGGTGGGATTTATACTGCGACAATGTCGAGACAACCGTTTTGGCTGTTGTTGTTTTTAGGTTTTAGAGTGACTAGTATTGCCTCGAAAGAATCGAACTGGTTCGATACTGAGTGGAGGATAGAAAATACCCGCTCATTGAACAAAATTGCAACTCCTCCTCCTCTGCGGTTTTCTCTAGACGTGCACACCATCTGATATCTTGTGATATCTTGCAGACCAAGTAGAAGAAAGTGTTTGTTCATTGGGATCAAGCCATGTTTCTGCGAAGCAAACCAGGTCCATTGAACTGGACAGCAACAGCTCCTCAACTTCATTCAATTTGTTCCTAATGGATCGCGCATTTTGAAATAGCAGTTGGAATGAAGCTGTTCTCTTGACCTTGACGACATATGTACACTGTCTGATCCTTCTGTGATGCATTGCTCGTTTTGGAATTGTTGAAACGATGACAGGGATTGTAAAATTCGGAGATAGAGATGCCGGAGATATTGAGTAGTTTTCAATCGCCGTTGGGAGCCCCCTTTCCATAGGTATGTTAAGGGCGAAATATGAATTACCTGCTATGGCCAATCCCATGTAGAGCAGTTTGGTTGTTAGCTGGGAATAAAGATACATCGTCTAGTCAGAGTCTGGACTGTTGTGGACACCTCTCAGGGGTATTTGAGGGTATTGTTTCTTTTCTGCTTCGTGTTTCATAAAATGGCCTGATGATGGTGCCGAGGGGCCATTTGGTACACGTTCCAATCGTTTCAAACAGGCTTCTCTCACAATAGATGCGAAAAGAAGCATACGATGTGCTACGAGTGTTCAGTCTCTGAATCTTTAAATCCAACTGGAGTTCCTCAAACAGTACATCAGTGACGAGTCTTGCTGACGTGTCCGTGGCCAAACGGGATACAAACAAACTGCTGGAGGAAAGTCGGGGTGATGAACCAACCAGTTTGAAAGGTTGAAGCTTCGAAACTGGTGCGGTGTCTGTCCAAGTGTTTTTCTTCCTATTCGAACTGTTTTGATTGGCTGTCTTGCACTTGGTAGTCTGGACATTTTCCGGTTTGGCACCCAGCACCAAGTTGGTGACAGGCCTTGTAGTAGTCTGGGTTTGTTTAGAGCTAACTGACGAGTGAATTCCTGGGTGCAGTTCAAGGACGTATGATGTGACATTTTGGTTTCTGTACTGATCAGGGCTTACTTGGTCGGGTGGCACATGAACACCGTTTGTTTCCTTGGGCAGGTTTAGCTTGAGCACATTTAAATATGATTTAGCTCTCTCAGAGGGATGTTCAATGCAATCTCTTGTTTCTCTATTACGCTCATAGACAGTAATGGGCGACATGTTAGCGACTACGTCTTTTGGTCGGTTTTCCACTTCAACGCCAGAGCTAGTCGTCGAGAAGGATACACATGCAACACACTCTTTTCCCAATTGAGGAGATACAGTGTCAACATCACTGCTAGCTAGTTTTGAGGTCTGAGGAACCGCAGAAATGATCTTAATGCGGATCTCTCAGATAGCATAACATTGCTCTTCAGATCTACCATCTCGTTTTTCAGCAAGCTCATTTCCTCATTCTGTGCACGAAACTCTTTATACTGAGTACAGTGGATAAACATTCATAAATTTTTGGAAATTTCTCCTCTAAATTTTGCAAATACTCTTCAGCCTGCATAGCAGCAGGGTAAACAAATTGCGTAAATGCTTCCGCTATTACGCTGCTAAGGCTATTCAGGTTGCTGAGATGTGAGGTATGTATCTGTTCACTCACTGCATCACGGGGATTTGCGTGTACGGAGCAGGTACGACTGGCATTTTGGCAGTTGTCAGGACAGATATGAAAACAACACGATTTGTTTATAATAGCGGTGTCGGGCTGCGTTTGTGAACTCACTGTTTCTCCCTTACCATCGTTGGGTGGGTCATTTGTCCAGTCTCGCTCATATTCCGAATGAAGTCTCCCTTCCTGATCCAAATTACTTTCTTTATTCTGCAAGTCATTGTTTTGCATATCAGCGAAACGGTGAGGGGTTACGGAATTGCCCTCTTCCAAAGTATTAAATATTTCTACCGATGCATTATCTTCTCTTCACGGATGGGGGGGGGGGCATCAGTCTTCCTATTGTCCGTTGCTGTGGTTCCTATTTGTTTTCCCTTTACACAACGTTTTCCCAGAAACCCTTTCCTTTTGCTCAGTGACAAGCGAGAGAGGCTTGAATACCCCGAGCATAACAGGAATATTCTGTGCTTGGATTTTCTGCAGATTAAGGTTTCGTCTGCAGCAGTATGATAGAGGTCACATGTGCCAGCCTTTGTCTGAGTCATTATTGCCGTTAGCAAGCAGCTCCCTGTTATTGCTGAATTAAAAGATTAAAAGATTTAAGAGTCCTTGAGGAAGGGTAGCGGCCGTTTTCGACTCCTGAGGCTAACTAGTCAAGTAGCTCTATTCATGCAGGATCAACGATTACCTTGTTGTGGCGTACTATGGCCATAGACGCCCATGCGCCAAAAAAATCCCCAAACAAACAAACGATAACCTTGAAACAAGGTCAGGCGGTTTTATGGCCAGCATCCATAGTTCAATTACTGGTAACCCCGGGGGCTCACATCTGGGGAGTATGGGCTTGGCACACCCAGGGTTCTGAGCTGGATATAATCATTCTTCTTTTTCTTGGTGATTCCCTTCTACTCTCTCTCTCTCTCTCTCTCTCTCTCTCTCTCTCTCTCTCTCTCTCTCGGGGTTACTCGGGAACTTTTTTTTTTGTGGTGCAGCATAAGCCTCAGGCTTCCTTGCATCATATAAATATTAATAATAATAATAATAATAATAATACAATACAATACAATACAATACAATTTTATTTATCAAGAGAATTCGTTTACAATAAATGAACTTGTTAAGAAAAGTAAATTTCTTGACAACAAGTTGTAATTCTTCCTTTACAAGTTTTGTACAAATTTGTTATCTTACAGAAAAGACTATGAAGTCACTACACATAGTATATTCCACACTGTAAACAGAGGTAGTTTATCTGCATATCAATTCTAATCTACTGTGTCATTGAGTATCAAGAATTTTCTTATTAGGAATTTTAATTTGGAGATGGGATAACTTCTCCTGAGCCTGAAATCAATGCTAGCCAACAAGTTGTTTATTACATTCATTGTGTGCCTATCTCCAAATCTATTTAGTATCCTAGGGTGAGGCAAAGTAATTGCTTTTGGGTTCCTTAAATTATGTGAGACATTTCTTTGCAGATTCGACTCTTCAAAAATAGTGTTAAGATTTTTTAAGAATAGATTTAACTTTAGTTTTTGAACTGGATACTTTATGTTTTATGATATTTTATGTTTCAACAAAAATTGCCTTCTCTTATTCAGGTCATTCCAAGAGTTTGTCCCCATTAAAAGTTTCAGAATCCTATTCATTAAGTTGTCTATTGCCCTTATTTCTGTTTTATTTGCTCGTGCCCATATATTTACTAAATAATTGAGTTGGGAGTCCACTAATGCATAATATAAGGTTACTTTTGTTCTAAGATTTAACTTATTCTTAATGTAGTAGAAAAAGTACACATAAAATCTCATTTTTTTGTACAAGTTTGTTATATGCATTATCCAACTTAGACTGTAGTCGATCCATAACCCAAGGTAACAATGATTTGAGACTTCTTCCACAGTTAGACATTCGCAATTCTGGAAATTCTGTTCATGTAGGCAATCATGTTTGTGCAATTTGATAGAGGGCTGAATGTCCAAGGTTTGATGAGGAGGCCTTATTACCAAAAATTTAGTTTTTTCAAAGCTGAGTGCTAATTTATTATCGTGCAGCCAAGATTGTAAATGTATTGCATCCTGTTGTAATAATAATAATAATAATAATAATACTGTTAATATAAAATATTAATAAATAATTACCTGATTAAGGCACAGGTCAAAGAAGAGTATCACTATGTAACTGGTATCCTTAGGATCATGTAGATACACATGGAACTGTTCATACAGAATTTCATTCCATATTATCCTACCATCGTAAACTTAGTACGCATGAAATTATTAAAGGAATTTAAGCAAATATACTTCATGATCTTTAACAAAGTTTGTGTAAAAAATTAAAGTTGTGTAAAATTAAATTACTAAGTTTGGCCAAATTCCACTTAGTGGTACAGCCTTCAAATTGGGGAGGGGAGGCAGGGGAAAGCAGTGATCGACAGGAGGTGTGACTCCGTCCACTCACCTCGTCCCCCTATTCGTTTCAGGCGGACGTCACGTGACACGACGTCATTGCAGTGGTAAATGCGAAAATCGTATCGTTTCGTAGTCACATTTGCTTGCTGAGTTCGCTGGTTATGTTCGCTTGTTACCTCGTGTCGTCCTGAATTAAAGAAAAGTGAAACTTGGAAATATTCATAAATTGTTCATATTTTTCCTTTTAACCTCTTTTTAATTACCGTAAGTGTCCAAAAATTAATATTCGGTTAGCTTGCCACGTGGTTCCTCGTGTCGTCCTGAGTTTGTCGTGTATCCTGTTCCATCCTGCAATTAAACTGTTTCGTTGTTTTTTGCTGCCGCGAGCCGGACTCATGATGTGCGTTTTCTTTTCCCATCTCATTAACCTAGTATTGTGTCAGTTGTTACGTTCTTTAAAAAAAAAATCTATTGGCGTATTGTGCATATACAAAAAGACATTTTATTATTAATTGCACGTGTTAGTTTAGTGAAAAATGGTTATGTTTTTAAGCGACTTCGGTAGAGATTCAAGCAAAAACCGGTCGTTGGAAAAAAAAAAATTAAGAGGGTTCATGTGTTTAATCGACTTTCATTTGTGTTTAGTTAAAAAAGTTTAGGTTTTTAAGCGACTTCGGGAGAGATTCAAGCAAAAACCGGTCGTTGGCCGCACGTGATATTACTTGTTTCTTGTTTTGAAAAAAAAAAAAAATGGTGTTTCGTGTTAATTTTTCTTCATTTTAACTCTGAGATGTTGTTATGTTGCGTGACATTTTGTCTTCCCCGAATAAATTGCATTTCTGTTACTTGCTGTTCCGAAAAAATTGCCGTTAATTTTGTTGTTTTTCAGCTCCGACAGACTGTTATGTCACGTGACATCCGCCATGTGCAGTCATCGTGAAGAAGAGGTGGAACGCAGTGAGCGGGCGGAGTTACGAACCGTACGTCACTGCTTTTCCCCTCTTCTTCTGGACGCCATTTTGTAAGGGGTACCGTTCTCTGGAGAATTATCATAAGTTTTTTTTTTTTTCAGGAAATTATGGGAATGAATTATTGAGTTATTCTACTGTTAATTTTCTTACCTGTAATCGTTTGTATAGTTCTTTCGCCCCCGATAGCAGCAAATAAGATATGAAATATCCGTTCACGAACATCACCAGTGCACTGACCAAGTACGTATTCGAAGCATCTCTTGAAAGCTGTTTTTATCCTACAAGACAAAGAGGAGGTGCGAAGATCAATAAAAAGATAAACATCATATGCCTTGTAAGATGTAAAATCTTACAAATATAATATTTTGTGGAGGAGGGAGATTTATTTAAAGTAAAACTTATAATATGGCAATATGGGGAAGCGAACCTTACAAGCCTAGGGATTAAATTAAACAGCGTCTATACAAGAGGAGCGGTAAGTGAAAAGCTATTAGCAAGCTAAGGACACTTCGACTCTCAGCTCACACAGGCAAACCAGAACAATAGAAACCCGTAGCAACGGCTATTAGTAAAAAGTGTCAACTCTGGTAAACAATAGCGCGGTGGACCATGTGCTGTCGGGACATTTCTTTAATCGGTTACACCTGAAGAGGATAATAAGGTGGTAAAAACGGAAGAAATGCTGGGAATTAGATTTAAGTCTGGCTGGCAGTGATGGCAAGTTTTATAGATTGTGGGAAATTAGTCTGCTACAGTATAACTATAAGCGGCTGACTTCAAAGATACTGACAGCCTGAGAAAGTTTGCAGACTTCTTAAAATGAGAAGTTGGATCGAGCAACAAGGAATCAGCTTGAGAAAATTAAAATTAGCGAATAAGAAGAGAGAGAAAGTTGATAAAATGAGTAAGATTGGTTAAATAGAAAGCTAGGGCGTATTTGACATATGTAGGCGGTACAGAAATTGAGATGAACAAAAAGTGAGTGAACAGGGGGAAACGAAGAGAGAAACCACAGTTGAGTTTATGTGGGTTTTTATGAAAATGGGTTAGTGGGATTCTAAGTTGAGTTTTGTTGGTGATAGGGAAAATGAAATAGTCAGCGGACACAGCAGTCGAGATTTTCGTCGAGATAAGTAAAATGAGTTAGTAACATGGACAGTTGAGGGTTCTGTTGTTGTAGGAAATATGTGTCAGTTAACAGTGGAGTGTTTGGTCGTGGTGGGAAAAGAGAAGGGTTGCGCCCTCAGTAGTTTTCTTCTTGAAAGAGTTCTTAAAAGGTGGAGCGAAATAACGAGGGTAGCACCCTATGAGTTTTTCCTTGTGATAAGTTTTAATAAAGTGGAGTGGAGAAGGGGTTAGTGTGGGATGCCCTATGAGTTTTCCTTGTGATAGGTTTAAGAAGGTGGAGAGAAAGGGAGCGAAATCCGCAGAATCAGTAGCTCGAGAGAAAGGAGCGAAATTAGTAGCTCTAGGAGAAGGAAGGAAGCAACGAATGGAAAAGATAGAAGTAGCTCGATTAAGGTGGAGAAAGAACGCCAGTCCCATGCAGTAAAGAGTTCCTAAAAACTACCTCTAGCAAATTCAGGTGTAGCTGATGAAGGAGATCCTCAGTGAGCCAAAAATGAAAGTTTGAAACCGCCCCGGAAAGTGAAAGAAAGAAAAAAGATAATAGTAAGTACTGTAAGTTAACAAAGACTGTTAGTAAAACAGTACAGTGATTAATTAATGAAAAACAGAGATAGTACTAGACGTAAATGGATAAATAAATTATCTCTTAAGTAAATTATATATACTAACAGAGTTAATTAATTCAAAAAGGTTATTGTAAAATGCAAAAGAAACGAAAGATAAGTAATAGATTAAATTGTTGTTCAAATGATTAAAATATATTAGAAGGATAATAAAGTTTATAGTGAGAATCTTGGAATGATCTAAAGATAGATAATTGAATATAGCAAATTTTATATGAGAATATTTGAATGTTCTAAGGATAGATAATGGAATATAGTGTTTGTATTGATGAAGAATTGTTGATCTAACTGAAAGACTAATAACAAATAGAGACTTTAGGAAAATTAAGATTGGTCTTCAGTTATTGTAACAGAATGGTGAGAACACAGAGTATAATGATGAAAATAGCATATTGATTGTTAATATAAGAATAATATTTGCAAGGTATCCTTGACTTAACCTTGTATGCATATTACATGTTTTTTTATTCAATTGCATATTATGTTGTATATATAAGTGTAAATAAACTATGTTATGTTATATATTAATGTGTGCGTTGTTTGTCATTCCTGAACACTCAGCCTTTCCGAAGGGAATTATACACAATTCAGAAGTTCCCTCGAATCTGGAATTCTCCTGTAAAGCAAAGTCAGATGCGTAAGTGGGGGAAAATAGAATAAAGTGGACAAACACATAATAGGAAACAAAATAAAAATAGGAACAAAATAAAAATAAGAACAAAACAAAACAACACAAAAAAAAATAACTAAATATATAAATAATCATAATCATCCAGTTTATTCCACCCCCAACAGCCTATTAAAATTCCAAAACTTGTTCTGCCAAGTTTTCTTCCCCATCTCAAAAAAACATCACTTAAGTATTATCAATTCAGTAAATGGTAATATTTGAATTTCAGGAAAAACAATATAAATATGAGTTATATGCACAAAACTGTAAGAATTATACAGAAAATAGTCATCTTCCCAGAAATTCAGTGAAGAACTTGTCCACGATAAAGTCACTTTCTTCTATTAACACACTAGAGAAAGTCTGTTTTACACTGCAAAACGGTAGATTTATCACTTTTTTAAGCATATCAATTTATAAATTGATAAATTTATTCAATTTATAAGCATATAAATTAAAAGCAAACGATGAAACCTTCCATGACAAGCGCATAACACATACTGAAGAAGGATTAGCGAGAAACATCCACGCTCGCGATTTTGTCACCCCTCTCCCCCAACCCACTGAGCGCTGTTTTGACCGGGAAAGATAATTTTAGCCACTCCCATGTTTTTTTATGGCGGAAAATGTTCACGGCCCTTTAAAATTCACATTTTTTTAGGTTTCATTTTATATTAAATCAGCGACCGCGAATACCCAAAACCGCGAATACAGATACCGCGAATAACGGGGGTTTACTGTACTGTTAGGAATCACTGGCAGCTTGGTCCTTCCGAGCTGCCAGCGATAAGTCCTAAACCATGGACTGTGAAGACCATAATGTCTGTGTGTGTGCTACAACAACTGGGGAAAGATTCATTAAAATGATTTTTTTTGATTGCTGCGTCGAATGATACATGGTTTAATTAGGAGATTCATTATAATGGATTATATTGTGTCACAGGGAATGGCAGGTTGAAAAGCTGTTGAACGATGGGGGGAAGGTATCGAGAGCATGGACTAGCTCTGTTCTGGCCGTAACCCGATCAAGAATGACAGAAAGCAAGAAAATAGTAAAGGTATAAATCACTTTGAACAAAAGCCATGCTACAGCTAAGAGCTGATTTTATCGAATAATTACACAAGTGTGGCAGTCGAGCAAGTTTATTTGCTGTGATGTCATCAAAATAGGAATCCCAAAATTCATCACTGTTAGTGTGTATCTTTATCGACAGGGGCTCCATGATTTGATGTTTTATTTATATATTTATTCTTATTTATTTTATTATTATTTGCATTTCATTTTCGTAGGATCTCCAATACGCGTCATTTAAGACTAGCGGTTTGGCACCTTATCCATTCAGCTACTGGTTAATTCATCTGATTTTGGTTAATAGTTGTATTTAATGTTATTGTGGATTCTTTCTGACATCAAATCAAGATGCTATTTTAAGTTAAACTTGGAGATTTCCATGGATTGAGAAAGGTTAAGGTGGCATGATTGCAGATGGCAGTTATCAACCTGATTATGTTAAAGGGAGCGAGTCTTCTTTCTTTTGCCATGCCTTGAATGTGCCCTCGAGTAGGGTAGACTGACGGATTCTCGTTCCAAATGAATTAAGTTAAACAGTCCTAATTTTAATTTTTCTGACGTGATGTCAGGCGTTAGAGTTTCCTAGATAGGGCGATCTACCTCCTGGTGGTGGGGAGCGGAGACGCCATCCCCGCTGCGATGCTAAAGGTCATTCTATTGTTTTGTTATTAGTCAAAGTTGACTGTTGTTGATTGTGATAAAATGCCAACTATGAAAAGTTACTGATGCAATCACAGCAAAGGATCAAGTGCATATGGGCGGGAGCCCAGGTGGCAATTTGCTTAGAGTTATTGACAAATGACATCAGACCATCTTTAAAATCAATTTATTTATCAATTTATATTATATATTTATAACAGTTGTCCTGGACTTGACAACCTTGAAGGGATTTTTAACAAGTGGTTATGTAAACTTTATCCGTCTGTCATTGCCATATTTTATAATAAATGTTTCAATGAGACGACTTTTCAAAACCTTTGGAAAATATCATTGTTAAAATTAATCCCCAAACCTAGAGCTCCTACTAAGGCATACTGTTCTATTACGTAGTAGGCCCCCTTCTCCGTGGCCTGCTCTTATTTGATCCAACTTTCTTTCGCTATTTCTTTACTCACTACTAAACTTTTTTTTTTTTTTTTTTTTTTTTTGCCTCTTTCAGGAAGCTTAGGGGAACCTGGCGGAGGCCAGCCAGAGTATAATGGACAGTCTGGCTCACCTCCCAGCGGTGGTGGTGGGCAACGTAGAGTACCACATGGAACACTCTGAGGCTATGTAGCCAGAGACACAACAACAACAACAACAACATGACATACACCAGACATTACACTTTTTCTGGCTTTTACAGAAGTTCTATACTTCTCCACAAAGTACCAATCACAGATGTGGGAAACCACCGATGGCGCCTTCCACAAACACGAAAGTGTTTCCACAAAGTGCAAATACGAACCTTGGACAATGTTCGATCACCGAGTGATCACTTTCTCTCTAGGTCGCTGGGTTGACAACGCTCCTCCTAGACCTGAAGATATTGTACGCTATTGTGGATATTCGTTGTGTCTTATGTAAGATAGCCCCTAAACGTAAGTTCAACTTTGCCATGGTTGTCTGCGATGATACACAAAACTCTGTACAATAGACAGAAATGAGTGTATTGCTGTGTTTGTGTTGTTAAGTTGTTTTTGGCCACTTAGCTACCAGGGCGCAGCAATCATTAGGAAGGCTGAAGGCAGATTGGAATCACCTCTGATCAGAAAGCTCCAACTTGACTCTCCCACAACCATCCCTACTAGGACGGTATGGTTGACCAGAACAATTCATTAAGCCTAAAAGAAAACCATTACGAAACGTGTTCCATGGTGAAATCAAGATCTTGAAAATCTTCGAAAGCTGGTCCACAACTTCGGAAGACATTCCAAAGAACTCTAACGACGCAACTCCCAACTGAGGTCGAAGCAATAAAAGAAGCTTATAGAATCCAAAGAAATCGGTACACTGACGCCATTCGCAAGCGTAAAAGAGCCTCATGGCAGGAACTGGTTTCCTCAACTGGTAAAAGTGACCCCTGGTACACTTTTGTACCTTTTGTACAATACACCTTCCTGGGGAGTAGTGTACAAAATAGTAACAAATAAGTTTCCAAGACGCGAAGTACTGAATTTAACAACAAAACCTGATGGGACTACAACCTTGACTTGGGAAGAATCTGTAAAGAATTTGCTAAATGCTCAGTTTCCAAATGACAGTGACCTAATAACCAATGAACAGGCAAGAAATCATGACTACTAATGACAATTATTCTACCGAAATCACGAAGACCTGTTTACTAAGGACGAATTCCAGGTAGCCCTACTAAAGCTCACGGACAACAAGGCGCCCGGTAAGGATCCGTTATTAAAAAATTTTCTCAGTGTTTCCCACAATGGCTGCTAGCCACCTTCAACAAATGCTTGATATATGGTACATATCCCACAATCTGGAAAGATGCACATCTTAAACTAATTCTAAAAAGCCCAGACAAGGTGGAAAATCCGAAATCATACGGATCTAATGCGCTCCTTTTGTTCTAGCAAAGCTTGTGGAAATATTACTGCTTTACAGATTAGAGAATTACTCAACAGCTAACCTTCCGCGTCCATCACAGTTTGGCTTAAAACAGGGATTTAACACCACGTATTCCTTACATTTCTTCTTAACAACTGCCACTAACACAACCGCGAAATACTCCATGGCCATTACAGTCACTTTCGCTGGCGCATTTGATTGCATCTGGTGGCCCAGAATTCTTCGGAGATTCCGATCCTCTAAGATCCCCGGAAACCTTTACAATATCATGAAGGCATACCTTACTCATAGATTAGTAACCGTGGCTGCTAGATTCCAGCGACTCTCTAGACCAGTTATTCGAGGTTTCTCCCAGGGCTTGGTCCTGAGACCATTCTTCTGGTCTATTGTCCTGGACGAGTTCCCTGGGATGGACCTCGAGAGCGTAACATCCTTAGCCTTTGCTATTGACCTGGTCGTCCACGCTGACCAAAGGGCTCAGCTCGAAACCTGCAGCAGCAAGCAAGCAAGCACTAAACCAGTGGTTTTCAACCTTTTTTTTAATAACGGCACCCCTAAGTAATTTATTTTATTTCACGGCACCCCTACTCAGCTACTCAATTTTCTGCCTGTTAGATCCGATTCTCTCTCTCTCTCTCTCTCTCTCTCTCTCTCTCTGTGTAGATATATATATATATATATATATATATATATGAGTTAAGTTAATAATGGTAAGAGTTTTTTTATTTTTTTTTTTTAAGGTAAAATATGATATACTAGCTTATCAGGTAAACCATAAAGCTAGTATATCATATTTTACCTTAAAAAAAAAAAAAAAAAAAACTCTTACCATTATTAACTTAACTCATATTCATACAGACCGATGTAATGTTTAATCGTCCTAGATGGCATTAATTGGTTATGTTACTACTTAATATTTATTATAATATTTATATTTATTATAACATTTGATATTTGCTTTGTTATACTTGGATATATATATATATATATATATATAATATTAAAAAATATATATGTTATATGATAATTATTACAATAATATAATTATAAAAATTACATTTCAAAGTACAAATTATATATATACAGTATATAATAATTTTATTCTTTATATAGAGGTACTAGTAAACATCAATTATAGATCACCAGAAAATTAAAAGGATATTGTACACCGTTTTATAATGAAATAAACATATCAATTAAAAAAATAATAAGTTTAAGTAACTTAAACACAAATTATGTGGCACCCCTGGAATGTTGTTGCGGTACCCCGGATGAAAACCACTGCACTAAACAAACTACAGCAATGGCCTCCCTGCACCGGCAGCTTATTTCTGGAGACAAAACCAAATCAATTCTATTAAAGGGATCTCTCCAACTTAGAAGACCACCAACAATCAAGTTAGATAACACCCCAATCAGATAATACCGGGAAGTCAAATACCTTGGCATGGTAATAGATATGAAGCAGACGTTTCACCCACATCTGGTATATTTATCCACTAAGATAAAGAAGTATACGGCTATGATTTCCCGGATCAGTAGGGCAGACTGGGGGGGGGGGGGCTCAAGAGAAGAGCACTTGCGTTAATATATATAAGGAGTTTTGCCAATAGTTTGCTATGGTGCAGCAATTTGGTGTACTAAGGCCACACTGGATAGAAAATCGAAGAAAGTTTTTACAATCACAAAAGCTTGCTGCACCATAAGCACCCCAGCCCTCCAAGTCCTAGCAGGGTTTATGCCTTTGTACTTTGAAGTCATCAACCAAGGAATCTCCTACTAAATGAAGAAAGGCGTTCCCAGCGATGTCGTTGATATCCAACTGTACCTGGCAAAGGATCCCAAACGGGAGAGGAAAAGAATTTTGGACAAGATACAAACAACATGGCAAGAATCCTGGGTTACCATGGCTAAAGGTACTATCACCAAGAAATTTATCCCTACCGTGACTCTTTCCAAAGCCTCCTTCCTGGTATGTCCGGGTCTCCCAGTATCGTTTCTCCTTACTGGGTATAGGCCCTTTAAACACAAGTTAACAACCCTTGGTATTGAGAATGATCCACTGTACACTTGTGGTGAAGACGAAACCAGGAAGCACGCCATGTACCTCTGCCCTGGATACGACAAACACCGGACTAGACTCATCACTAGAATTCAAGATAACCGACGAAACTCTGGGCACCAATTCCTCACAGAAGAACGCTACTACACAGCCCTTACAGAGTACGCTCGATCTGTTTTTCAAAGGAGACAAACTACCCGCCTGAGAAATATCCAAAGTACAAACACGAATCAAGTACTCTGACAGGATCTTGATCCAACTAAGACCAACTGGAGTACCGAAAAACTCTGAGACGACAATACTACCCACCTAATAATAAATCTTGCTGACACTGTGATCAGAGTGTGGGATCATCTCTTCCAAACCTCTCCTGATGGCAATCCTCTGGAGTGCATGCAGGATGGATATCTAGTCCGCTATCCACACAGTGTAACAGACCCCAATTCCTAACCCCACCATGGTAGGATACGAGTTACCCCTTCTGGGGTAATTTCAGCTGCTGACCCCTTCTGCAGTGGGATAAACTGCAAACCTCTTCTGGAGTAGGATTATTACCTGCCATGTGTGCTTCATATTGCACTCCTCTCATGGCTTTTCCCCCTGGGGCCAGTCCCCTTCTCACCGTTTTCCATCTCTAGTAGGCCCCTTCTCCGTGGCCTAATTTTATTTTACCACATTCTGATCCACCTTTCTTCACTATTTCCCTATTTACTCCTTTCGACTTTTTTTTTTTTTAACTTGGTCTCCGTCAAGAAGCCCAGACGACCCTGGCAGAGGTCAGCCAGAATATGATGGGCAGCCTGGCTCACCTCCCAGTGGCTACCACCACTGGGAGGTGAGCCACGAAATTCGAGGATCATCTCCAAGAATTTCGTTTGTTCCCCTGGTCGCCAAATTCCCTCTACATCAATTCCACTAACATTTGTGGGATGTGGTCGAAAGTAGCATTTGCCAGTCCACGCCAGTGTCTCGCTCCGTTACCGACTTCCGCGACGTCCTTCTGTTTCAGGCTACCTGAGGATAAATTCCATGGTCTCGTGGAATAGATGCCAAGCTGGGTGCAAGCTATTATCACAGCGAGAGGCGGCCCAACACGCTATTAGGTAGATAGTCATAACATTTTGGCCCATTTAGTATTAGCAATGGCCACATGGTGCAAGGAAACCCATGACTTATGCTGCACCAGCCAAAAAAAAAAAAATAATAATAATAATAAAATAAATAAATTGATAATAAAAAAATAAAAACTAAACAAATAACAAATAAAAAACAAATGATAATAAAATAATAAAAAATAAATAAAATAATAATAAGAAGAAAAAAATAATAATTAATAAATAAGAGAAAAGGAAATGGACAACCTACGCGTTTCCCTCCTCCCGTGAGTAATTTCCCCAAACTGTCAGCATATACCACCCATGTAGGTAACTTATTCCAGTAATTTATAACGTGCTGGCTAAACTAAAACTTCCTGCATTTCAGTCTAAACATCTCTCCCCGTAACTTTAAATTATGGCCCCTTGTTCTAGAATCATTTATAACCGTGAAAATTTTGTCCTCATTCATTTTGCTTAGGCCTCTCACAGCCTTAAACACCTCAATCAAGTCTCCTCTAAGGTGCGTTTCGAAGCTCTGCAACCCACATATTCGAAGTCTTTCCTCATATGGACGCCCTTTTGCCGATCTCACCAGGCGAGTTACCCGTCTCTGGACCCTTTCAAGAAGAACAATGTCTTTCTTTAGGTACGGTCTCCATACTTGAACACAATATTCCACGTGTGGTCTAACAATTGCTTTATGCAATGGGATTATGACGTCCTTATCTCTACTAGCAATTGTTTGATAAATCATCGATAGGACACCATGGGCCTTCCTTGCAACCTGTTTACAATATGAGTATACATTACCATTGGAGTGTATGCACTGTTACGTACGAGTTATGTTAAAATAATTTTACTGGTGCAAATACGGTTTAGAAACAAACACACAACCACTCCAGAAAAGTGTTACTCAACCGACGTATTAGTTGTAAGCATAACTAGTTGGTTAAGAGGATTATTACTGTATCAATACCGAAAATTTTATGCAGACATAATTTCTGTCCATATTAAATGTCATGAAATGCTGCTTTTTTTGTGTGTCGATATCGATGCTCGTGTCGTGTTGTGCTCGTGTCAATGCAGAATTATTTCGACTTCATCCTAAAAATATCAGATATCTAATAGAAACAAACAGCACTCTCCTTATTACCATTCAATAATAATAGTGTACTCAACACAGAAATGACACGTACCGTATTGAACTCGCTGGTCCTGTACTGGTATACAGCTGACGGAGAAATAACCGTGCGCACGTTTGAATATGCCGCTCTCGAAGCAAACGAATGCACTTTGCGGAGGTTCCATCGGTCAAACCTAGCAATAAAAAGTACACTTCTAAAGTCAATGCTGAAATTCATAAACATTTTAAATCTTATCCAAAAGGGAAAAAAGTTTTGTTAAAGGCCTCTCTTTATTTGTCACATTAGTGCTAATTCATTACATTATTCACTCCCTATCACTTTATTGGGACTGATGAAGATCTGTACTTTTAAGGATATTTTTGAAAATCTAGACAAAATGAACGCAATCATGTGGTGTGTCATACTTGTAAGAGACCTCGATAAAGATGTTTGGAGGTACCTCTATCGCTTTCTATTCGCTAGCAATGAAGAAAGGAAAGTATACCAGCAATTTGAAATGAGATATGATTATTGTGCTCCAATAGCACTTCTTAGAGGCGCATCGACGATACAAAATACATTTTCTCCTGGTAGAGGTTTCAAAACGGCTATTATTCGAATATTCTGAAAATCAGACACCAGCAGAGGTAGGTTCGACCTCAAGTCTAAATTTATGGAACGGGTTAGGTGACGTTAGTAGCGGATCCTCGTCAAATGAAAGCACAACTGATTGATGTCTTCAATGCAGGAACCTAGCACCCATCAGTTCTCATACCATGTGAAAAACTCGTAAGTGAAGTGAAAAATAGGGCTGTAATGTTGTCAAGATCAAAACTGGTTAACAAAGGAAGGTTATGTGATTTGATGAATTGAACTGTACAGTTGCAATATGGAGAAAATTAATTCTGTTTGCTGTGCATTATCAGAACAGGCTGTTTGTAGAAGAATACTGGCGTGGGGCATGTTTTAATGGCACATACCCTTGGTCACTTGATACTGTTAGTCAGCAACTGAACAAAACAGTTTAAAAAAAAAAAACAATAAATAAATAAAATATATTTGAGTATTACTGCGAAAAAAAATCACTAAATAACAAGAGTAAAAGTCTTATAAATATGTATCGAACGAGAACCAGTGTATTCAGCCCAGTATGATCAATAGGCTTCCGTAGCGCCGAGTGGTTAGGAGCGGGAATGCAGTAGCACATGCTCCTTGTGTATTTTTTTTTTTTTTTTTTTTTGGTAGTTGTTGGCGCATCGGCTTCTGTGGCCATAATGCACCTCCCAAGGTTTTTGATCCAAGCCCGAGGCGGGATTCGAACCCGCGACCTTTGGGTTGCCAAGCAGGCACTTTGCCCACCCGGCTAGCCCGGTCGGCGCTCCTTGAGTAGACCGGGGTTCAAGCCCCTGACTGCTAAATACGGTCGATCTGCCAACCCGCACTGCACCAGCGTGGCAGATTATAGTCCATGTCCCTCAGCATGAATTGTTGAGGAGGCAGTGGGTTGATAATGGCTGCAGTTTAAATATATATATATATATATATATATCTCTGAGATTATGTTATTGTCACTATTGGCTCTTGTAGTGTACGAGATTATAAATTAACAAACTTTTCTTTCACAAATAATATTTACACACATTGGTAATGACTCATTTGACAAGTCATAGATATTCAAATCCCACAAAGAGAGGTAACGAAATGTTTTGAAAGTATAGTATAGTACCTAAATAAATAAAGAAAATAATATAGCTTATGCCTTCAAGTTGCAACATAATCAATTTTGATGAACTGAGATTAACAAGACACTTCTCTATTAAACAATTTTAGTTTATTGGCAAATATCTGAATTATTGCCAGCACTTCGAGAAAAAGGCTAGCTACCATTTTCCATGTGAGCGTGATTTTTCTTCATTATAACTGTAAAAATTGCTTCCTATTTGGGCAGGTGTATCCGAAATAATTAAAGAAATATCCTGTTTTAAGGCAATTTTAGCATTAAGAACAATGAAATAAGCAATTACATATATTGAAAATGTATTTTTAGTTATTTATATAAACAAAGAAATTCATTAATTTTAATTATTATAAAAAATTAAAATATCTTACTTCAACCATTTAAAAATAAATTAATAATATATGGAATATGTAATTATTGTTGTTATTATTAACCAAAATAATTTTAAAAAATTAAGACAATTACACGGTCATATCTTGGTACAAATCTCATCAAGATTTAAAAATATGCAAAACTGAATTTTATAATGTAATTCCCATACACATTGCCATATGCATAGCCGAGTGGTATAAGACAGGGTGCGTGAGTACACATTCTTTGAGTAACTGGGGTTAAAGACCGTGACTACTGAATACAGTTGTGTTTCATGTGAACTCCTCTGACCATTTGATCGTCGCAGAATATAAACAGAATATTTATAGATAATCATTTAGCACACCAAGTCGAAATCAAATTTAGTACTGCATATAAACTCAGTTGTCAGTGAATTACGGCCCTCGTGGGTAGCACAGTTGGTACGATCACATCCTCCTCAAACCAGGTGGAAAAGAATAAGTTCGAATCCCGTCGATGACGGGAAGAATTTTTATGTGTCCTTTCCACAACGTGGTTGAATTAGTCGGTCTGAGGCGCATATAGCAAAGTCCCTCCCCTCTCAGGTAAACTCGGGTTTTTCGTCCAGCAAAACAGGCAAATGAACCAGAGAACACACGCAATTGACGAACATAATATACAATGGGCATATGAATGTATATTCCGCGTGGCGCTAGCGTGACAATGTTTTTTATATCCTCGGTCATCCTTGTCATCTCCCTCATTCCCTCTCATTCGTTAGTCATAGTTTTTCTCAATCTCCATCTAGGCCTCAAATTTTCCTTTTATCGATCCTACACCTCGCAATACATGTCCAATCCAATTTCTCTTCCGCCTTCTGATTATTTTAGTCAAACATCTCTTCCCATCCATCTTTCTCAAAACCTCCTCATTTCTCACTTTATCGATCCATCTTATCTTTTCCATCCTCCTCCATATATACATCTCAAAACCTTCCAGTCTTTTAATATCTTCCATTCTTAGGATCCATGTCTCTGTCTTATAAAGTACCACACACCATACCAAACGTCGTACCAATCTTTTCTTTAAACATATTCTTAATCGCCTACATAATGTTCTCCTTCGCTTCTCTAAAGCATATTTACCCACTGCTGTCCTTATTATTTCTCTGCTGCTCTTTGCTTCTATAGTTATTAGGCTTCAAAAATACTTATACCCACTTACCTCTTCTATTCTCTCTCTCTCCTTCTATTTCAATATTTAACCTACCCTTTTCCCTCCAACTCTCATAACCTTTGTCTTCTCAATATTTATCTTCTCGCAATCCTATCACAACTTTATTTCAGCCTATCAATCAATTTCTGCAATCTTTCTTCTGAATCTGCCACCAGTGCCATATCATCTGCAAAAATAATACTTTCAATAGCCTTTTTCCCCATCTTCATTCCATGCAGTTCTAATCCATATTTCCTCTACCAAATGCTTCTTTAACCATTACTTCTACATATATATTAAATAAAATCAGAGACAGCAACACCCCTGTCGCACACCTTTTCCTATCTCTAGGAAAAGGTGATATGGTGACACCGAAAGTATCACCTTGTCCTAGCCTAAATAGTCAGGAAAAGTTTCCTCACTGTAACCTACTAATCATTCCTTTTCTTGATAACCCGCTCCTATCATTTTTAATATGTTCAATAATTTAACTCAATCTACTCGATCAGAAGCCTCTCCAAATCTATAAAACCTATACATACATTTTTGTTCATTTCCAGATATCTTTCTGTCAACATTCTCATCATGCCTGTTGCCTTTCTGAAACCAAACTATACTTCTCCTGCGTGTTCCTTCGTCCTTCTTAATATCCTTCTATTTAATATTGTTACCATTATCTTGTCAGCCTACGGTATCGAAACAACGAAGAGTAAAGTGTATTGCAAGGTCCCCCATATTTTGTTTCAATTTTTTCTAAGCATCGAATTGTCTGTGAGCCGATGGCAGGAGAGCTGTAGTTTCATTAATCCTCTTTATTACCACCGAAATGATGTTGTTAAGAACATTTGAAGAAATTTTGGAGCATAAATTTTCTTGATGAATTTCGCAGTAAAATGTTGGAACAGCTAGCTTTAATTCCTTATGTAAAAGTTCAATGAACCCAATAAGTAACCTATTCCAATAATTTAAAACAAGCTGGATAAAAAAAAAAAAAATTGTACTTCCTAATATCCAATCTAATTCTCTCTCTCTCTCTCTCTCTCTCTCTCTCTCTCTAGGTCTGGAATCATTTTTAAAGGCGAAAAACTTCAAATTCGTTCATTTTATTAACTCCACTCAGAGCCTTACACAGACCATTATCAGGTCCGCTCTAAGGAACCTGGTTGCGAGGCTCTGTAGCCCACAAAACTGAAGTCTTTCTCATATGGGTGCCCTTTTCAGGATCTCAAGAAGCGGGTTGCCCGTCTTTGGACCATTTCAAGAAGCTTGGTGTCTTTCTGTTGGTGCGACCTCCATAACTGGACACATGATTCCAGCGAGCTTTTACAACAACCTCAGGCAGTGGGATTACGACCTCCCTATCTCACAAGCAAATTTTCGATTGATCATCGACAGGGCACCACGGGCCCTCCTTGCCGCCTGTGTACATTGTTCGGAAAACTTCATGTCCGCCCGTATCGTAACTCAAAAACACCTTTCTTCCTCTACTGCTTTCAGTTCAACCCAACAAAGTGCTGGGTTCCTAATTCCCTAAGTGTAATCCCTCGCATTTTACTACATTACAACATATCTGTAACTTTCCTGACCATCCTTGAAGCCTGACAAAATTATCTTAAAAGAGCTGTGGTTGATCATTAATCGCTGTCCCAACATTTTCCTTCATCAGGAAATTTTGACATCACTTCTTCCCCTTTGTCAAAGTCATTTTTAAAATTCAAAAACAAGAGTTGTCCCATAACGGATCCGTGTAGGACTCCTACTTCTTGGTCCTATTCGGATTGGTCAATTGTTAGACCAATCCGAATAGGAACCATTAATCACATGATCCATGTGGAACAAGAAAGTTTGTTTGTTCTACAGTATCTGACAACACTAAAAATGTGAACAACAATACTACTACAGTGCAAAAAAATCCGTTCACTTTGTTACGAATACACCACACTTGCTTTCCCATTAATATTTAATATTTCTTTAACTTCTTTAATTTTGACATTGTTTAAGGGTTAACGGGTTTGAAATATTTTTATTTTATGTGCAAGGAAACATAACTTGCATTGTTTACTCCAGTCGAAGAGCAATTAAGACCATTCGAGTACGAAAGAACAGTTTAAATTTGGGCCTGGCCAATTTAGTTAATTAAATAATTATCCTGACAATGACCTAATACACTTCGACACAAAAAACATCTTTTACATATTTTACCTTGACGTCAGAAAAGCTTTTGATAGGGTTCCATATGAAAGGCTATTTATAAACTACAGCAAAGCGGGATTAATCGGAAGGTCCGGTCCTTCATTTTATCAAGGACTGGCCAAAAGATAGGAGGCAGACAGTAGTCATAAATGGACATACCTCAGGGTGAACCATCTGTCGCAAGTGGAATTCCTCAGGGATCAGTATTGGGCCATTTCTGTTTCTCATCTTCCTTAATGACATTAATGGGGAGTGCAGTGGAAGTTATCATAGTTCGCTGGTTATGTAAAAGGTAGGAAAGGTTGTTAACGACCAGAACCAAGCCACTGCTTAAAAATGGCTTAAATCGGATGCACAAATGGTCTTAAAAGTAGCAACTGAAGTTTAATGCTTTTAAATGTAAGGTTTTTCACCTAGGAAACAGAAATACAGGAGTTATTTATAAGCTAGGGTAGTGGAGTTAAAAGTGGTTCAAGACGAAAAAGACTTAGGGATACGATTCAGTCAGACATGAAATTTTCCATGCAGTGCTAAGAGGCGGCGATGAAGGCAGATAGTATCCTGTGTGTGATAAAAAAAGGACCTTCCAAGTAAACAAAAGGATGTCATTGTCCCTTTATATGATGAGACCAAATTTAAAATACTGTGTTCAGGTCTGGAGGCCGCACTTGAAGAAAGACATAGAGCTTCTACAAATGGGTCAAAGAAGAGCAAAGATTGGTGAGGGGTGCTAATTGATATCCATGTGAAGAACAACTTAGAAGGTGCGGACTGAAAAGAAAGGCAAGTAAACATCTTAGGAGGCTACCTGAATGAAAATCAACAAGAAAAGAATATTTTCACTGGTAAAAGAAACAGGATCCAGGAGGCAAAAATATGAAGCTTTGAAGAATAACAGACGGCTGCATCTCATGAAGTGCACTTCACATTGTAAAGTTGCTAAAGCTGAAAGCGGATTTGGATAACTACTTTCAGAATATAAGAATCCCATCATCAGATGATCGCTAAATAATAATGGTGAAAAGTCTAGAGAGAATATGGAACTCTAAATGTTTTTCGCCTTCAGAATTAGGCTAGTTTTCTACACTTTTCATCACGCTTTCAAGCAGCCTGTTTTAGGCTACATGCCTCCCATGATGTCATTGCAAGGGTCTATCGGCATTCGAAAAAGTGTGTAGAGTGTAAGAGACCCACACTGGAGCTTGGAGGCCGTAATAAGAGTTGTGGATTAAAACAGTAAAAATATAACTTTTGCAGTTTTCATTTAAATTTCTTCCGTAAATTTGTTCAAGCAATGTTACTTCTGCAGCAAGTGGCCTTCTAATCACAAACATCGATTGCATATAAATCAAATTTTCGATATGAAATTAACCTTACTATAACCACTTATCATAAATCAATAATGAAAAAAACACACTTTGACCTTACCATTCAAATTTCTCAATAAAATTCTGTCGATTGTCCTAGATATGACATCCATTATCATTTTTAGTGAATTATGAAGAGTTTCAGGATTTTGGACACAAGAAATTGGGCCAATTTTCTTTAAACACTTCAGTGCTGCTATGGGAAGCCTGCAATGTAATTTAGATTAAAGTATATATTCTGTCAAAGAAGGGAATTTTCAGTTATATCTTTGAAATTTAAAATTAAGAAGAGCAAATAAAAAAAATTATTAAAATTTACCAAAAATCCAACAAAGGAAATCATTTTATTATCAACGTTACTGCATAATCCTCGAAATGGCACATACTGTACTAATGTTAAAATGAGAGGCAGGTGTAGAATTGAATTATATTGAATTAGCTACGAAACAACTAAGATCATGAAAAGGTTGTTTATGCAAAGATAATGCACTTCCATCATTTATACTACCCAGGAAGTGATGCATGCATCGTTTATTTATATCTCATTGTGAATACCTTCACAATGAACTGCCTAGGTATTGCACTGCTTTGAATGAGTAACGCTTCACCAGTGGAGAAGACTAATGTTACTTATTCTCGGCAGATACCACAGGCGCACTATAGCCAGTGTAGCTTATGCGCCATTAAACTTCCATAACACACACACACACACACACACACACACACACACACACACACACACACACAGATACCACCACCCAGACGGCACTGGTTCGAAGCTTGTTGGCTTACTCATCGGTGGGTGGGCAGGTACGCTGATGTTGCAATAGTGACAACCCAACAATCACTCACATTGTGGAGTTCAACTTCATAACTGGGTTGTCACTGTTACAACAACAGGATACCTATACCCACCCACCGATTACTAGGCCAATAAGCTTCGAAACGGTGCCGTTGGGGGGTGGTATCTGCAGAGAATAAGTAACATTAGTCTTCTCCACTCGTGAAGCGTTACTTATTCAAAGCAGCGCAATACCTAGGCAACTCGTTGTAAAGGTATTCACAATATGAGATATAAATAAACGATGCATGCATACTACCTGGGTAGTAGAAATGATGGAAGTGTATTACCCATGCATAAAGCACAAACAACCTTTTCGTACTCTTAGACTTACTCTTAGTCAAGAAATATATTTAAACTAATACACTGGTGTTCAAAACTTAAGGACCAACACTGTTTCTAAAGGTTACAACCACAAAATCACACAAACAGCCTGTGGCGATCTGCATAGCTGTGGCCGTTCCGCAGAAAGCTGGTGCACATGCAAAAATTTGAATCGTGATGAGAGGGCTCACATAAACAGATAAAAGCAACAGTTCAGCAGTTATGTGCGAATTACCGAATGGGCACGATTGTTACAGACGTTCGATTGGTTTCATACAGTGCTACAGACAACAAAATGGCCAGTAGACAACATCTGGATGACTTTACCCGGGATCGAAGAATTGGGAAGCTCGAGGAAGGTCGAAGTGCGTGGAGTGTGGCTGCAGAGTTCGGTATCGCCCATAGCATCGTCTCACGTGCGTAGTCGGACTTCAGAAGGACAGGTACAGCTGTTCGAAGGACCAGTGGTGGTCGTCCACGGAAAGCAACTCCCAATGATGACCGCTATACACTCTTACAGGTCAAGAGGGGAACGAAACCAGACAGTGGGATCCATTGTAAACCAGCTGCACAGGACGCAGGATATCGCGGTTTACCGTGGCCAGGCGACTCCACAAAGACGGACTGTTTGCCTGATGATCAGTACGCTGTGTCCCTTTAAAACCTGCCCATCGGAGACACCGTTTACAATGCTGCATCGAACACAAGGACTGGACAACAGCGCAATGGGGTAAGGTGCTCTTTACTGATGAGTCTCAGCAGTCGCAGCAGCGATTCTGGACTTCAGCCAATCTGGCGAGAGGTTGGCACACGATATCACCCAAACATCACTGAAAGGGATTGATATGGTGGTCGAAGTGTTCTCGTCTGGGCAGGCGTTATCTTGGATGGACGTACATAACTCCGGATACTGGAAGGCGGTACCATAACCCGTGCACGCTACTGTACTGAGCTAATCGTTCCCCATGTGCGTCTGTTCCGAGGTGCCACTGGCCTCGAGTTCGTGTTTATGGATGATAACGCCACATCCCATCGCACTGCAGCTGTTCATATTCTTTTGGAAAGTAAGGACATTGTTCGTATGGACTGGACTGCCCGTTCCACTGATCAAAATACCATCGAACACATATGGGACGCTCTGGGGAGACGCCTAGCGGCACGTCCACACCCACCAGAAAATGTTCACCAGCTGAAGATGCGCTGACAGAGGAATGGGCGATGTTACTGAAAGAACTTATCAACAACACTGTTCTAAGTATGGACAGGTGGTGCAAAGCCTGCATCGACATTAGGGGCGGCCATATCTCCTATTGAGGACCACCTCTTCCATTTATTCCATCTTTGGCAGTGATGCATCTGTATCATGGCAGCCAGTGCTATGTTGCCATTTTTGAATAAAGTCCCTCTGTACCGTTTTGTTTCCGTTGTTGTGAAGGTGTTGTTTCCTTCGCCATTTCTGAACCTCACGAGGTTCCTTGGCATGCTCTTCCCACATCTAGACCACTCCTATGAGAAGCTACAAGAGAAAATCTGACTGGTCCTTAAGTTTTGCAGACCAGTGTATCATGATTGTACATTCTAAGATCAATCTATCTGATCTGTGAATTAAAAATCCGAGTTTCCGGAATCTTAATTCATGCAACTCTCGCCAAATTCACGCCAACGAATTTGTCAAAGGAATGGGAAAGGCCCGTTACAGTTTCTTGTGAATAAGAAAGAAATATTACTGATTGACACAAAGTGGACAGCAACTATTTGAACTTAACTGTTCCACACTCCTCGATAGCAATCAAGGCTTCAAGGAGACAAGTATGAATGCTCCACACTCCAGGTCTTTTCTCAAAATGTGCATAGCATAATTCGCAAATCTACGAGTGGTGACCCACATCAACATCATCAAACTGATTCCATCAGCCTGCAATCACCAGTGATAAACAGTTCAGAAATGCTCATCCCAACACGAATCGACAAACTCGAAAGCCTGCCTTCAATAAAAAATACTAGAGGTATGTGCTTTAAAGAGATCCTCAGGAATTATACAGTCAGAGTCTTGTACCACAATGTTAGAAGCCTTCGCAACAAACTGGATACTATTGACCAAATTCTCCTCGCCAGTGATTTCGATATCCTCTGTGTCACCGAGACCTGGCTTGATAAAGACCAAGAATTTTTTATATCCTGTGCTCCAGTTGGCTATAAATCTACTTTTACTTCTAGAGTTGGGCAAAGATGAGGCGGTGTTGCAATTTTCTTTAATAGCTCGCAGGCCTCACCTGTTCATCAAGTTTCTAGCCAAACACCAGCATACGAAGCTCTTGCTGTTACTCTCAGCTACCATAGGGTCCTCATAGATGTAACTGTTATATACACTGACCTACCATTAATATACGGACACCACTCCATGGATGGGGAAACAGGTCCTATGCATGCAACGCGTCACAGAACCTGTTATAATTATGCACACTGGTCTTCGAACAGACAATTGCAAAAGTGGGCATGCAGAATGACATGTTCGACAGAATTACCTCAACAGTTCAACAGAATTGATCACCTCAACAAATGCTAGACGCCGATTAATATGGTGTAAGTAGCGCGAATCCTGGACTGTACAGCAGTGGAAAACAGTCCTATGGACAGACGAGTCGCGGTTCGCACTCTACCAGAGTGATGGCCTGGGTGTGGCGAATGCTAGGGGAACAGTTCTTTCCTGATTGTATCCTCCAAACAATGAAGTTTGGTGGAGGCAGTGTCATGGTATGGGACTCCTTTCATGGTTTGACTTGGGCCCATTAGTCGTTATCGACAAAACCAAGAATGCTGTGCAAAAATGGCCTCCGTAGCCAAGTGGTCAGGAGCGGGAGTGCAGTAGCACACGCTCTTTGAGTAGACCGGGGTTCAAGCCCCTGAATTCGGTCGATCTGCCAACCCGCACTGGACCAGCGTGGCAGATTATGATCCATTTCCCTCAGCATGAATTGTTGAGGAGGCTTCCATCCTGCAGTGGGTTGATAATGGCTGCACTTTACCTTTTTTTACTAGGACCACCTGGACAATTATGCACTTCCAACATTATGGTAATACTTCTGGGAAGGCTCATATCTGTATCAACAAGACAACGCGCCATGGCATACTGCTCGGGCCATAACAAAGTGGTTTGAGGACATGTGTGTGGAAAAGTTTGATTGGCCAGCCCAGAGTTCTGATCAGAATCCTATCAAACATCGAACACATATGGGACGCTCTGGGGAGACGCCTAGCGGCACGTCCACACCCACCAGAAAATGTTCACCAGCTGAAGATGCGCTGACAGAGGAATGGGCGATGTTACTGAAAGAACTTATCAACAACACTGTTCTAAGTATTGAACTTGGGATGTATTGGATCGTCGGGTGCGTGCACGTCGAGATCACCCAAAGAAAAAGGCTGAACTGGTGTCTGCGTTAAAGCCCGAGTGAAGGAACATATCACCTGACAATTATAAAATGCTGGTTGAGAGTATGCCGCGAAGATTGAAGGCCGTCATAAAAGCAAAAGTTTTTTTTTGTCTAAAGGCAGGCGTCCAGATATTAATGGTAGGGCAGTCTATAATTCCCCCAGCACCTTCATATGAAGTCATCCATGAAATTACAAACTGGATCATCAACCAGCTTCATCCTTCAGCCTTGCACTTTGTCTGTGGAGACTTTAATCTTTCTCCCTAGCTAACTAACCTTGAGTAAATGCTCCTATCAAACTTATCTTGTACAGAATTACAAATGATCAACGATCTCCCGACCAGAGGTAACAACCAACTAGATCTCATCCTTGCCTCTTTTCCTTGCACATCTTATTATCTGCCAGAGATTTATTTTAATTCGGATCACAGGCCAACTGTTGTTCGTTTACACATACCTGCTCCAAAATTCATTGTTGTGAATTCGACTAATACCAAAGTCATAATTATTCCCAGGTTTTTGAGTAGATTCCTAGAAGGCTTTCCACAGTTTCAAAATAGATGACTGTTGTGGTCCATATGCTTTATTTCCTGGTCTAAAACATCCCACAAGGGTTCATTTAGATTGAGGACAGGAGACTTTGAAGTCCAATTAGATGAAGATGGATGATATCTTCACTTTGCGCTATCTGTGGTTGATCTGGGTAGCGCTGCATCGATGGATACATCGCTGCGATCGCCAGTATCAAAATGGTGTCGGTGGAGGAGAAAGCTCAATGTGCTTTGTGGTTTCATGAAACAAAATCGCCAGTTACAGTTCAGCGAAACTTTAAAGGACAGTATGGGCGAGATTCGCTGGATGTTAAAAACATCAGAGGTTGGTGTGCAACGTTTATAGAGACTGGCAGTGTTGGGGGCCATTTTGATACTGGCGATTGCAGCGATGTATCCATTGTAGCTGTTGCAGCGCTACCTAGATCGTCCATCGATTGTGCAAGTGTACAATTCAAAAAAACTCTAAGGATTGGCTTTCGTTATGATACAAGGTGCAAGCTTCTATCTAGCGTAGTTTTTTAAGTTATAATTTTTCTTAATCAGGGAAAGACTTTATGCTCACCCTGTATTTCTAAATGTGTTGCTGCCTCTGTCATCCCATGGCCTGTCTTAGAAAATTGTGATCTTGAAATTGCACTGAATTTGCTTACTAGTTGGCTTAAGACGATTGCGACCATTGAAGCATCAAATAGAATTTCCATCATGCCTCGGTCCAGGGCATGGTAGACTCCCCATCTTAATATGAGCTTCAAGTTAAAACAGCATCTGCACAAAATGTGGAAGCAGTCGCAAAGTGTCCAAGAGAGGCTAGCTTACTCTAGAGCCCGCGCAACATTTAACAAGTAGAACTCTCAAACAATTAAGTATTATGTGGATATAACCCTTCTTAGAAGAAAATGCCCCTACTCTGAGTGGCCTTCTGATCTCCCCCTGAATCTTGAACCTGACCAGTGGATTGACTTCATATCTAGATTTGCCTCGAACACGGAAAAAGTCTTGATCTTCATACACCAATAACTGGAATCCCGCCTGACACTCTGTCTGCAGCATCAATCTCCAGTAAACAGCTTATTACTACCATTAATTTTATTCCAGCTTCTGCTACAGCAGGTGCGGATGGAATCTCCCCAATTTATCATCAAATGTCTTAGCCCACATATTTTGGATTCCCTTCTAACTGCTTTTAATGCTGTTTTGTCAGGCCATTTCTTTTCCCAGCAGTGGAATATCTACTTTGTGAAGCCTATTCCCAAAATTCAATTTCCTACATTTCTTAAGTATTACTGGCCAATCTCCAATGCCTCAAGTCTTCTAAAGCTCCTTGAGAAGGCACTCCTCCCTGTTCTAACTAAACAACTTCTTCCACATCAGCCTCGTAAAATCCATTACTCCCTTCCTCACAGATTCATTGCGACTAACCTTTTAGCAACCACCAGCTCTATCCATTCTGCGTTTAAATCTCAAGCTGAGCTTGCAGTCACCTATGTAGACCTTGAAACGGCTTTCGACTCTATAAACGTTCCTGCAATGCTGAGGCTACTTTCAGACCACTATCAGATAAAGAGAGACACTCTACAGTTCCTCACGTCACTCATTCAAAACATAATAATCCAGCTTACTGTCTATGGGCATATATATGAGCGAAGTATCTCTTCAAGCGTGCCACAGGGTGGTGTCTTATCTGGGCTCTTGTTTAAAGTACTTATCTCCCCACTTGTTGAGTCCAGGAATGATACTTTATTTTATGCAGATGACATGAAGCTCCTCACACCAATTTCTCCATATGATGATTATCTCGTGACAACAGCATCAATTAATAATACACTCATGGAATTTGAAAACTACCTCAACCAGTTCGATTTAAAAATAACTCAGAAAAATCTCAATTTATGATAATTTCCTTAAAGAAAACGCCTTCTTATATTTTGCTACTTCTGTGTAATTCTCCTATTCCCATCGTCAATAAGCATACTGATCTCGCAGTTGTGTTTGATCCCAAGCTCTGCTTCAGTTACCACATAGACAAGCTCCTCGCCCTGGCAGCACGATTCCGATGGATCGGCAAACAGCATTTACATAATATTAATGAAGTCACAACTACTTGAAAATGTATAAAAACACAGTACACTCTCCGCTTTTATATGCTGCAGATGTATGGGCATCTTCTGTCCCTAGCACAATCAGGCCAATTTTTTTTCGCTGAGTTTTGCCTCTTAAAATGGGCCAAAAACAAACATACACTTCCTCCACAGATAAGGACAACTGAAATGGCCAAGTTGAATCAAATTCACAGGCTCCCCAAGACTATCAAAATGATCGTTGGCGAGATTTCGGCACCATCGTTCTGGGACCTGTGCTCATGGAAAATCCCTCAGCCTTCCCTCAGTGCGACTCCAACTCTATGCCCACATCTCCGCCTCTTCGCGAGAAGAAGGGGTGCAAATTGCCATACACTGAGGAAAAGAGGAAATGTCACTCAACCATGACAACGCAAAGACAAAACATATCAACAACCAGCATTTCTCCTTTTTAAACGAAAGAAGATTAAAACCGAAAAACTTGATGACAGACTGCAAGCTCAACCTGAACTGCAAGAACAGGACTTGTCCCAGGAATGACCTACAACCCTAGAAGTTGACATCTCTCTAGAAGAAGTACAACTTAAATAGAAGACCTACCATGGACTTAACCTCATTGCAGATCTGCTGCCAACGCCACAGGCTATACCTATGCTCCCTTGCACGGTACTTTCTTTCCACTTCCCTGGGGAGGAAAAGAGATGGTTTCACTGTCTCTTCCTCTCCTCGCCCTCCTTTTCCTCCTGGTGGGACATGAGCCTGCCCCACTGACCACAGGGGTCACCTCCTCTATCGACCCCTTACTTCCTATTTCCTCCCCCTAGCCTTCAGTCTCTTCCCGCTTTCACAGCGTAACCCCACATAGTCTAAATTTAAATTTAAAACTTTGACCTGGGATCGCCATCCCTATTGGCTCCATATTTCTGACTTTCCCCAGTCTTCAGTCTCCCCTCTACTCTGACTAAACACTAGCGAATGCCCCATACGATGTCAAAATAAAAAATAAAAAATTGTCAAAATTCCAAATGCATACGAAAACCGCTTTCGGCCTAACCTTTCAGCGACTACTTCCCAAAACTATTAAATTATTATTTTTTATTTTATTTTATTTTTTATTTTTATTTATTTTATTTTATTATTTATTTTATTTTATTTTATTTTTTATTTTTATTTATTTTATTTTATTATTTATTTTATTTTATTTTATTTTTTATTTTTATTTATTTTTTTATTTTTTATTTTTTTTATTTTTTATTTTTTTTATTTTTATTTTTATTTTAATTTTAATTTTTTTATTTATTTTTTATTTTTTATTTTTTTTATTTTTATTTTAATTTTAATTTTTTATTTATTTTTTATTTTTTTTATTTTTATTTTTTTATAGGTCCTTGCCACTGAAATCTCAGGAAATTAGGTGGCAGGACCTGCTAGAGTAAAACTTAAAATTACTGGGTACCTGGTCCGCCTCCACGAGGCATAGTGTGGACAACGTTGGGCCCCAGCAGGGGTATAGCGGCTAAATGGCCAGAAGAATAACGAAACACAACACTACACTTACAAAATCCATACACTTTTAAATCTCTGGCCTTCCCAGTGAACTGGTACACCTACAATGAAAGCAACGTGGAGATGGGGGAAACCCCTGGTACCGTTAGACACAGACACACTATACGCTATACTATATATCTCCGCCATCTCCACCTATCGGTAGGTTCCTGCCTTTTCAGCTACTTTCATGTGCCCAGTCCTTTGATGCTGACCTTAATAAGTTCGCTTGTGACAGGGAATACAGACGCCACATCCTTCAATTGTACTTCCCTGTCCCTGATCCATCTCCTCGAAGCTCTCGTCTTAATGCGACAAGCACAATACCATCTGAAATGAAGATGGCATCCTAACTTTTCAGTATGACAGCGAGTAACGATGAACTAACTACTTCTGTTCAGTGCAAAGAATTTTGTTTCCGCCAATATCTTCTTTATATATTGTAGTGTAAATAATTGTATTACACTTTGAGTTTTGAGCCGTACTTCCACATATGTATTTCTTTATGTTCGGTATATCAATGTTCTCCATTATTCTATTGTATTATTAGTGTTAACTCCTGGCCTGGTGGTCGTGAAGGGCAATATTGCAATGTATCAAATTGTATTATTATCATTATTACTACAATACCCCCAGGTGCTCACATCTGGTGAGTATGAGCTTGGCACACACAGGGTCCTGAGCTGGATATCATCATTCTTCTCTTTCTTGGCGATTCTCTCTCTCTCTCTCTCTCTCTCTCTCTCTCTCTCGGAATTTTTTTTTGGCAGGTGCAGCATACGCCCTCAGGCTTCCTTACACTATGTGACTAGTAATAATTATAAATTAATTATAAAGATTTCTTCTTATTTGTGTAAGGAACTAGTCAATAATCTTATGAGTTCACCCCTGGGTAAAAAATTGTGGCTAATAAAACGTTCCCTTTAATTTTACCAAAGGGAAAATAGTAATAATATTTGCCATATAGTGCATGGAAGACACAGGCTTTTGCTGCACTGGAAAAAAAACCCAAGTAGATAAGAAAATACAAATTATATGCTCTCCTTCTCAAACAGGTAAGTATAGAGTTGCCCTTTGAATTTATTCAAACTGTCAGCCTGAACTACCGGCGAGGGCAACTTATTCCAGCTATCAGTGACCCGCTGGCTAAAAGAAAACTTCCTACAATCGAATTTAAACCTCAAGCCCTGTAATTTGAATTTATGACCCCTAGTTCTGAAATTCTTTAGAACAGTATTAATTGTAATGCGGCTCCGGGGATTTCCCCAAACTCCGCGAATTCTTTAGAACAGTGAGAATTCCACCTTCATTCATTTTACTAATTCCTCTCAGACTCTCAGAGCCTTATAAACCTCAATCAGGTCACCTCTGAGGTGCCTGAATGCCAAGATCTGTAGCCCACATAATCGGAGTCTTTCCTCATATAGTCGTCCTTCTGTCGATTGGGCGCCTCCGTAGCCAGGTGGGAAGGAGCAGCAGTGTGTAGCACACGCTTCTTGATTTATACCGGGGTTCGAGCCCGTCACCGCCAAATACGGAGGATGTGGAAAGGTCAGGGAATGACCACCACATATTCCCGGAGCAATATGGCCTTAGTTGCTAATGCTCCTAAAAACCAAATAACAACAACAACAACAACAACATAACTGTCGATCGCACCATACGAGTTGCCAGTCTTTAGACCCTTTCAAGAAGCTCAATTTCTTTTTTCAGATGAGGTCTCCATACTTCAACACAGTATTCCAAATGTAGTCTTACAATTGCCTCATACAGTGAGATTATGACCTTCCTATCTCTACAGGACAACATTCGATAAATCGTCGATAGGACACGATGGACTTTCCCGCTGCCTGTTCATAGTGTTCAGAAAACTTCATATCTGCCCATATTGTACCTCCCGGACCACATTTCTCCTCCACTGTTTTTAATTCAGCCCCATTCCTCCTCCACAGCTTTTAATTTAACCCCACCAAGTGTATATATATAATTTATCTGTTCCCCAAGTGCAAGACTTTGCATTTAGCAGAATTAAAACATAGCTGCCACATCTCTGACCATCTTTGAAATCTGTTAAAATCATCCCGAAGGAGCACTGCTTGGCACTGATCACTAAGAACTCTACCAATCTTCACCTCACTTGCAAATTTTGACATCACGTTTAAATCTTCATTCGATGTCATTTATGAAAATGACAAATAGCAGTGCTCCAAGAAACGATCCTTGTGGGACTCTACTCCTGACGTTACACAAATCTGAATAATATCTATTAATCACAACTCTCAGCATTCTGCCATGCAGTCATGCAGCAATCCACCTCAGATCGTTACCAGTAATCCCAACCTGTTCAAGCTTATACAGTAACTTCTCATGAGGAATCGAGTCAAATGCTTTGCTAAAATCCAAATAAACTATGTCGAAATTTTCTCCTAAATCCAGCTCATGAGTAACTGTGTCAAGCTTACTAAGTTAGTTAAGCATGATTTATCGTTAACAAAGCCATGCTTTGTGTCTTCAGAATTCCATAACTATCGAAATTTTCCTGAATTGCCCTCTTAATCATTGTTGTTGTTTTCAGGACATCAGCAACTAAGACCATATTGCTCGGCATATACTGTCTGTAAATTGCGTGTGATTTTCGGACAATTTTCTGTTTGCTGGACGAAAAACCCGAGCTTAAGGGAGAAAAACCATATTACCGTCGCCTGAAACCGACTAACTCAGCAAAGTTGTGAAAAAGTTCCATAACAATTCACGTCATCGACGGGTTTCAAACTCAGGTCTTTTCCACCCGGAGTGGGAAGGACGGCAATTCAACCAACTGTGCTACCCAGCAGAGCCTCTTAATCATTGCCTCTATAAGATTTTTCGTATCACTGAAGTCAGACTACCTGTCAGTAGTTATAAACTTCACTCTTAGAACCTCTTTTATGTATTGGCGGTACATTGGTACTTCTCCAATCTAAAGAAATTCCCCTGAGTCCAAAAGATGCCCTCATAATTATCTTCAGAAAATTAAAGGGAAAGTTTTTAACAATCATTCGTCTCCAGTTTGCATTTGAAAAAGACAGAAGATGATCTGTCTGGTTAATTATAGACGGTAAGGGAATAAGTATTGACGGTCCTTTAATCCTTAAGGCATAATTCATGAATACAATATCTTCAAATATACAAATATTCAAGTTTCCAGGAGAAAATGGCATGGTACCCTTGACCAAAACCATCTAACTTGGTTGGGAAGTGAAATATGCCCTAAAAATTTCCTGCCACCTAAAAAAGAAGTATTGCTCAACTTCACCTATTCACTCACAGCAGAACAATATCATTAGCATTAGCAGTGGCATATGATGCAAGAAAGCAAGCTTATACAGCATTGGGGAAAAATTGGGGAAAAAAACACTTCCCATTTCATCTATCAATTCCCTCCAAAAGTTTGTCTACTTCTTCCTAGAATTTATTCAAATTACCAACTTCCACAACGACAGATGGAAATTTGTTCCAGAAATCAACCATTCCCTGGCTAAAGGGAAATTTCCGCACGTCTATTCTGCAACCATCATTACTCAGTTTGAATTTATATCCTCTCAAGTGCATAATCTGAGAGAGAGGAAGAATCCTATCAGCATTGAGCTTCCTCAAACCATTCAATGCCTTATACACCTCAATCATATCACCCGGCAGGTGCCTAGTTTCTAGAGGCTGCAATTTGCAGAACTTAAGCCTTTCTTGTTAAGAGCAACCCTTTGTTCTCCCGCTAATCTCGTTGCCTTCTCTATATTCATTCCAGCAGCTGTACATCCTTCCTAAAACGAGGCCACCAAACCTGTATGCAGTACTCAAGGTGTGGCCTGACCATTGCTTTATAAAGGGATAATAACCTCCTTATCCCTGCTAACTAAATTCTTGTGTATCATTGACAAAACCCCATGAACGGCCAATGCAGCCTGTCTGCACTGCTCAGAGAACTTCGTATCTGACTGTACAAGTAACTCTATGTCATTTAAAATCTCCACTACCGTGAGTGCAGCACCACACAGTTGGTAATGGTACGTTACTCTGAAGTTACTGCTACGTTAAGTCTGACGTAGCCGAGTGGTCATGAGCGAGAGTGCATAGCACGTGTTCCTTGAGTGGACCGAGGTTCAAGCCCGTGACTACTAAATGCGATAACTATTTGTAGCTGCTGTACATCCTTCCTAAAACGCATCCTTCCTAAAATATAAAATTTAATTTTTGACCCATATGAAGTACTTTGCATTTGTCAATGCTAAACTTCGGTTGCCACTTCTCAGCATATCTGCCTAACTTTTCTAGATCCTGTTGCAGTAGCATACTATCATTACTGTCATGAACTCTGCCAACCTTTGTATCATCTGCAAACTCGGATATTAAGTCTGATATACCTTCATCAATATCATTGATAAATAGACAAAACATCGACGGGCCCAACACCAAACCCTGGGGGAGTTCGCTAATAATGTTAGTCCACTAAGAGCCGTGTCCACTGATTATCACTATCTGTCTTCTCCCACTCAACCATCCCTTTTATCCATAGCGGCAACTTGCCCTTAATTCTACCCTGCTCTAATTTTTACATTAGTCTTTTATTTGAACAGCATTTATCAAAAGCTTTTCTGAAATACAAGTATATAATATCGTAGTTGTTTATATGTGTTTATAGATTGCTAGAGTGTTTTACTTATGTTAGAGTTTCCCTTACAATCTTTTGGTTAATTAAGAATTGCGCACAAGAGCTCTCAAAGAGTATAAGTGTAATTTTGTGACATGCTATTGACTTGGGTCGATAGTGTGTCTACTTCTCTGATTCCCAAACTAGAAATTTCCCTGAACCCTTAATGCATCCTCAATGGCATTAACAAAAACCCTTGGACGTGTTCTGCTTAACATATCATCCTCTTCTATCAACTAAGGCTGGCCGTACTGGTAAAATTCTCCCCTATAAATCTTGCAGGGTTAATCGACAAGGCTTTCATCACGAAATACTTCGTGTGAGTTTCTTCAGAGTTGCGGATACAAGAACATTTTGTCCTATCCTGCAACACTTTTTTTTAACATGGCCTTATATTTTATAGCCAATTTATCACTTCGTTTAAGCTTTTAATCGTAAGTTCCCTGATGTATGACATTGCACCCACAGGAGCCAATTGGAGCTGATAAACTGTTCTTTACATCATGAAATTTTGCACCTGGTAGACATGCTCTGGGTCTATGCTATCTCTCATTTTTTACAGAGTATGTTTCCTGTTTTCCTTAAAGTTTATTCTCCAATTAAGACTACCCCCTCCTGAACCAAAGAATTATGTACCGGTTGATCCACTTTTGGGTTGGATTCTAGAGTATGTCGCATAATATAGCGTCAAGTCATTGAAGAGAACCCGGATTGAATTTGCTTCAAGGCACGAAACATTTCCTCAGAGACTCAATGACGCCTGATATTATGTCGAGTTTTAGATTTAGTTCGTTGCCCTCCTAACATCTTGTACAAAGAAATCATTCACCCATCAACTAGCGAAAGTTCGGCAAACGTGCGACGAGTGCAAGCAGAAAGGTCGTAATGAACTAGAAAATCACCTCTGGAAATTCTGCCGTCAGTCGAAAGCGTTTGGCACAATATAACTAAATTTTCTAAGTGAATCTATAATCTATTTTAAATAGAATTTAAAATTAAAAATGACACTATATAACCGAAATTAGCGCTGACATTGATCAAAAACTTCATGTTTTTATTTTATTTGTGATACTTCACGCTTAAAAAATTCTTTTATAGGCTTGAAATGTACACAAAAACCTTTCTTCCCCTCCACTATGTGATATATTTATTAATTTATTCGTAGTAGTTTTTCATTGGCCAATTTGGAAGTTGTGAGGGTTAACAAACCCGGAATAACCCACGAGAAAATGCTTACTCTCTCTCTCTCTCCTCTTGAGAACGACTAATTACAAACTCGATTGAAGAGGACTTTAGAAATTCTCCAAATCACAAATGGGAATTAAGTGGCAAAGAACGCTTGGAATTAAAAATAAATAATACTTTCTCTATTCCATGATATGAAAGAACTTTTTGCTCACAACGGTATCTAATACCACTATTATTTGGGAAAAAACAAATTCCCACAGAAAATAAATGAAACATGCAAGTCGCACGTTAACAAAAATTTATTAAGAAGCACATAATTAGACAATTAGCCATTTACAAGTGACTACCATCCAAGACAAAGAAACTAAAAGCGACCTATCTACTAAGCACGTGATTCATATTTTCTACGGTAAACGTAAGCAGAGCCAGAGCCACCTAATGGCAGTTTGAAGTTCAAGTCGATAAATAAAGCACAGTACATACACGTATTTTCAAATGTTAAAAAACACGAACTTGGCTACAATCCAGAAAAAAAGTCAACTTGTTGCAAAACGCGGCATATACGAAAACTACTAATTTCAGTGCCGCTTAAAATGCCACTTTGTCCTAACAATAAAAATCGCAGTATCCCAGGAGCTCACATCTGGTGAGTATGGGCTTGGCAAACCCAGGGTCCTGAGCTGGATATCATCATTATTCTCTTTCTTGGTGATTCCCTTCTACTTCTGACTCTTGTTCTCGCTCTCTTTCTCAGGGTAACTCGGAAATATTTTTGTTAGCTGGTGCAGCATAAGCCTCAGGCTTCCTTGCACTATATGGCTAGTAATAATAATAATAATAATAATAATAATAATAATAATAATAATAATGATATCACTGATATTCAATATGAACATGAAATGTGTCATATTTACAAGAGTTTTTGGGTTTAGTTGGAAAATATAGAATAGCACCATGCAAGGAGAAATTTTCAATGAACAGTCAAGTGACGCCCCCAATTCAATGAAAAGAATCTTTCAGGAACACACAGATGATAAGCACATGTACACAAACATTTTCACGTATTCGCTATTGATTTAAGCATTAAGTTTTAATATACATTAAGTATATATATTAGGTGTCTTATAATCAGAAGAAGAAGAGCCATATATCTCATAAGTAGTGATTACAAAAGGCTGTAGAGAAATGTTTTTTCTGCATCCTGTTCGATGAAAGCGCTTTAAACTTTGCCAAACATAAATTCCAGGCTTTTCATTAGTTCTTAATTTCAAAGGTTGGTCTATACAATCAGCAGGAATTTCATTCACCGTTTAAAATTTAACATTAACTTATATATCTCTTTAGCGATCTGAAATGCATAAAGGAACATGACTTTAAATTTGCAAAATACTCAATTTTAAATTGTTCCTGAATCTACTACAAAATCTAGTAGGTACTAAACTTTGGACTTCACTAAATGTTTCTGAAACTTTTGAATATATATATATATATATATATATATATATAGATTAAATTAGAAGAGTTTCAGGTTGGGAATATGACTATGTACAGAAATAATACTACCTACCTTATTTGAAGAGGAATGCCAAAATAAAGTTCAGATTCATCTGCTAATTTGGTGGCACTTCTTTTTCCCTTCATTCCACTGTTTTTTCCTCCTCCCTTGATTCCTCCTCCGTTTTTCCCTCCCTTGATTCCGCCGTTTTTACCTCCCTTGAATCCGCCGTTTTTACCTCCCTTGATACCGCCGTTTTTACCACCCTTGATTCCACTATTTTTCCCTCCCTTGATTCCACCATTTTTTCCTCCCTTGATTCCGCCGGTTCCTCCTCCCTTGATTCCGCCTTTTCTTGCTCCTCCTCCTCCTCCGTTCCTTTCATCAAAAATCTTTAATTCATCTGTTTCATCTAAATCATCTGTAATGGAAATAGGCGGTCCTTCCAATTCTCTTGACAAACATGAATAAAATAATTTAATCCAAGAAGCTATAACACTTCCAGTGCATGCATTATTTGGTCTATCTAGTTCACTCGTTTCTGCAGATATATCTTTTCTGCCTGCTGCATCCCATTCTGAAGAAATAATACTCTTCCCGTTTCTAAACACATCTGATTCCATCTCATCAATGTAATCTTCAGAATCTGTATTGTTATTTTTGCCATCCATAAAACGAATTATTTTCTGTCTGAAAGAATTATCTTCAAAGAGCTCCACAGCATCTTGATCCCAGGTGTTAGACGAATTAATCGCCTTTTTCACAAGTGTATTATCCAAAATAGCAGGCTCTTCCAAAACAGCACGCTCTTCTTTTACGACACTGTGTCCATTTCCAGGATGATCGCCATATTTTGTATCCCTACTCAGAATTTTCCGCTTGTTATCTCTGCCATTAATATTATGAATATTCAACTTCTCTTTGGCATTTTCTGGATTGGTATCAAAGATCTCCCTCATTGCGTCGGCAGAAATTTCAGTTTTCTTTTTGTCTATTTCAAACATATTTTCCAAAGAACTTGACTTTGCCTTGCCATCTTCTAAACCGATATTTTCGGTTTCTGGTTGCACTTTTTCGCGTCTTGCAATAATGTCAAAAATTTCTTTTCCACGTGTAAACTTGGGAGCGAAATCATGGTCAAAAGATGCCTCCTCACCATCATATTCTTCATAGATGCCCTCATCAGCATCAATGTGTGCTTGTTGATTTTTCAGCCTTTCGCCACCATTGTTATTTCCAATAAGGTCAACTAGAAAAAGAAAAATTAAAAAATAGATAAGATTTCTTTAAATTTATCTCAACTGTAGTGGTTATATTTATATAAAATCCATTATTTCATATTTATAAGTACAGTTTATCAACAAATAATTACATATTTTAACCAGAAGTGTTTGGTGTTACTCGAGTGTCAAGTAAATAATTGAAATCCAAGTTTATTACTAATAACTAAAGATAATATGAAGAAACACAGCCACTTTCATTGGAACTCAGTCTGGAAGATAATTTTATGGTAAATCCAAACAAGTACGTTTGTTGAATCTTTAACACACCTGGAAATAAATAAATTTTATGTTCGTACTCAGAACCGGTCACATATGTAAAGAGAGTTTACAGGAGAGAGACAAAAATATTATTATATTTCATGATTGATATTACATGGATTTGAACACGACGTGTGAGTAACTCTACACTTTACTCTTGTCAAGCTGCTATCATCATGCTGAGTCCTGTAAAGGCGTGAGTTAACAAACTATTGCATGATGTCTCGATATCGCATTTGATATAAGCCGCGTTGCTTGTCTGTAGAAAGAAAAATCTAGAAGCAACTATATATTTCTGCTAGAGACTGGAAACTCAATTCTAGATGAACATTTGTTGGTTTCTTCCAAAGTATAATATCGCCTCCTTGAATGTTTCAACGCTGTCAACTGCTACAAGATTCAAATTGTGGATTCCGCACCTTGCAAAAATGCAATTAGTATTACGTCCAATCAAAACCGCTTGTACGGCATTAGCACCATTATCATATTCTTGCCCAATACATGCATTGAAATCAAATTCAAACTTTCCTAGAAGCTCTAGAATTGGTGAAGCGATTTCCTTTCCTTCCCTTCCTTTTGTGTGAAAGAATCAAGCTTGATATATACATATTTTATTTCCTTTCCTTCCTTTCCTTTTGTGTGAAAGAATCAAGCTTGATAATATATACATATATTATTTCCTTTCCTCCCCTTCCTTTTTGGGACTAATGCCAGCACTAGTACAATACGAAGGACACTTCATGATATAAGTTACAATGGTCGTGCAGCTGCTCACAAAACATTAATCACCTCAACAAATGTTAGACGTCGATTAACGTGGTGTAAGGAGCGCAAATCCTGGACTGTAGAGCAGTGGAAAACAGTTCTACGGACAGACGAGTTGAGGTTCGCATTCTACCAGTCTGATGGCCGTTCCTGGGTGTGGCGAATGCCAGGAGAATAGTTCCTTCCTGATTGTATCCTCCCAACAATGAAGTTTGGTGGAGGCAGTGTCATGGTATGGGGCTGCTTTTCATGGTTTGGCTTGAACCCATTAGTCGTTATCGACAAAATCATGAATGGTGTGCAATACCAGGACATCATGGACAATTATGCACTTCCAACATTATGACAATACTTCAGGGAAGACCCATACCTTTATCAGCAGACAACGCGCCATGACATACTGCTCGGGTCGTAACAGAGTGGTTTGAGGACATGGTGTGGAAAAGTTGGATTGGCCGAACTGGTGGCTGCGTTAAACGCCGAATGAAAGAACACATCACCTTAAATGTCGCGTGGGAGGAACATATCACTCTAAATGCCTGAGTGGAGGAACATATCATATTTATAAAAAGCTGGTTGAGAGTATGCCGCAAAGATTGAGGCCGTCATAAAAGCAAAAGGTTCAGAACAAAATATTAAATGACACAATAAAAGCTCTTTTTTTGTCTAAAGGCAGGTGTACAAATATTAATGGTAGGGCAGTGCATATTGACAGCACTTGAATAGTTAAATAAATAACACACAAATTAAAGTTTATAAAGAATAAAATAAGGACTACTATGGAGGACTTTTAATATTAAATATTATATGTAGGAATTTATTTTAGCATATTATTCCAATTAACCTTTGGAATAATCTACTTATATAAATTTTAACGAGACTTGGTCCATCATCCCACTTTATCACTTGGCTGAGGGATTAAGTAGATTGTTATATTATTGAAAATTAAAAGTATTCTTACTAACACTTCCAAAAGGAACTGTAAGACATTTTTAATGGTCTCATATTGTCTCGTGAATTTCATTGATATGAGGTATGAGGTATATTGAAGGTCTAGCGGCTCCTGGTATTTCTCCATCTCCGCGAATGTTCTATGTATCGGTGACTGTACCCTGTCAAAGCCAGAGATTTAGAAGTGTGTGGGTCATGAGTAGTGTTATATGGTGTGCCCATTGTTTATTCGGCTTATTGGCCGCCAGGCCCCTAATGGGACCCGACGTTGCTCATACCTCGCCACGTGGAGGTTAGCCGGGTGTTTCCAGTGAGTCAATTGTACTCTGGCAGGTCCTGCCACTTACTTTCCTAAGATTTTAGTGGCTAGGACCTAAAATAAAATTGGAACGAGCGCGGTTGATTTTAGTACATTAAAGTTCAGTTACATTTATTTAGTTACATTAAAGTTCATTACATTGTTCAGTTACATTAAAGCGCTAATGTGGGGTTTGACGCTGAAGGCCTGTTTCTGAAGTGTCTAAAAGGTCGGCGAAAATTTTTGGTGTACTGTATTTTAAATTTGGATGTGTAGGGCTCTACGCTTGTGCAAGAGAAAGTGCTGGGAGGGCAGAGTGAAGGCTGGGGGTGGTGAAATAGGAAGAAGAGGATCACTAGGGTAGGTGACCCCAATTATTCAATGAGGCATGCCCATGCCTCACCAGAGGGAAGGAATGGTGTGGCAAGGGAGAGAGGAGACAGCGAGCCGTCACTCTACCCCTTGCCGAGTGTAGGAGAAAAAAGGGTTGCATCGCACAAGAGAGTGCAGAACTTTGAGCCAATATGGCTCCGTCAAGGCGGCAAACTTGGAGATCTTCTCTGTCATTGGTTTTAGTATCCAGGTTTGTCCTCCTCAGTTAAGAAAACTGGTCAGGTCCGTTGTCAATGGCTGCAGTTCTGTTCATCATGGGAAGATCCGCATCTCCGTGGGGTTATTCTTCCGTTCGCTAGTTATTAGATTATTAGTAGTGAGCAGGTTCCTGAGGGAGGTTCTCCTTGAGTACTCTCCACGCGTGCTCTGTGTCTTTTTTTTTTTATCTGTTTCTTCTGTTGGTGGCTATCAGTGTTTTACGTGTAGCAAATAGTTTTGGGCATATCCTTTAGCTCCCTATATTCCTCTAGTAAGTCCAATAGATGTGATTTCGAGTTCTTGGGGAGGTAGTGTATTGCGGTGATCAGTCTGTACCTGAGGTCCTCATAATGGATGCAATCGTACATAATGTGCTCCCAGCACTCAAGCTCCCCACAGGCGCAGCTCGGATCCTCCTCAATTCCCAGCGCTGTCAACATGGCTTTAAAGGCCCCGTGTCCAGTCAGTAAATAGGTAGTGTACAAGTCAGGTTCAAACCAAGTTGGGAGACTGGGGTACATCCTGTCGATGTCGGAATGAATTTCCTCGGTGATATTTCCTTATTTGAGTTGGCCCAGCGCTCCTGCAAACTTGCATCAGGTTTTTGCAGTCTTATTTTTTCATTTTTGCGTGGTGCATTAACGTCCACAGTATAGCCATGGTATGTACAGGGTATTCCTTTCTCTATGTGGTAGTTCATTCTCTGCGCGTGATCTCTAAGTCAAGGGGGGAGAACCTCGGCCAAGAACTGCAGTGCGTGGGTACTGGGTGTTCTACAAGCACGTGTAACTGTCAGTAGGATGGTTCTTTGCGTTGCATCAGGATGCGTCGGTATACTACAGTTGATGTTTGGGAAACCATATCGCTGAGGCATAAGTGATGATAGTTGAAAAGTTGTTTTATAAACAATGACAGGTTGGTTTAACCCCCAGTCCCGCCTGGTGATCCTAGCCACCATCAGAGTATCTTTTAATTTGGCTCTGATATAAGTTAGATGGTGTTTTAAAGGAAAGATTACCATCCAGTATAACCCCTAAATATTTTAACTGGGTCACTAGTTTTATTGTGGTAGGTCTCACCTTTATTTGTGACGGCCTACGTATATCAAGTTTGCCTTTTATCAAGATGGAGGACGTCTTGTTGTTGATATCGTCAGGCAGTTGGTTCTGGTCCAGTTTTGCAATATCAGCATTGCTTGGTTGACCTTTTCCTCTAGCTGGGCCCTGCTATCCGCAGCAATGGTGAGGACTTAAATCACCGGCAAAGGCCTTGGAGAGCACATCGCCAAGGTCCAAAGCCAAGAACCCGTCCAGAACCATGTTCCACAGGAGTGGCCCCAGAACAGAACCCTGGGGGCAGCCCTGCAGGCACCACGATTCACTCTACCATAAGGTGCTTGCTTCCACGATGATGCGTCTCTCAGAGAGATATGACCTAACTATGGATTGTTATTGTTAAGTTGTTATTTGGTTTTTAGGAGCATTAGCAACTAAGGCCATATTGCTCCGGGATATGCGGTGGTCATTCCCTGACCTTCCCGCATCCTCCGTATTTGGTGGTGACGGGCTCGAACCCCGGTCTAATCAAGAAGCGTGTGCTACGCACTGTTGCTCCTTCCCACCTGGCCACGGAGACGCCTCTAACTATGGAATATAAGTTGATCAGCACGTGTGCCTGCCTTAGTCTTGCCACCAAATGGTGGCGAACGCCCCGGCGAAGTCAATGGAGATGACTAGAAGATATTTATTATTACAGTTTGTTGCTGATTCCGATAGGCTACGCAAGGCCTCCACGGTAGAGGAACCATGCTTGAATCCGTATTGCGATGTTTCTGTGAGTTTTTCGGCCTGGTAATGCTGGTTTATCCTTGTGTACAGTAGTCTTTCTAGCAGTTTGCTTGCAAAATGCTAATTAATTTTACCTTTGCTCTCTTCCATTTTTTAGGGAAGATGCCCTTAGCCAAGCAGCTGTTATAGAAGTGTAAGAGGAGGTCTGGAACGATCTCCACAGTCTTCTTAATAATTTCGGGTTCTAAGTAGTCCAGGCCTGGACATTTATTGTTTCTTATCTGGGTTGCCATTTGTTGTAGTTCATTCTGTGTGAAGGGTGGCTCCTGAGTGTCTGTTGAGTAAGCTTCATTATCTTGACGCATGATAAGTTGCTCTGGCCGTGTTGGCTCTACTGGTTCCGGGAAGATGGCATCCAATATATTGCTTATAGATTGTTGCCACGTGGTGGTATAATCACCTTGTGGTGTCTGGGTGGTTGAAATGACTTCTCCCTGGCAAGTTTACTGGTGACTATCTTGTATACCACTCCCCAGGGTTCGGTGTTCCCTGTTGTGCTGACAAATATCTCCCAGGCCTTGCGTTTGCTCTTAACGATAGCATTTGTGTAACTGTTTCTGGCTTCTGTATATCTTTCCCTTAAAGCTTCAACCTCATGGGCCGGTCATGTGCTCGTTGGAATTGTTTTCTTCTTTTAATTGCTTCCCGTCTGAGCTGTTGAATTTCCAGGGTCCACCAGGGGACAGCCCCCCCGAATCGAGTTTCTTCTTTTTATTGCTGCATTGCTGGCTTCTGTTATTATCTTGGTTACTTTAGTTTGGGTTTTATTAGGTTCCTTGAGCTGATTTGTCTCAGTTAGGTGTTGGGCCGTTGCTGGTATTAGGATTCCCTTAAAACGTTCCCAATTTTCTTTGCGAATGGCATAGCGGCTTTGTATTTGCTTGGATATTGGGGCTCTGTTAAGTGACCTTGCTATCTTATAAGTAACCACCCTATGATCGGACGTTGTCCACGAATCACGAACAACCAGTCCTTTATATAGCCTGCGACGTTTCTAGTGGACAGAGTGACGTCGATCGTGGCCTCCCACAGTGTGTTACAGAACGTGGGCAGTCGGTGCGGTCTATTTAGCACCACGATCGAGGAGTTGGAAAGGTATCTGCCCGTTCTGAGTTCCGCTTCTGTCCGGAGTCAGGCTGTGCCAGGTGGGGGATCGACAATTAACATCCCCTCCTATGATTATTTTCTGGTTCGGGAGCATGTCCACCAAAGCTTGAAGGTATGGTGTAGCTGGGGTAATGTCCTCCCCCGGTCTACAGTAAAGAGCTACATGTAGAACTGGCCTAGTGGGGTCAATACGTGGGCACAAGCTGCCCATGACGAGCACAGTTGTTTAACATTTCGTGACTGTGTAGCCTGGGTTGGGCACCAGTACGGCCGCCCAAGGGGTATCTTCCTCTTCGTGTACTATCTTATATGTGGTTGGGTATCCGCACACCTCTTTAGAGTGGGCGTACGGCTTCTGGAGTATGAGAATGTCTGCATTGATTTCGTCAGCTTTTATTCTTAGTTGTTCTGCCACTGCTCTGGCTCTTTGCGCGTTTTGCTGGATGATCTCTATTTTGGATGTATTATATTTCTTATTGTTTGTCTCCATAGTCGGTTCTCTTTTGGTATTAACCCTTTGCTTTGATATAGCCCGGGCAGTTCGGATCTCTGATCTAATGTGTGTATTCCATTTTGGCTGCTTTACAATTGGCACTGGTTGGATCCTGTTCCCTGTTGAGGCAAGTTTTGTACTCATGGCCCTTGCCAGAGCAGTGGCCACAGGTAGGCGTTGTCTGAGTACAGGTGTGGGTTGTGTGTCCCAACTTGCAGCACCGGAAGCATTTCGGCACTGCTGCATGCTTCCGGAACCGGTGGGATCCACATTCTATATATATATGTTCTGTTGCAGTTTTTCAGTTGTTGTCATGCAGATGGGGCTAGTTCAACTACCCAGTTCCTATTGGTTCCCGATCTGATACCGGTTGAATACCTTGCATTTTTCTTGTGCTTCCTGTGCTAAATTCCTTAGATTTCTGGTGAAAATTTCAGTTGCTAGTTGTTTAGGCGTTATGTCTTTGTCTACATTAAATATTATAATTGCAGACCCACGCTTTTTTGGCGGCTCCGCTGTTAGTTCTAACTTGGTAAGTTTTGGGTTTTCCATTATTGTCTGTATATCTTACTTATTTCTGTTTCTATTATTATTCCTGTGCTTCTTGTTTTTCTTATTGCTTTAATTCTGGTAGTCCTCAAGTCATCTTTGATCTCTCTCTCATAAATTTACCCTTTAGTTCTTCACTGGATTGGACATTTTCAGTGTTTCCCAGGGCTATCGGTCTGAGAAACACCAAGTTTGGGGTTTCCAAGAGTGGTGGCCTTTTTTCTTATTAACCTTCTTGGTCTGGTTGTAACTGGTTTGATGCATTCCTCAGCGCCTGGGCATATGTGGGGGCACGCTGTTGCATTTGATTTGCCCCACATTGTCCGTAGAGTTGTATCTTACCGTTTGCCTTTTCATTTTCTAGGAAGGTCTCTATCAGCATGGCTTCCATCTTACTGAAAATATTTGCAATCTGCGATCTAATACCTGTTGTAAATCTGTTTGATGATTCTTTGAAAATATTCTCTAATGCCGTCTTCAAGGCTAGAGATTTTTCATACACTGTGCCTTCAGGCAAGGTATGAAAAATCTCTAGCCTTGAGAGTATGCCATCTACGAAGAAGAGAAGTCACCTCTGGTGGCTTCTCTTCTTCAGTGTCCTTTGTAGAAGGCATACTCTCTGGTTGGTCCCTTGCTTCAGTTTGGGAACGTGTTACCCGCTCTATTTTTGTACCAGTCGACTTTTTATATTTTTTCTCTCCATTCTCCATAGATTTCGGATAAACGGCGTTTACGGTTAATCTGGAGTGTGTTATTTTTGGTCAGCTTGTGGCTGTTAAGAGCAGCAAAACGATACCCGCTACAATCACGAAGAGGAAGGTCAAGAATGACATTTGAGTTACGGTTATTGGTGAGTCAGTCCCCAAAGTTTCATCTCATACTGACCTGGGACTCACATGGGATGAAGACTTAAATTTCAAGGAACACTTCCTAAAGGCAAAGACGAAGATCTATGCCGCTTTCTGGGCTATCCGCCAGGAGCTCGAAGGCTGTCACAACACCAAACTGATTGGACAACACATTAATAGATGTCTCACACCCATACCACTATATGCCTCAGAGATCTGATCCTCTGCATCTACCTCTCAATGTAATAAATTTCTGCCAATGGAATATTGGATTCTGCGGTGGCTGAACCGTCTGGGAGGGAACCCCTTCACCATCTCGAAATCAATTTTCCTAGTGAACTTAGGCATGACCTCCTGGAAGCTCACTGTCCTTAAAAAAAATCTGTCAGCGCTTACCAAGCTGCTATCTCGCCATATTGATGCCCCATCAATAGACGATATCATCGCACTAACAAGAGGAAGAAATAGAAGCCATCACCCGCTTAGGATGAAGCTATCAAACTTGGACTGCCTAAAAGGAATGTTCCCATGTAACACCACTGAACACTTCAACACCTTCTCCATTGATCCGGTAAAGTTTGAAGTCAATAAAACCTACAGAAGTCAAATTATAGACCAAATCTGGACTAAATCACCAGGATTGCTGTGAAAATTGAGCAGTTTTTATTAGAAATTTGATGATATAAACAATTAAATGCAATAATGTAATGAATATAAATAAATCTGTTATGTTAGTTGCTGATAAAGAAGTCAACCTATGTATTTAACTCTTCAATTATCAAGATCTATGTTATTTCAAAGTGAATACAATTAAGCAAATGTATATATCTATTTAATAATTATTATACAATAATTATATTGTAAAGATCTGAAAATTTGTACAAAAGTGTATAAAGTATATTTTAAAATTTCTGTACACCCTCCTAGCCAACTTGCTGTACATGGGGTGAACCTTGTGTTAATAAACTGATAGTAAGTAAGTAAGTAAAGTCCGTAGCCCTTTTGGTTCTTGTACAGTTCACTGTTTAGGTCACTTGGGGAGGGGAGGAATAGCCGGATGTGAAAATGCTCCTATAGAAACAGGAGTACTGAAACGGTGCAGTTTGGTTGAGCTGGGATGACACCGTTCACAGAAATTATAGTTATTTCGGTGTGGGAGCAACCGAAGAAAAGTTGCAGCTCGCCCATGTAATGACTATTGGAAGGGAGGGGGGAAGGAGGGGGAGAACTTGAAGACACATTTACTACATTATGTTGTTTACAAGGTCATAGAGTTGAGAGAGCACGATCCTACGCTATAGTAGCACACGGGGGGGCACTAATCCCCAGTCTATAAATGTGATTCGGGCGTGGTGACCGTATGTTGTCACGTCGTCTCTCTCTCCAATTCTAAGACAACGGCGCTAATAACGGCTGACCCATTGTCGTTAGCGTTGGATAAAGAACGCAAATAGAATCTCACTTCTACCCAAAGAAAGTTAAAACAAAACTCACCAAGGTGTTCCAGTTCCTTAATGGCTTTGCTCCAACACAAATCCAGAGTTTAGCACTAACTTTAAACTAGTAAACGGTGCAGTTTGGTTGAGCTGGGACGACACCGAGCACAGAAATTATAGTTATTTCGGTGTGGGAGCAACAGAAGAAAAGTTGCAGCTCGCCCATATAATGACTATTGGTAGGGAGCGAGGGAGGGGGAGAACTTGAAGTCCTTAGGTCCTTGAGGATCTCACAGACATTCTCTCATATATGCCAGACAAGCTGTACTTGCTACCTGTGAGTCTAAAACGCTGAGGGAACTGATATTCGGGTAACACTCAAGTCAAGTGGACCCAATTTCGGCGACGTCCGGACGGTCTGTGACAGCCAAATCCTCTGCTTGCACCTTCACGATGGTGGGAATGTTAGCAATCCTGGGTTTAACCTCCATGCACAAGTAAATGGTGGGTGACCATCCAGGTGTGAACCAACGTAAGCAGGGGTCGAGGTGTAGCACCCACACCACATGGAAGAATGCCGCCCCTCTATGTTACCAGGCAGTAATCGGTGGTAGATGACTCTCATCAACCGGTGCAATACCACCACTTTGCTTATTGGAGGTCTGAAGTGGTGGAACCCATGTCTAGTCTCTAGAGCTAAGTTCCGGTCAACCCTTCCCCATCTCTTCTGTCATGCAGTATGATTGATGACTTTTGAGGTTATGATGAACATCGTGGTGAGATCCAATGCTCATAACATTTCGAGGGTACAGCTCTAAAACGGTGTTCGCAGACCGGCCGCTAGTTAGTACACCGACCGAAACTATTGGTAACTCTCAAGAAGGCTTCTGGTTAAGCTAGTGTATAATCTTACTACCCCTACTCTGCCAGATAGTGACTGGAGGGAGTCCGAGTAGTGTGCATGTGTGGAGCATTGTCGAGGCCACGTTATGTCAAGGATCTGGGTATATTCTTACCATGTGTACGCCATATCCAAAAATTTCATTACTTCATACAGCATGTCCCACCCACTTTTTCTTACTATTGAATACACCATGAATTGTCAAACTAATAGAGCAAGCTTATCTGCGAAAAGATCTAAACGTCCCAAGCACTTCCCAATTCATTTCACAAATATACGCGGTCTCAATTCTAATCTCAACGATGTCCATTTCCACTTGCAGTCAGCCAAATCCCATGTACCTTTTCTGACAGAATCTCAGCTATCGGTTGATTCAACTACTGCTCATCTCAGATGCCCAAATTATTCGCTGTATGATTCTTTTCATACAGCGAATAATTTCCCAAGTACACAAGTACATATGCACAAGTACCTCAAAAGTGGTACTTGTGCATATGTCCGTTCTGATATCCCCTGTCAGAGACTTGGCAATTTGGAATCTCCTCTCTTTTATCTTCTCTGGCTTAAAATCTCTCTACCTCATTGTGTCAAATTCATGTCTTGTCTCTACCATTCTCCCAACTCCACTAATCACTTGGAGCTCTTTGTCTTCCTCTCTTTGCAACTTGACTTTCTCCAGTCCAAATTTCCTAACAGTGAGATAATTTTCCTTGGTGATTTTAATGTTCACAACTCCAGCTGCCTTCCGTTTTCTAGTCACACCGACCCACCTGGTCGAGATGCTGAGGCTTTTACAATTACTAATAATCTTGCACAGATTCTCCATTTACCTACAAAAATACCGGACAATCCTAATAATACAGCCAATACGCTTGATCGTTTTCTTACAAACAACCCTTCTAAGTATACGGTCGAAGTGAGAGGTCCTTTAGGCACTTCAGATCACAACTTGGTGATTGTCTCTTCTCCAAAGGAACCTTTACTTCATGGCTATTCCCAACCTCGTGTTCTTTGGCATTACAAGAATGCAAAATGGGATGATCTGCGAGACTTCTTTTCATTGGTCGGATTACTGTTTCAAAACTTCTGATGTCAACGTTTGCTCAGATCGTATCAGTGAAATTATTCTTGCAGGAATGGAATCCTTTATCCCACACTCCACTTTAAAATCTCGTCCTTTATCTAAACCTTGGTTTTTCAATAAATGTGCTAAGGCTGTTCAAGAGAAGAATGTTGTATATCGTAATTGGCTTGTTTCTAATTCTTCAGTTTAATTTTCTGCCTACACCAAGGCTCGCAACAATTGTAAAGCAGTTATTAACCAGTCCAAACTAGAGTTTGAACAGGCCAAGAGTATAAAATTTGCTTCTTACCGTAATGGTAGCCGAGCATTCTGGTCTCTTGCCAAAGCAATTGGCCGCAACCTTTGCCCATCTCTGCTCCCACCTCTGTCCAAACCAGATGGTTCTGTTGACACTTCAGCCAATTTTTCTTTCAACTCATGCATTAACGAGCCTGGTAAAACACCTCCCACTATTCCCAACATGCTCCATTCAATGCCTCCTGTGGTCTTCCGTCAACAGGATGTCAGAAGGATTTTTACCAATCTTGATGCTAAGAAAGCTCCAGGTGCCGATGGTATTTCTCCACTTGTTCTCAAAACCAGTGCGCCTGAACTTATTCTTATTCTTTGCCGCCCTTTTTCACTTTCTTATTCCAAAGGTGTTTTTCCTTCTGCTTGGAAATTTGCTCATATCCAGCCAGTTCCTAAAAAGGATGACAAATCCCTCCCTAAAAAGGATGACAAATCCCTCCCATCCAATTATCGTCCCATTGTAATTACTTCTACGCTTTCTAAAGTAATGGAGAAATCAATTAAATGCCAAATTTTAAACCACCTAGAAACCTTCCGTCTGATCAACGATCGCCAGTATGGATTCCGTCAGTGTTGATCCACTGGTGATATTCTGGCTTATGCTATCCATATATGGCCTAATTAAATGGAAAGGTTCGGTGAAATACAAGTAGTTGCTCTTGACATCTCAAAGGCTTTCGATCTTGTTTGGCATAAAGGTCTTCTAAACAAGCTTCCATCTTATGGTTTGCCAACTGTTTTATGTAATTGGTTATCCAGTTTTCTCTCTGATCGCTCACTGAGGCTCTCTCTCTTCTAACTTCTCCACTAATGCCGGTGTCCCCCAAGGTTCAGTGCTTTCCCCCACTCTTTTCCTCTTGTATATTAATGACCTTCTTCCATTGACTGAAAATCCTATCCACAGTTTTGCCGATGATCGCACATTGCATTCCACTTTCCATTTTGAGAAACGTTGTCCTGTCCAATCAGCTTCAACTTCTCGAAAATCTGCTACCAATTCCTTAAATGCCGATCTTCAGGTAATTCTCCACTGGGGCAAAGACAACTTAGTTGATTTCAACCCTTCTAAAACTCAGTTTTGTCTTATATGTCGCGAAAAGGATTCTTCTGCTCCTATGCTTATCTTTAGTGATACCCCGATTTCTAGGCAAAATCATATATCTCTTTTGGTGATTACCCTGACTTCTAATCTCTCTTGGGACAAGCACATTACAATCATTGCGTCTTCTGCATCTAAAAAACTTGGTTTTCTCTTTCGCTCTCGGCGTTACTTTTCTTCCAAACAGCTGCTCACCCTGTATAAATCGCAAATCCGCCCTGCCATGGAATATTGTTCCATCTGGGGTGATGCCCCCAAAAACCTCTCTCAGGCTTCTTGATTCCATTCAGAAAAGAGCAGTTAGGTGAATTAATGACTCATCTCTAACAGAGTGCACTCTCTGTCCCATAGACCTACTGTTTCCGCTGCATGCCTCTTCTCAGATACTACCATGGACACTGTTCTTCTGAATTAGCTTCTATAATTCCTGCTCTCTTCTTGCTGTCGTCTATGCAGGGTCCGAAATACCTTCGTCATGCGGTAGAGGCCACAGTCCTCTACCGCATCAAAACAGTCCGAACACGTGCCACCACCAGCCAACATCCATTTACTGTCCAACTTCAAACTTACAGAACGAACTTTTCATCTTCCTCGTTTATTCATTCAACTGCTGTTTTCTGGAACAACCTTCCTTCATACGTATTTCCAGAAAACTAGAGTCTACAGACGTTCAAGTCCAATGTCAACAAATATCTCTGTCATCTTCTCAACCTCTATCCCAAACACGGTACTAAGTACTATAGGTTATAACACCTCCCGTGTTTGTGGTTTACATAAAAAAAAAGTAAATCAGGTCACAATTTACGGAGATGTCAGACACACACGTGCACGCTTGAAAGCGTCCATTTCCATCGTCGACTCATTTCATTGATATAATTGAATGTCTCGTATTACGTGGAACGGTTTCCATGGAATAATACCAAGGCACGGGTCCTTGTGGTTAGCACAATTGGTAAAATGAACGACCTCCCCACACAGGGTGGTAAAGACCCAAGTTCGAATCCCGTCGATGACGTGAGGAATTTGTCCTTTTTTCACAACAGAGCTGAGTTAGACAGTCTCAGGCGAGGGTAGCATGGTTTTATCTCCCATAAACTCCAGATTTTGTACAGAAAAGAGAAAATCGACCACAGAACACAAGGAATTTACAGATATATACAGTTTGATTCACTACCAGTGCGACAAACTTGCAGGAAGTGTAGGGGGCACAAAGACGAATCAGAATCACATAGCATTGCAGGGTCTGAAATGCCTTTGTCATGTGGTAGAGAACGTTGAACGGGAGGTCGCGTGAACAGCGATCGCGCTGGCAGTCAGCCTTTGCGAACCGGTTCCCGAGGCAGTAGGATGGACGACTATTCAAACGTTGAACTGGTCGTCATGTACCTCGCGTATGGAGCTGCGGACTGTAATGGGCGCGCCTCTCTGCGCTTGTACCAGGAACGTTTCCCGCACAGGCGTGCTCCTCATCATACGATTTTAATCGTATGAAGAGAAGGTTACGTGAGACTGGTTGTTTCACGAGAGGTACCATGAATCGAGAGCGAACGACGAGGATGCCAGACAATGAAGAGAATGTCCTACGTCTTCCAGAAGGCAACCCGAGTACGAGTACTCGAGCGATAGGTCAACTTTTGGGTGTTTCCCAATCCACTGTATGGAGGAAACTGTCAACAAACGAATTGAGTTCATACCGTCTGCATCGCGTCCAATCTTTGGAGCGTGCGGATTATCCACTCTGGAGGACTTTTGATACTTGGTTACTTCAACAGAAACGGTTCGCAAATGCTGACTTCCAGTGGGATCGCTGTTCACGCGACCTCCAGTTCAACGTCCTCTACCGCGTGACGAAGGCATTTTGGACCCTGCAATGCTATGTGATTCCGATTCGTCTTTGTGCCCCCTACACCTCCTGTAAGTTTTTCGCACTGGTAGTGAATCACCCTGTATATGGCACTATATGGACTTAGTCGTTGATGCGCCTTAAACTCTACAACAACCAGAACCAAGACACGTAAACTGGAATTATTTTTAAAGGCTGCTTTTTAGTACATCAAAGCGAAGAGGCTTGGGTAAACAGTGAGAAACCAGCCTAAAGGAAGTAGACTTTCGCAAACAGGCGCAGTAAAGAAGAATTCCGATAATAGGAAGAGGGAGCCACTCAAAAGTAACTGTTTTCATTGGACCATTTTTAATGGAATAGGGAGGCTTAAAATTCAAAAGTATTCGAAAAAAAAATATATGCAAATTTTTCTGTTGGAATAGGTGCATGGGTAAGAGAATTAGAAAACTGATTTTGAGGGGCTAAGATGTAGTATTAAAGTTTGCATATGGCGCCTGGGATAGGCCAATTCAGCCTTTCCTCTGGTAAAGACAAATGAAATTTCAAAGTGAAAGATGCAGTTGTATGGTACACTTATCCTGTTTAGTCAAGCTTGAAGTAAGTTATTAGTAAAGGTAATGGTTACTGTTGAATAGTGAATCGTCAAACTTCATGTGATGCAAGTGTAAAGTGTGTTAGCTGTCTGACGGCACCAGGAGTTTCCCCCATCTCCGCGTTGTATTCTTTGTAAGTGACACAGAACTCTGTGGAGCCAAGAGATTTAAAACGTGTGTGGGGAGTGGTCTGATGTGTAGCGTTATGTTCTGTTGTTCTTTCTCTGACCATTTAGCCATTGGGCCTCTATTGGGACCCACCGTTGCCCACACTTTGCATGAGGAGGCAGGTCAGCCACCCAGTAGATTATTTAAATATTCTGGCTGGCTCCACCACCTAATTTTCAAGTATTTCAGTGGGAAGGCCTAAAAAAAAGAGTAAACACTAGAATTTGGTCGAAATAGATTTAAAAGCGATAGAATTGAGACGTTGATACAATTTGGCGGTATTGTTAAGGGGTGTATCTGGTCGGTTTAGCGAGGCAGAGGGAGAAATTGAAGCCTGGAGGGAAAACAGATAGAAGTATAGGGACGATAAGAGGTGGATGGTGGAGATGAGCCCAAAGAGGTGGATGGTGGAGACGAGCCCCACCAGGCGAAGTATGGGGAGGCAGGGAGGGGAAGAGACAGAGACTCGCCTCCTCCCCCTGCCTGGGGATGGAGTTTTAAAGGGAACCGGGTTAGAGTAGCCAGTTCAGATCGCCAATGGCGTGTCGGCAGCAATGCCGCAGAATATCTTCGTCTGTGATGGTTGTCACGTCCATGTAGTGTCGAGTACGGCAGGAAGGTCAAACTGCCCATTCCGCTGTGGGTTAAGCTAGCTGGCAGTGGGGAACCCAAGAGGCAAAGGGGTGGGCGAGACACACATTTACTTTGTAAGATACAATATCTTACAAATTAAATGGAATGAAGACTTTGAGAGTTTGATTTATTATTTAAAGAATTCTTGTTAAAAGATCAAATAAAGTAGCGATATCGGCAATTTCACTAGCAAGGATTTATTCAGTGGGAAGATAAATTTAACGAGGGAGTAGAAATAAAAGCAGGGACCAAGCTAACAAATAACAACATACTTGGTAACACACAAAAGTTACGGGCGACACAGCATGGGGTCAGTTGAAAACAGATGAATTGTGGGTTTGCTGAGACACACACCGGAAGGGGAGTGGGGTTTTAAAGTAGTCGAGAAGTCTAACATCATCTAAAGAAACAGGAAGTGGGCATCTCCAGCAAATATGTTTCCCAAATTAGACGCTGCGGTTACCAGACGGGATATGTGTTTTCCGACACAAGCGAGAGCAGGGCATCAGGTGAGAATCAAACGTTTTTTAGAAGGAGAATTGGCAAACATCAAAAAGCGCAATGTATGGAAACGGGGAACATGGAGCCACGTGCTATGGGACAAGCTGAAAAAGGTATAGCAGCAAATAAAACAGGATGAAGTTCCATGGTAAGTATAGGATTGGAGGGAGCCACAGAGAATAGGCATGGTGGACTTGGGAGTACGATGTGGGGAGCAGGAGAAAAAAAAGGGAGTGAAAGGGTTGGAGAGAGAGTTAGTCAGCGCCAGGGAGAGAACGTTAGTTGGCATCAGTGAGAGTGAGTTACTCAGAGTCTAGGAGAATTTTTTTTGGTGTGTGGGAGGGTGGAGGAGAATGCAGAGAACAGTTGGGGAAATCTACCTGGGAGAGCAATGAAAGAAACCCTAAGTGTTGTCAGCAAGGGCATACGGAAAATAAATGGCCGAGGAGGCAGATTATAGTCGATGTTCGCTCGAAACAATGTCCAGGAGAGAGGAGAACTGATGAAAAGAGAGAATAGAAAGGGAGGTTCTCTCACAAGAAAGGAGAAGGATTCAACCTCGCTAATAACGGACCAGATGAAATACATTACGCCTACAGAACAAAGGTGGCCGAAATCTACATAGTTGTGTTACAGCCCAGGCCGAGCTCCCCGGAGATTGTGGAATGCAACTCCAGACAGTGTAGATCTGCTATTCAAGATGAGAAGGACGGAAGACATACCACAATGCCCCACCGAGTTAATAAAGTAAGTGACAAGTTTATATAAGTACCCTCACCCACATACCAAGGACTGGAGGAATCCTGATAACACATTAGCAGAACTTTTAGAAAGATACTGTTGGAAATGTATACGGAAATTCATATATGTAGAGATAGGTTAGCTAATGGTTATAGTTTTGACAGAGATATAACTAAATAAACCATGGAAGAAAAAGGAACCAGAGGAGACAGACACTTGTTAATAGTTACTGCTTTAATAGATGCATAATTAAATAATTTTGGACGGGAAAGACAGGAGATAGATACTTGTTAATAGTTATTGGTTTGATAGATGCAAGATTAAATAATTTTGGAAGGGAAAGAGAGGAGATTGGTACTTGTTAGTAGTTATTGGTTAACAGATATATGATGAATGAAATTTTCTAGAGGAAGGAGAAGAGATAGGTAGATGATTAGGGTTGTCAAACTATCAGAGGTATAACTATAGAAATTTTAAAAGGAAGGATGGAAGGATAAATGAAGGGTGTGAGTATAGATGCTAAATTTGACCTATAGAATTTGAACTTTATGTGTACTGAAGGAGAAATGTTAGCTAAATTTCACAAAAGGGGTCATTAATTATATGTAACGAGAGAAGTACCCTACCAATGTAATGATCATACATGCTTACGTATAACAGGTACCTAACAAGTGATAATGTTAAATGTTGCTAGGGGTATAAACTTTGATCATTTATTATACTGTAAATATGTACCTAAATGTACCATAATTAACCATGTTATTTAATATTTGGTGTGTATTTTTGTTTTTGAACACTCAGTCTAACCGGAGGGAATTAGATTTAACTGAGAAGTTCCACAAATCTGAATTCTCCTGTGAAATCAAAGGTCAGGTGTGTAAGTGTGGTCAAATAATTGGGCATACGAAATAAAGGAAACATAAACATAATTTTAAGTAAGAATATATATAAACCCGTACCCCCACAATTGGCGATAAGCCAGCCAGGATAACTCCCCATACTGAAGGTTGTGTTTATGAATGACAAAACAAAAATTCAATATAGTCAGTTGCTAAAACTGGAAAATTCAGCTGGGGAGCCAGAAAGTTTAAGTTAGAATTGTTTATGTATTGTTGAATTCGGTACCAATTGAATAGGCAATTATTGATTTAGTATTGATTTAGAGATTACCTATATATGTATGATCGAATGAATTATTCAGATTGAACAGGTGAATTTTTATACTCAAAAGAGGCCGCCATAGCCTAGTGGTCAGGTGCGCGGGTGCCTAAGTACACGTGCCTTGAGTGACCGGGGTTCAAGCCTGTGACTACTGAAAACGGTGCTATTTCTTGTATTCAATCTATCATGTGAACTCGTCTGACCGTTTGGTCATCCCGGAGTACAAAAACAGGGAAAAAAATTGAATCGATTACCTAAGATAGTTAAGAGATTACAGTAACAGCAAGCAGCAGACTCAATAATCAATTAAAATTGATATCTGGATAGTTAGAGAGTAAATAATAAAAAATGCCAAAAAACGGTAGGAGACGAGGGGAGGATAGCAAAAATATTGGGGGCCAAGAAGATCCAGAGGTGAGAATGGTAAACATGGTGACAAATGGGTCAGGACAAATCAAATACAGCGAGTATTTGAAACCATTTACCGGTAGATCAGGTGAAAGAGTGGAAAAATTCATTAATAAATTAAAGCAAATTAGGGATAAAGAAGGATTAAACAAACTAGATATCATAACGATAGGGGAATTTAAATTGGAGGGGCAGGCGTCAGAAAAATACAGGCAGGCTACAGTGGCAGAAGAAGTAGAAACGCTTCACAGATTCATAGAAATATTAAGAAAGTTATTTGAGAAAAAGAATGATCTATTAACTAGCATAGGGAAGTTGGGAGGATACACACAGACCACTCGCGAAACCGTAAGCAAATTCTATCAGCGCCTTCTAGAGTTAAAGCTGAATACCGAAACATCAGAAGTAGAGAAACAGGTGTTTGAGAAGATACTGACAGGGCAATTCATCACAGGGCTCTGGCACAATTATAAAAAGGAAGTGCTGAGAAAAAATTCCGAAACGTTAACAGAGGCCTACAGCCTATCACTAGAGGAGGAAAGGCTCGAAAATTTAGTAGAAACACGTGGGCAAAGGAGATAAACATAAAAAACAGCCAGAAACAGGCAAAGAATCAAGAGAATGTGAAAATGAAATCAAAGAACTATCAAAACACTTAAACAGCATCGAAAGTAAGATGGAATGGGTAATGGAAAGACTCTCCTTAAGCAATGACACTCAGGCTAGTCGGAAGCAACGAAAAGAAAAACCTAGGGAAGGTATGGGACCAGATTGACGAACAAACGAAGGGAGAGACAAGAATAGAGGGCGACAGTGGTGCTATAGGTGACAGAACACCGACCACTGGACCCATGACTGCAAGGGGGGAAGGGGTGATGAGGTACTCGAAGGAAAAAGCAGGAATCCAGGAATCAGTGCATTAAGAACGATTGGGAGAGGGGAGAATATTGGGACCGAAACAGATACCATCATGGGAGTGGGTGAATAAACTCGGGCAAGCAGAGGGAGGAAGGGCGCACAACTTATAGATAGGGCAGCTATTGGCAGGGATATGGAAGGGATAGGCCAGCTTTAAACTGAGTAGGTCCATCACGAAGGCCCGAGGTGGAGGACCAAATAGGCATTGGGGAAAACATTATCCCAGAAAGGGCATACACATAGAGTCGGTAAAGGGTGACTCAGGCAATGATACCTTATATTGCATAGATGGCAGCATTGGTGGGGTGGATAGCCGAATTTCTCATAGATAGTGGAGCTACTCAGTCGCTGATGACCTGGAATTTCTATTTGAAATACAAGGAGATACGGGGGGAAACCAACGTATGGGTCTGCGATGAATATACCTTGAAAGCTATAGGGCAGGGCGATTGGCTGACAAAATATTTGGTAACAGAGGGGGCAGCACTAGGCAGGAAAGGCAAGGTAGTGAGATATCAGTTTTCAGTTGCTCCGGGAATAATAAGCGCCGGATATGACATGATAGTGGGGATAGACCTGTTAAGGGAGGCTGGTTGCGTTATCGACCTGAGAAATAATAGGTTGTTGTTTGACCAAGGGATCATTTCACCGGTTATGGGTATCACGGGAGCCACTAGGGAGGTAGAGACATGCGTGGCTCGAGAAAGTAGTAGCATAGGTAGAGTTAGGGGAAGATACAATTGGCCCACAGAATTAATGAATCTGATAGGCGAATATGGGCATTTTTTTACCAAAAAGGTATCCGAGCTGGGCTCTACAAACTTGGCAGAGCATGAGGTTCATGTAACCCAGGAAAGCCCCATCTTCACCCCTCAGTACTGAATCCCCCAAGCCCAGATCCCAAAATTAACGGAAGAGATCTCGCTGATGGAAAGGGCAGGAATTATAGAAAGGTCACAATGCAAGTGGAATAATCCACTGATAGTAGTGAAGAAATCTGAAGGGGGAATTAGGATAGTGCTAGACCTTAGGAAAATTAAATAAGTCACGAAGCCTATTGATTTCCTCATACCGAATGTGTCAGAGATTCTGAGCAGTCTAAAAGGAGAAGTGTGTTTCTCAAAACTGGATCTGAACTCAGGTTATTATCAGATACCACTCCACCCCGAACACAAGAAATATTTTGCGTTCCAAACTCCTTTCGGCAAATATCAAATGGACAAAATGCCCCAGGGGGCCAGAAATTCTGTGGCCTCTGTCCAGTGCGTTATGAGCACTATTTTTGCGGACTTATTAGATAGAGGAGTCATGTGCTTCATAGACGAGGTTCTGGTTTACTCCTCCACATTGGAGGAGCACAGACAGCTGTTTTTCAAAGACTGACCGACGCAAACCTATCTCTGAAAATGTCAAAGTGCCAATTTTTGTTCCTGGATATCGAATATTTGGGGCACACCATCTCTGCAGAAGGTATCAAGCCTTACCAAAAGAATATAGAAGCCATACAAAATTTAAAACCCACTCGAACAGTCAGAGAAGTGAAGAGACTGCTCGGTATCGTGAACTATTACAGGCAATACATAAGAAACGGAGCGGAGATAATGAAGCCTTTAACCGCTTTAACATAGTAGAGGCAGAGGTTCGTGTGGGACAAGCAGGCAACACAGGCTTTCAGAGCCCTTAAGGAGTCCCTAACACAACGACCTCTGCTAGCACACCCGAACCCCTCAGAACCATTTTTCTTGGTTTGTGATGCCTCTAAGGAGATGATAGCGGGAGTGGTAGAGCAAAAAATCGACGGAGGCAGGCAGCCAATAGGCTATTGTAATCGGCCTCTGAATAAACACAAGGAAAAACTATGCCACCTGTGAGAAGGAAGCTCTGGCAATCATGTTCTCGGTGAAGAAATTCATATTTCTTCTATACGGACGCAAAGTGATCATCCTGTCGGATCACCAACTGCTAAGAATTCTGCGCGACATAAAGGATAAAAACGGCAGGCTTGTCAGGTGGAGCATAGCACTACCAGAGTACGATATAGAGGTACGGTACATACTGGGATCACAAAATGTGGTAGCAGATTTTTTAAGCAGGGCTGAGTACGTCTAACAGGCAGGAGAACAGGGGGGCCAAAACCGGTCCACATGCTAGGGATAAACCAAAGGGGAGGTGCCGAAATCCACATCGAGGACGACTGGGGAAGGGATCGCGTGCACAGGGCACAAAGGGAAGATCCTGAACTGAAAAAATTATACATAACCTGGAATTGGAGAGCGGTGATAACAGAAAGGAGAGAGGGGGGAGAAATTGGCTGTTTGAAGTTGGATGGTGATGGAATCCTCCAGTATGGGATGACAGGATTAAGGGAGAAGGGGGTTTGTGGCTGAATTGTAGCCCCAAGGAAGATGATAGAGTGGATATTAAGACGGTATGATGCACATCCTATGGTGGGGCATATGGGATACCAAAAGACTAAGGAGAGGATTGAACTCCAGTACTATTAGAAGGGTTCGGATCGTGAGGAAAAGGAGTTTTGTCGCTGTTGTCACGAGTGTCAGGTGAGGAACACCTTCGCGGGTCGAGCCCCCCTCCAAGCACACCTGAGCCCTAATCAAGCCTTTGAGGCCATTTCCATGGATACCGTGGGTCCGTTACCCATCACTAGGAATGGGAACCGGTACATTCTCACTGTCATTGACATGCTCACCACGTATCCCAAAGCCATTCCTTCAAGAGACCAGGCAGCTTCGACGATTGCCAGAGCATGCCTAGAATACGTCGTATGTCAGTACGGTTGGAGTGATACAATTTTGACTGATCGCGGGCAGTATTTCCAGTCGGAATTAATATTACAGGTATGCGAGTTACTAAAAATAAAGTGAATATTCACGGCACCATATAGGGCTCAATGCAATGGAATGTGCAAGAGACTAAACATAACACTAAAGAAAGCATTTTCTCACCTCAGCAATAGAGTGGGAGACAACTGGGATGAACAAATTCCCTATGCTTTATTTGCTGTTAGGAAAGCTATCCACCGCAGTGTCATGAAAAAACCAACCTTTCTACAGCTAGGGTTCGGTCCTAGGTTCCCGTGGGATGTCTGGCATCAGCACTAGGCCAAAGTATAAAGATATTCAGGACTTAAAGAGACAGTTGATTGATCGGTTCGAGACCGCCAGAGTGATGGCCAAGGAATCCAGTTTATGAAGTGATGCTAGGAGGAGGGAGCAAGCCAATAAGGGATGGACTCATAAACAGATTAATGAAGGGGATTGGGTTTTAATTAAGAATGATGAACAGAGAGGGAAAAATGGCTTAAACAAGCAAAGGGGCCGTTCAGGGTGATAACGAAACTTTCCCCTGTGACCTACAAGTTGAGACAAATAAGCAATCCCCAAAACAAATGGGTGGACCGCAAAGATAGGTTAAAAAGGTATTACTTCCAGAAAGCGATTGTAATAAATTATTACATTTTTGAGAGAAGGGGGTGGATTGATATGTGAACACAGTTGGGTGAAATTACAAATGAACAAGGGGAGGGGCAAAGATACATGCAGCAAGTCAGCAAGGAAGGGTACCATTTACGCAGAACTCAAAATACGAACTACAGCAGGGTCCATCAAGGGGATTTTGGAGTCAGAGGATAAGTTTCAGAAAAAAAAAATATATATATATATATATATATTCACAGTAAAAAAATTTTTGGGAAGAGGTGGCTATTCTAAGATACAATATCTTACAAATTGAATGGAATGAAGACTTTGAGGGTTTGATTTATTATTTAAAGAATTCTTGTTAAAAGATCAAATAAAGTAGTGATATCGGCAATTTCACCAGCAAGGATTTATTCAGTGGGAAGATGAATTTAATGAGGGGTTAGAAATAAAAGCAGGGACCAAGCTAACAAATAACAACATACTCGATGACACACAAAAGTTACTGGCGATACAGCAGGGGGTCTGTTGAAAACAGATGAATTGTGGGTTTGCAGAGACCGCTAAGTGAAGTCAAAGGGGAGGGGGTTTTAGTGTAGTTGAGAAGTCCAACACCATCTAAACAAACAGGAAGTAGGCATCTTGTCCAGCAAATATGTTTCCTAAATTAGAAGCAGCGGTTACCAGACGGGATGCGTGTTTTCCGACGCAAGCGAGAGAAAGGCATTAGACGAGAATTAAGTGTTTTTAGAAGGAGGATCAGCAAACATCACAGAGCGCAATGTATGGGAACGGGGAACATCGAGCCACATGCTATGGGGTAGGCTTGAAAGGGTATAGTAGCAAATAAAACGGGATGAAGTTCGATGGTAAGTATAGGATTGTAGGGAGCCATAGAGAATAGGCGTGGCGGACTTGGGAGTAAGATGTGGGGAGAAAGAGAACAAAAAGGGAGTGAAAGCGTTGGAGAGAGAGCTAGTCAGTACCAGGGAGAAAAAGTTAGTCGGCGTCAGTGAGAGTGAGTTAGTCAGAGTCTAGGAGAAGTTTTTTTTTTGGTGTGTGGGAGTGTGGAGAAGAATGCAGAGAACAGTTGGGGAAATCTAGCTGGGAGAGAGCAATGAAAGAAACTCGAAGTGTTGTCAGCAAGGGCAGACGGAAAATAAATGGCCGAGGAGGCAGATTATAGTCGATCTTGGCTCGAAGCAATGTCTAGGAGAGACGAGAACTGATGAAAAGAGAGAATAGGAAGGGATGATCTCTCACAAGAAAGGAGAAGGGATCAACTTCGCTAATAACGGACCAGATGATATACATTACGCCTACAGAACAAAGGCGGCCTAAATCTACATAGTTGTGTTACAGCCCAGGCCGAGCTCCCTGGTGATTGTGGAATGCAGCCCAGACTGTCTAGATCCGCTATTCAAAACGAGAACGATGGAAGACATACCACAACGCCCTGCCGAGTTAATAAAGTAAGTGACTAGTTTATATAAGTACCCTCACTCACATACTAAGGACTGGAGGAATCCTGATAACAAGTTAACAGAACTTTTAGAAAGATACTGTGGGAAATGTATACGGAAATTCATATATGTAGAGATGGGTTAGCTAATGGTTATAGTTTTGACAGAGATATAACTAAATAAACTTTGGAAGAAAAAGGAAAGAGAGGAGACAGATACTTGTTAATAGTTATTGGTTTGATAGATGCAAGATGAAATAATTTTGGAAGGGAAAGAGAGGAGATTGGTACTTGTTAGTAGTTATTGGTTAACAGATATATGATGAATGAAATTTTCTAGAGGAAGGAGAAGAGATGTGTAGATGATTAGGGTTGTCAAACTGTCAGATGTATAACTTTAGAAATTTTAAAAGGAAGGATGGAAGGATAAATGAAGGGTGTGAGTATAGATGCTAAATTTGACCTATAGAATTTGAACTTTATGTGTACTGAAGGAGAAATGTTAGCTAAATTTCACAAAAGGGTCATTAATTATATGTAACGAGAGAAGTACCCTACCAATGTAATGATCATACATGCTTACGTATAACAGGTACCTAACAAGTGATAATGTTAAATGTTGCTATGGGTATAAACTTTGATCATTTATTATACTGTAAATATGTACAGTAAACCATGTTATTTAATATTTGGTGTGCTTTGTTGTTTTTGAACACTCAGCCTATCCGGAGGGAATTATACTTAACTGAGAAGTTCCCCGAATCTGAATTCTCCTGTGAAGTCAAAGGTCAGATGTGTAAGTGGGGTTAAATTATTGGGGCATACAAAATATAGGAAACATAAACATAATTTTAAGTAAGAATATATATAAACCCCCACCTCCACAACTTCATTCATAATCTGCATTCTTACTCTACTTGCGTTCTATTTTTTTATTATTTTTTTTTATATTTTATAATTTTTTTTTTTGTTTCTGTTTCATATGATGCAGTGAGAAAGATGGTAGAAAAATTCAGCTGGGAAAAAAGTGACAAGAGGCAGTTGATGGGGAGAATCCCTTGTAGCATGCTATTAACATAATGTAGTCTGTTGCTTTGTATGGACTAGAGCATAAGTGCATTAAGATCCCCTCTTCGAACTCGGATATCTAACTCAATTAGCCAAAAGAAGTAGGAACTGGAGATGTGAATATTTAATGATCTGCTGAGAGAATTAAGTACTCTTAAGTAAGGACGGTGGGCCGGACGATGTAGATAGAAAATACCTTGAAAGAAATGTAAGTAGTCCCATAGAACTGTCAGAAAACATTAATAGTCGTGTAAGGGCTAACATAATTATAGTAGTGAATAAACTAATGCACGAGTAAAGTTTTAATATATCTGAAAGTAAATATTACGGTAGCATGTGTAAAAAATAATAAAATTATATATATTTATTTATTAATTTATCTATTTCTACATTAAGTATAATAAAAGGTTCATTCTCTTCTTCGTAAAACGCAGCTTCGATAGATCTATTAGTGGACCCTCATGTTCAAAGGACTAATTGTACTTACACAATTAATGGACCAGTAAGTCCGACGCTGTTGAAAGAGCTCGGAATCAAGTTTTCTTGCAAGCAGAAGTTTTGCATTCCTAAATAGATAAGTAAACTCTCACTTTAACGGACTTGGGAAATAATGGACAACATCCCAATAAAACAGTGTAGGTGGTACAGGATTTTCCTCATCATCACATTCTACCAGCTTGTCGAACGTATTGTAAGATGTTGTAAGAGGGTGCCATTTGAGAACAGGCGTGAAAGGGTTGCTGCGGACAAGAAAAATAGGACCGTGAGGGGGAATTGGTTGGAGTCCTTGGGAGGCGTTCCAAACATGAGGGAAAAAGAAAAGTTCAGGGGGAGTAATTTGAGAAAGTTTCCACTCTGTATCTGACTTTTCCATGTGGCCTAAGAAGAGAAAGTCGTGAGTTTGCGGGTCGAAGTGAAGTAGATTTTCTGGTGGTCGGAGTTCACATCTTGTGGTAGCAAGATGGAGAAGAAAAAGAAAAAAAAAACGTTAGAAAAAGAAAGCCTTTTCCGGCATCGGAGGGCAGTGATAGGCAGTGAAGGCGGTAGTTAAGTTTAAAGATAATGAGCCAAGAAGAGAAAGAAAGCCTGGTCCGGGTTCGGAAGGCAGTGATAATGGCCAGTTGTGCAGATAAATGAGCCAAGAAGAGAAAGAAAGCCTTGTCCAGCATCGGAGGGCAGTGATAAGGTGATCAGCATCCTTATCAACGAAATAGCAAGATGTACCTCCGAAGTTTTGTCGTGTAAGAGACTACACTTGTGTCTAGGGTCCGGCCGTTGAGAAGTGGCCAGTTGTGCAGATATGTGAGCCAACAAAAGAAGGAAAGATAGCCTGTCCGCCACTAAGGAAAGCAGAGTGCCCAAGAAATGGAAGAAAGCCTGTCTGCCAGGAAGGAAGCCTGAACGCAAGGAAATTGGAAGCAGCGACCATTTCGGAATGTCTGTTCCTGTTTTTTTTTCTCGAATCCTGAACTCAAGGACTCATAATCTAGCTCTGTAAGCAATTAAGTGATAGGCCTTTTAAAAAAAGAACATTCCTGTTCCATTAGGCAAGTTAGTTACTAAGGTTGAGATAATTTGTTATGAATGTAAATGATTTTGAAATAACGTAAGGGTGGTGAAGGGGGTGACTATGATGATAACTAGAGAGCAATTAAGGTAGAATGAGGAATTTATAGTGAACATTACTTAGGTAAGAGGATACCAGTTGTAATACATTCCATGTGTTAAAGGCTAGAAACAAATATACAAAAAGAGTAATAAGAGCTGAAATGAGTTTACTGATGTAAGTGATAAAAATTGGTAATGTATGTAAGAGAATGACTGAATAATCATCGAGGATTCATATTAAATAAGATATAAATGATACAAGCTGATGTTAATAATTTGTAAATTGAGATTAGCTGATGAGAGAGAGGCAGTGTATTGTACTGTAGTATGGTTCAAATATATGGAAATTGGTATGCATTGTATATATGTAGTTTGTTTTTTTATGTAAATGCTGTATATAATGTTCATTAAAGGTTGTAAATTTTTATTGAAAAAATGTGTGTCCTTAATATTCTGAATTCACGGGAAGGTATTACAGTGAAACCGATGTGGTAAGGGACTTGGGAAAACAGTAATGGGCTTGTGATATCCTCGAGGAATAACTGTAATGAGATTACAGTTATTTACACACCCTAGAATCTATAATTTTCTGTGAATTTCAGTCAGATTTCCGTTTGTGTGGTGGGACTGTGAAAAATATTCAGTAGAGTGGAAGTCAAACAAAACAAAATAAACTCAACAAAAACAAAAGACAAGTAATAACATTTTTTTTTATTTTCCCCAGCCCCACAGTATCAGATATCGGTAGGTAGTCATCTGAACCTCCAACAAGGGTCTTTGAGCTCTTCAATCTTCTAATAAGCTTTAGTTAAAGTTTTAACTTTGACTAATGCTAATTAGAAAATTGAAGAGCTCGAAGACCCTTGCTGGACAACTGCATTTAGCGGACCTTACTCTCATAGTGTCCGTTAAATGGAACCTCTATAGTATAATAAAGAGTGGTTAACCATTCTCAAGTTTAATGAAATGTTTTATTATTCTATTTAAAAAATATATTAATTAAATAATTCTGTACTCACATTCATTCTCATCATCTGCTTTCCTTTTGACATCCGTGTGAATTTGCCTAGTTGATTTCTTTCTCAGCCTGTTGGCTGAATACTGAGTTTTTCTATGGCCATTCTTGGATGACAGAAGGAAGTCATCTGGATCTTCCAGTATAAGATCCATGTGATAAAATGATGGCCCTACCGAACTTTTCCTGATAAAAGCGAATACCTCCTCCAAAACTCTAATTGCATGAGATGAACAAGGTTTCAATGCCCTTGACATGCAGACTTTTATTTGTTCTTTTAGCCTAAAACCAGATAAATAATATTTTTAAGAACAAACAGGTCTGATCATTCACAAAATGTATTTATATATCACTCAAAATCAATAGATTAATATGAAAGAATTTAATAAAGAAATTACAACTGAAATTTTAAGAGCACTATGAAAATAAATACAAATTACTTAACAGTAGTTTTTTTTTTTTTTTCCAACATTTCACTTTATCCAATCTTTAATAAATTGAAACGATTAATCATTTAGTTTTGTTATTTTTATTTGATTGATTTATCTATTTATTTATTTATTTGATTTAAATAAAAGCGCCGATATTTTGGTGCAACTCTATATGGATTAAAGGGGGTACTCGTTGATAGAATAGATGAATGTGAAGTTCGAAAGAAAGGTTTATAGCAGAGTTCATAAATCGGCAAGCTTGAAAACCGCTATATTTGACGTACATGACGGTTAAATTAAAGTTCGCCACCTTGGCTGACAAACCACAAATCACTGAGAAATAAAATTTGGAACAATGTTTGGACCAGTGTAAAGCTTTTTTCGATTCCTAACTTTACTGGCAGACCACCACATCAAAATGTATTTTTTTTTTTCGTCAACTGATAAAGAAAAGCCCGTAACAGTTCCTCTCGTCATTGACGCGAGGAACTTTTATGGGCTTTTTTCAAAACACTGAAACACTTAAAACATTAGATAATAATGAAATAAAAGGAAACAAACAAACAGAGAAACCCGTCACAAGTTAACAAATGCGATATTCGTTATTTGAAATAATGCAAAGTTGCAAAGACTACAGAATTGAAAAAACTGTCATAATTGGTTACCCGCGAACATCCTAATTCCACCCATGTATTATGTCCACAAGTTGCATGCGTTCTCTGGTCAAATTGCCTGTTTTGTGCCTCATGAATAGCACAGTTGATACAATCAGCGTCCTCCCTACGCCATACTACGTATGGTGGAAAAGAACTGAGTTCGAATCCCATTAATGACGCGAGGAATTTTTATGGGTCTTTTTTTCACAACGTGGCCGAGTTAGTCAGCAGTTTCAGGAGAGGGTGGAATGGTTTCCCCCCCATAAACTCAGATGTTCGTCCAGTAATCAGAAAATCGACCACAGAACACACGCAATTTACAGATAATATACACGGAGTAACATGGCCTTAGTTGTCAATGCTCCTAAAACCCAATAAAAAGAACAACCAATTTCGAAACGCCTGAGATATAGTTGTATGTGAAAATCCCAGCATGGGAGCAGTTTCAGAGAGATTGATACAGGCACGTCTGGCTCCAATTGCCATGTCCAAATTCACTTAAATCTTTCTTGCACTTTCTTCCAGTGAATTACACACATACAACATCCCTCCATACCTCTCAAGCTTCTTCATATCACATGGTATAGACACCGAATGCTATTACTGAGCAGCGCTCCTTTTAATGTAAAGGGTGAGTTTACCTAATAAAGTGGTCATTCAGTTTAACTGAATAATAGTTTTGGATTAGCATACTTAGAATATAAAATGATAACGTGTAAAATAACTTACATGTCCGATTCGCCATCTGGTAAAATATTACCCTCAGTAGGAACGTCAGCAAATATAAAAGGAATACACGCTTTTATAAAGTGGAAATTGAGACGCTCGACACATTGCTCGACTTCCGTTCTAGGTTTTTCTGAAAATGAATTACAATTTAATTGAGATTTATTTAAACCTCAGCGAATGTGCTAATGAAAGGGAAAAATGTAAATGGAATAAAATTAATTAACATTATATAAGAATCGCTAATTCTAGACATATTCACATATTTAATTTTTCACAAATTAAAATACATTTTTGTAATTTCTTTATTTTTATGTAGCATTCTAATGAAACGTATTGTGGAATCTAATAAAAAATATTTGGTGCAAATAAACTTTAAGTGAAACCATTCTTGAGTTAAAACAGACTGTGTAGACTGATTTAAAACTTCATATTTGCACAAGACTCCATTTGCATGAAAAAACAATTAATGCCCTGATAAACAGTAAAAGTTAAAAGTTTCATCTCACAAGGAAACTTGTTTTACTTCTGATGAAAAACCTTACATTTTGAGAACATTTCATCCTTATCAAAAAGGAAACTTATGCAGCCTCTTTTGGCAATCCGCTAGGAGTTTAATAGTGGCCAAAATACATACATCACTGTTCTGCAAATACTGTACATTGAAAGGTGCCTCAACGCTGATTCCTTTATACGCCTCTGAAAAGTTGAACCCCTCCCCTGGGTATTCAAATGAAGCTGCTGGAAATTAATAAAGTACTAGATGCTGAAATGGATGAACACGATCGAAGGATTAAAAAAATGTTTATCACTCCTACTAAGCTATTAACCAATAGAATGAATTCTCCAAAGGTAAAGGAATTAATGCAGCCTCTAGATTCTCCCAAGTATCCTCCCTAAAGAACGACATAACCTTATAGAGCGACACTTACCAAACATATTTCCTTCAGAGACTTGTTTCCAGCAAAACACGGTTGAATATTTGAATGCTATGAAAATTTACCCTAAGTTAATAACTGATAAGAAATACAGAAAGTAAATCCTGAATGAATTCAAATTATTATTATATTAAAGTCACCCGTAATTTCTTACATAAACCTGTATTTGTGTCTGTAAATTGCGTGTGTTCTCTGGTCGATTTGCCTGTTTTGCTGTACGAAAAAAACCTCAGTTTCTGGGGGAAAAAAATTTGCTGTCCACGCCTGAGACCGGCTAACTCAGCCACGGAGTGAAAAAAGCCCATTAAAGTTCCTCGCGTCATCGACGGGATTCGAACCTGGGCCTTTTCCACCCGGTGTGGGGAAGACGGTGACGATATCACTGTGCTACCAGCGCAGACATCCTAAATGAATTGCATCAGTTTGGGGGGGGGGGGGGGGCTACCAAGTAAACCAGATTAAAGAAGCACTATTGATAGACAACCTGAAGTTAAAAACTACATCAGCGTAATTCAAGTCAAGGTGCGAAAGTCCCGAGTAGTAGGAGGACTAGATACAACAATACGCAATAGAAGTGAATAAGCTCCTAAGCTGTCAAGAGACATTCCTGAAGAACAAAGTAACAAGATAACCAATGAACTAAGAAACAGTGCAATTCCTGACCGCACCAAACTCTTCTGCTATTGTGGTGCTGAACCGTGACCTCGTTGCCATCATTATTAATTCTCTCTGCAGTACCCACGATGTATGTGTTCATATCACTAGTGCAAGAAAGTCTTTCTATGTAGTATCTCTAAATTAACAGTATATGGAACCTGTTTCACCATAGATGGACTACCTGGAAACAAGTCCTGAACATGCTGGGATATGTCCCAGTTATCAGAGAAAGTGACGGCAATGTCTACTCCACCATACAGCAATTCCAAAAACCAGAAAACTACTGGAGGATTTCATTACTGCGAGGCATTTGGCCATTCTCAATAAGAACGACAATCTACCAACCTTCAGTACTATTATTTGAGACACAAATATCGACACCACCCTCACACGAGAGCAGATTTTGCACCTGACTTAAGCAACGGGAAGATATTTAATGAATGGTCTACCAGTGATCATAATTGTATTTATGTAGGATCAGAAACTTAGTGGTGCATCTTCACCATCATCATGCATACTGCAGAAATCTCAGATAAAGTAATACTAATCAGATAGGATTGGTTAGTCTTATAAGACTAACCAATCCTGTCTGATTAGTAGTACTTTATAAGACTAACCAATACGTCATAACTAAAAACCACAACTAACGAAACCGTAATTCTGGCTTTAGCTAAATTCCGAACCAATGAAGTGCGCTACTTTCCACTTGCACAGAACAAATAAGTTGGTTATTTATTGACAAATTATTAGATCTAGTTGCATTCTGCTCACATAAACTTACCTAAGCTATTTTTAATTTGTTTTCTTATTGTCTTTTCTAATACATCCCCCAGCAGATGCCCAACAGCTTTTCCATACAGTTTACTCTCGAGGTGATAGCAGGTCTCCTGTCCAGTTTCAAACATGCATTCCAGCGTTAGTGCTGCAGTTCTAAAGAAAAAATAATTTACATTTTAATAAACGATAATGGGCTATAATAATAATGAATATTATTTACTCGATTTGATTTCATCCCCCTCCCGGTTATCAGAGCAACAGCAGCAGGCTAGAGTGTAAAATAGAATGATTGCAATAAGAGGGATTATGTATTACTTACATTGATATTAAAGAGCTCAACTTTTTAAATGGTTTGCATTTCCAAAAAACCTGTTAAAAATAATATTCATTTATGAACGTGAAAATAGTATTCAATTAGCAGCTCTACTAATGTTTTTAAAGGTCATACATTTTCTTTAATCTCTGTGCGTCATAGTAGTAAATTTAAGTTTTTATAGGACATATATAGGCATCAGTTCCAGTCTCAATGATGTCCATTTCCACTTACAGTTTGCCAAACCCAACGTACTTTTTTAGACAGAATCCCAATTATCGGTAGAGTGCACCACTGCTCATCTCAGTTGTCCTAATTATTCGCTGTACAAATAATTTCACTTTAAAGGTGATGCTTGTGTAAGGTGTATTTATTTAGTGTCAGACGGCACCAGGGGTGATTCTTGTGTATTATGTTTACTCCTATATTCCTTGTCAGAGACAGTAATTTTGAATCTCTTTGAAATCTTCTCTGGCTTAAAATCCTCTATGCCATTCTGAAAAATTCATCTGTTGCCTCTATCATTCTCCCAAATCCATTAATCACTCCTTGGAACTCTTTGACTTCCTTTTTTTGAAACTTGATTTTCTCATGTCCAATGTTCCTAATAGTGAGATAATTTTCCTTGGTGATTTTAAATTTCAAAACTCCAGTTAGTTTCCGTTTTCTAGTCCCACTGACTCAACTGGTAGAGATGCTGAGATTTTTGCAATTACTAACGACCTCGCTTAGATTGTTCATTTACCAACCTGAATACCTGACAGTCCTAACCACACAGCCAACACTCCTGATCTTTTTCTCACAAACGACCCTTCCAAGTACACAGTCGACGTGAATGGCACTCTGGTCACATCATATCACTTAGTGCTCGTCATTTATTCAATAAAGCCTTTCTCTCGTGGCCATTCTCATCTCGTATTGTTTGGCATTACAGGAATGCAAAATAGGATCACCTTCGAGATTTATTCTTCTTTTCATTGGTTGGATTACTGTTTTAAATCTTCTGATGTCAGTGTTTGCTCAGATCAGTGAAATTATTCTTGTAGATATGAAATTCTTTATTCCACATTCCACCTTAAAATCTCGTCATTTATCTAAACCTTGGTTTTCCAATAAATGTGCTATGCCATCCAAATTGCAGGTTTATTTTCCGTCCATACCAAAGCTCGCAAGGGTTATAAAGCAGTAATTAATCAATCCAAATTAGATGTTGAGCGGTTGGGTAGAAAACGTGCCTCTTATCCGAACGGTAATCGAGCATTCGGTCTCTTGCCAAAGCTACTGATCTCAACGTTTGCGATCAGTAGCTTTGGCAAGAGACCAAAATGGTCGACTGTGTTAAGGCCCACTGTGGTTAAGGTGACAAAGAATGGTGTCAAACAGGTCAAACCACCTCCCGTTGACAGATGTGTAAAGGATTATGTAAGGTGGAATTTCGGTTTGAGAGAAGTGTGCAGCGCGTTGTCACTGTGCGACAGTTCACATCGCTATACAATATGGGTAATGCAAAAACAATATCCCAAATGACGTATGGCGTTCCACAACAGACGACTCAATAGACGCCCTCTTTTTATTTCTGACCATCGTCGACCGCGAACGCTACGGTGTCAACAACACGCTGGTTGGACACTAGAGGACTGGAAACGAGTGTGCTGATTGGATGAGTCCAAATACCTGGTGCAACGCCGACGGACGCCTTCATGCGTGGGGCAAGCAACACGATCCATGGACCTATCTTGTATGGTGCGCACTATCTAGGCAGGTGGCGGTGGTTTCTTGTTTGTTTGTTTGTGATTTGGTTTTTAGAAGCATTAGCAACTAAGGCCATATTGCTCCGGGGATACGCGGTGGTCATTCCCTGACCTTTCTGCATCCTCCGTATTTGGTGGTGACGGGCTCGAACCCCAGTCTAATCAAGAAGCGTATGCTACGCACTGCTGCTCCTTCCCACCTGGCTACGGAGACGCCTGGTGGTTTCTTAATACGGAGCATGTTTCACTGGCAGGAACTAGGACCCGTGGTACGTATTTAGTGGACCAACGTTTCAGTGATGATGTATTTTTTTTGTGTGTGTGGACTTGTTTTTGTTGGCAGTGTCCAGGGTTTCGTATCGTACCGTATGTAGTTAGCATATGCCAAAGCCTGCCGTGCAAGTGTACTATAGGTCTGCAAACGCTTTTGTTGGTGTCAGTACCTGGCGACTTCTCCGTCAGGGGGCAGCAGGCACCCGTCGGTTGCTCCCTGCCTCCCAACCCCAGTCACGTGGAGGAGCGCTAGGAACTAAAATCGAGGACGTGCCTCGCACCAGACTTTTCAGAAATTTCTGAAAACGTCAGAAAGAAACACTGAACAGTGAGGTAAATGGAAGGACGGAAGTAGACAGAAAGGCAGGGAAATAAAAAAGAGACATCCCTTAAAAATTATAAGTTACAAGTTCAATGAAAAAAGTAAAAGCAAAGAAATACTGAAAGTGTCGTATAATATTTAATCTCACCCCAATAGTGGGGTCAGCAGGAACGGATAACAGGAGCAGAGTATGAGCAAGACGGGCTCAGAGATCAGTTCCTATAGAAAACACAGCACCATAAGTCTAGCAGGTGTATGTCCAATCCAGAGTATAAAAAAGCAAGAAGGCTTCAAAACTGTATGAATATAAGTGACAAGAACTTATTTGTCACAGCTCATTAATACTTAACGTCAATATTGGCAAGTACTTATCGTCAATACAACATATTTATGTGTGAGATTAAATTCGGTCATTTCCAGTCCAGAAGCTATCCAAGTTGTTTATTTTTAACATGAGTGACAAGTACTTATGTCACCAAAACGTATTTCCAAGATATCCCTAGAATATGCAGCACACAAGGAGTGGTGAGTATTGTCATTAATTCATATTCCACTTTATAATGATAAGAACAAAGAAACAAAGCCTATTTACAAATTCAGGTCAATATAATGTTCAGTCTAGTAGTAGAATTATGAGGGAAACAATCCTTGAAGTTTTTTACAAGCCAAATCCAAGCCAGTAGAATGTCTAGCAATGTAATGTACACTGAGTGGCCAGAAATCATGGGATACCTGCCTAGTATCTGATAGGCTCAACTTTCGCCTGAATAAGGGCAGTCACACGGAGAGACATTGAGTCCACTAGTTAACAAAAGCATTCCACAGGTAATTCTATCCAAGCTTGCAGCAATGTTGTCCATAATTCCGTCGCATTCCTAGGTGGAGGATCCAAACCTCGAATGGATCGTTCCACAGTATCCCAAAGGTGCTCCGCAGGGTTCATGACCGGTGAAAGGAGAGGGAGGCCATACCATTGTGGTAAAATCTGCGAAATGTTCTTCGAACCATGTTCTAGTCACCACAGCTCTGTGGGGTGGTGCACTGTCCTGCTGGAAGAGTCCATTGCCCTGTGGGTGAACGATGACCATGAAGGGAGGAAGATGGTCTGCAACGATGGACACGTAACCTGGACCGTTCAGAGATGCGTCTAGACATACCAGAGGCCCCAACGTGTGCCAGTTGAACACTCCCCAGACCATTACGGACCGTCCACCCGCCTGAACAGTTCCCTGTTGATGTGACATAGCATAGTGTGGTTTCCGCCAAAATATACATCTTTCCATCCACTGGAAATGGGAATCATTGGACCAGGAGATCCAATCATCCAAGGTCCAGAGGCGATGTTCTTTTGCCGAGTTGAGGCGTGGACTCCTGTGTCGTGATGTTAGCAATGGGAGTCTGGTGGGGTCGGCGGCTCCCATAACATATTGCGACCAATGATCGCCTGATGGTCTTGGCGGAGACGTTTCTGGCACCTCCCTCGTTGAAGTCGGCGGTGATTTGTGCCACTGTGGGTCTCCGGTTGGCTGAAACAAAGCAAGACAGACGTCGACGAACACGTTCATCTACCACCTTTCTCGGCCCACAGCGCTGTCTACGATGAGATGTTATTCCGGAAATGGCGTATTCCCGATACACTCTTGATACTCTCGAACGGGGACAGTGCAATTTCTGTATCATCTCCGCGATAGAGTGACCCATGCTTCAGGCATCCACTATCATCCCTCTTCAAATTCGGTCAACTCACGACGTTTATCCATACTGACATTGAATTACCGTTTACATGAAGTAGTGTACCTATATACCTGCCAAGCAGTGGGTTCGTCCACTAACGAGAGAGTTAACAGGTTGCGTTGCCCAGGAACCACGTATCCCATGTCCTTTCAGTGTAGTTTTATACTTCTGGGATCAGAGATATTGAAGATTTTAAGATTTCCTTTTCTCATATTTGGGGCCGACACTATAAGACACAAAAACTTTTACTATCTGTTTTCGAATTCCTTTGCACCTAAGTTCTTTTAAATGTCTTATCGCCAAATTCTAATAAGGTATCAAAATGTTGTTTGCTTTGAATCTATGTAGAAGCATCCTCCATCCTGTGAATTCCGGTAAAGAGCTGCAGGGGGTTTCTCGGGTCGGTATACAGAGGACATTGGAAAATGATGTGATCCACTGTTTCAGGGGCTCTACAATCACACGGGGAAGTTTTTTTTTATTATTATTATGTCAACCCCAAACACGAGAGGTATTAGACTCTATAGTACTTAGTACAGTGCTTGGGTTGAAGGTTGAGAAGACGAAAGATGATATTTGGTGACATTGGACTTGAACTTCTGTACACTGTAATTTTCAGGAAATATGTATGAAGGAAGGTTGTTCCAGAAAACGGCAGTTGAATCAATAAACGAGGAAGATGAAAAGTTGGTTCTGTGGGTTTGAAGTGGGACAGTAAGTGGATGTTGGCTGGTGGCGGCACGTGTTCGGACTGTTTTGAAAGAGAGAGCGGGAATTATAGAAGCCAGGTCAGAAGAACAGTGCCCATGGAAGTATCTGTAGAAGAGGCATGCAGCAGAAACAGTGCGTCTATGAGAAAGCGAGTGGAGAGACTCTGTTAGAGATGAATCATTAATTAACCTAACTGCCCTCTTCTGAATGGAATCAAGAAGCCTGAGAGAGGTTTTGGGGGCTCCACCCCACATGTGGGAACAATATTCCATGGCAGGGCGGATTTGCGATTTATACAGAGTGAGCAGCTGTTTGGAAGAAAAATAATGCCAAGAGCGAAAGAGAAAACCAAGTTATTTAGATGCAGAGGAAGCAATATTTCTAATGTGCTTGTGCCAAGAGAGATTAGAAGTCAGGGTAATCCCCAAAAGAGATATATCATTTTGCATAGAAATTGGAGTGTCACTAAAGATAAGCATAGGAGCAGAAGAATCCTTTTTGCGAGATATAAGACAAGACTGAGTTTTAGAAGGGTTGAAATCAACTAAGTTGTCTTTTCCCCACTGGAGAATTACCTGAAGGAGAATTTTGGCAGACTTACTGGAGAATTTTGGCAGACTAAGTCTGCCAAAATGTTATTTGAGAAGTTTCTAAATCTAGCCTAGAATTTCCAAGAACCAAAATTACTAGATCAACAGCGTAAGCAAATTTCTGAATATTAGGATGAGGTTTATTCAACCATGTATCAAAAACTGCATTCCAACACAGAGGGCCAAAAATAAAGGCCTGCCAGCAACCCCTAATAACCTCTATAGTTACATGTTGGAAGTCAGTCAGTGTGATATATCTTTCCTCAAGCTAATCGAAAATTAGTTTATATATAGCAATAGATACTTCGAACCCTTGGAACTTCACAAAAACACTAAGCACCATAAGGTGTTAAAGGCCCCTTTGAAGTTCACAAAGTGGCAGAGTAAATACGCAGTGTGTGCATCTGTTACAGATTGGCTGAGATCGCTGATTGCGTAGACTTCGCCGGTAACACAGTTGTTAGGATCACACCCTCCCCACACCGGGTGGAAAATACTTGAGTTCGAATCCCGTTCGATGATCGGAGGAATATTTATGGATATTTTTCACAACGTGGCTAAGTTAATCGATCTCAGGCAAGGGTAGCATGGTTTGTTTTTTCACCCGGAAACTCGGGTTTTTCGTCCAGCAATAAAGAAAATCGACGTCAAAACACATGCAATTTACGGACAATATACACTGAGCAACATGGCCTTAGTTGCCGATGCTCCTGAACCAAAACAAACAAAAAAGCTGATTGCGTCTATTGTGCGTTTCCCAGGAGTGAAGCCATATTGATAGGGGGAGATAAGGTTTTCTCTTCTTGAATATGCTTCCTTGAATCAAGTGGCAATAAGTTTCTCTAAAACCTTTCAAAAGACCCGTAAGAGGATTTAGGTCCATAAAACCCCAGATCATCTGCTGGTTTGTCAGGGCCTTTAAACAATGTTTTAAGATTTTCATGCTTCCTCTGTCTGGGGGAGGCGGAGTAACCCATCTTTAAGACAAGCATTCAACAAGTTAAGGATAACTCCGGGTATCACAGACTATGCCCAGGTTCTGGCCTGGGGATTTCCTGACTTTCATAGATTTTATAGCGATATCGATCTCTTCCTTAATAAAAGGCCTTTCATATGGAGAAGTTGCATCCACCATGGAAATCCACAGCAGAATTGGACAGGCGGCCACTGCGTTCGCCTCGCTCAAATGGTGTCTGTGGAAGAGGACCAACATTTCCACAAAGACTAAAATCCGACTCTTCCGGACTTTGATCCTGCCCATTCTTCTTTACGGATCGGAAACATGGATTTGTCTCAAGTTAGATTTGAACAAACTTGAGGTATTCCAAATGCGATGCCTGCGGCAGATCTTGGGCATCTCTCTTCGCGACCGCATCACTAATGATACCATCCGCGCCAGATGCCAACAGCAATCAACCATTGCCGACCAAATCCAGAAGCGAAGGCTCAGATGGTTTGGCCACGTATGTAGAATGGGCACGAACAGAATACCATCCACACTCCTTTGGAGACAACGACCCACCCAATGGAACATCCAACGGACCGCGCCTAGGAAAACGTGGGCCAAGCAAGTGGAAGATGACTTGAAGAGCCGACGTCTCGACCTTAACCAGGCCAGGACTGAAGCCATGGATCGTAAGGTATGGAAGAACATCACAGAGCAAGTCCGAAACCCTGCGGCACCTACAGCAGCATACTGGTTGCGTGGCCAACCGCCTCCCCCAGCTGCCAGCTAAGGACCAAAGAAGAAGAAGAAGATATGGAGAAGAGTGAAAAGAAAGGTGCTGTATTCCATGTTCGTTTGCGTGAGAGTCTCCAGAAATTAAATGTGCTGATGAATAACACATCCCGAATTTTCTTACTGAATAATCCCAGGAAAGAGATTCTTGGTTAGAATTGTTTTCAATGGAGTAAAATGCCTCCCCAGGTTGGAGTTTGTCCGTGATTGTTTTATATATTAACCCTCATGGATCCAAAACTGTTACGTTTTGAATCAGATTCTGAGATCTTTTTTTTATCATGATATATGTTATTAGTTTCTTCTGTGTCCTTTATAAATATCGTGGAGTCTTTCAATTTGGTCTCTCCCCTGTGTTTCTTTTTTCCTTCTGTTAGTCTTTTCTGTCTTTCATTGTTTTCCTCAAAGCGGTTAGATCGTCAGTCGTTTCTTCTTCCTTTTTTTTTTTTTTTTTTTTTTCGTGCATGCATTGATGATTAAGTATTGAATTTCATCTGCTTGTTCTTGCCCGTTAAGTCGATTCTGTCTTTCGGTAACAGGTGGAGACAGAAGAGAACGCAGACAATCACCAAAAAATTGGCAATTGGAGCTTTAGTCTTATATCTTATAAAATTTGAAATATTGTCTTTCCTGGAAGATTGAAGAGGCAATCAAAAGAGTTATGTAGTTATCGTCGCTTATCGACCAAGAGATGTAAACCTGCCAGTTTGAAATTCTATTTTGCATAATTTTGTTTGAGAGGGACACATCAATGTACGATTGTCCCATGGATGTTACACAAGTTGGTGGTTTTCATGTTTTATTCCATATTATTAAGTCATTTCCAATAATGAGTTCTTCAAGCAACTCTCCCTTGTTGTTTGTTCCACAAAGCAGAGGAGGCATTTGCATCTATAGCAATTAGCATGTTTTTACCTGCAAGCATATGTAATGTTTCACCGACGGAATGGAGATGTGCAAATGTGTCCCAAATTCACAAAGGGGAATCGAAGGGTAAAACAAGTAATTACAGACCAGTTAGTTTCTGTTACCCGGAACTTCTGTTCCGGGATCATATAGACAAGACTGCAGCACTAATTCAGACACAGAAGGGGTTTGTTAAGGGAAAGTCTTGTCTGACAAATTTGATAGGATATTATGATGTGGTTACAAAGGAACTGGGTGCAAAAAATAATTTTGATATCATATACTTGGATTTAGGAATGCCTTTGACACTGTTGCGCATGGAAAACTACTGTATAAATTGGAGCAGAATGGTATTAAGGGTAAATTGCTACAAGGGATAAAATGATGGTTAAGTGGGAGAAGACAGAGGGTGGTAATCAATGGGTGTTGCTCTTCGTGGACTAATGTTATTAGTAGAGTCCCACAGGGTTCGGTGTTGGGTCCACTGTTGTTTTGTATATTTATCAATGATATTGATGAAGGTATATGAGGCTTAGTATCGAAGTTTGCAGATGATACAAAGGTTGGCAGGGTTGTTAAGGACAGTAAGGGCAGTGTGCTACTGCAACAGGATCTAGAAAATTTGGGCAGATGGGCTGAGAAGTGGCAACTGAAGTTTCACATTGAAAAATGCAAAGTACTGCATATGGGTAGAAGAAACCCCAGAGAAACGTACCAACTGTGTGGTAGAAAATGAAAAAGACCTGGGAGTAATTGTGCAGTCAGATATGAAGTTTTCTGAGCAATGCAGACAAGCTGCCAGGGCAGGTCATGGGATGTTGTCAATGATAATCAGGAATTTTGCTAGCAGGGAAAAGGAGGTGATTGTCCCTCTGTATAAGGCAATGGTCAGGCTACGCCTTGAGTACTGCGTGCAGGTCTAGAGGTCTCATTTTAGGAAGGATGTAGATTTGCTTGAACGTGTACAGAGGAGGGCAACAAGATTGGTGAGGGGAATGAAGGGATCTTCTTACCAGGAGAGGCTTAAATTCTTCAAATTTCAGCAGCTGGAGACTAGGCATCTGCGAGGTGATCTCATTGAGGTGTATAAGGGCTAGAATGGGTTGAACACGCTGAATTTTGATGGGATTCTTCCACTTTTTCAGATTAAGGGGATATAAATTGAAATTGAGGAAGGACAGATGTAGAATAGATGTGCGGAAATTTGCCTTTAGCCAGCGGGCGGATAATTGCTAGAACAAACTTCCATCTGTCGTTGTGGAAGTTGATAGGTTAAATAAATTTAAGGTGGAACTGGACAAATATTTAGAGGGGATTGTTTTGTATTCTTTTCTTTTTTTTTTTTTTTTTTTGGGCTGATGCTGCATAAGCTCATACACTTGCTTTCTTGCATCGCATGCCACTACTACTGCTACTACTACACCATGAAAGATTCAATTTGTTGGTGTGGATGACTACATTGCATGTACAAGGAAATCAGATATAATTCACCAATTGTTCTCTCCAAGCAGGCAGAGGCAGTGTTTGGTGTACAAATGCCAGTGATATTTTTAACAGTGATTCATGTCAGCCCCTATAATTGCAGCCCAACATCTGGCAACAGTGTTTCCACAGTGACTAATAACTATAGTTTGTGACTGTACATCCCATAAGTGAGCAATTTAATTATTCCCTTATATGTATGCAGTTCCTGTAAACAGAGTATTGCATATTCTTTTCTATGATTATTTTGCTAGGTCGTTCATAGTTGCCATGGGTCTCTGACAGTTCAATTGGACGATTTTTAATTTTTTTATGTCAGTATTTCTAATATCATGCTGTCTATTCATAATTTGTTCTTAGTTTACTCATTTCTTGGGTTCAAATGTATTCAGGGCATCTACAGTCCCTATTTGAATGTGCATGCTCTTTTTTTTTTTTTTTACAATTAGGGCAGATAAAATAAATAAATAAATTTTCTGTTTATATTCCGGAGCCCTCCTGGGTAGCACAGCTGGTAGGATCGCCGTCCTTCCCACAGCGGGTGGCAAAGACCTCAGTTCGAATCCCGTGGTTGGAAGGAATTTTTATGGGTCTTTTTCAGAAAGTGGCTGAGTTAGCCAATCTCAGACGAGAGCGTTTTTTTTTTTTTTTCCTCTCGGAAACTCAGGTTTTTTGTCCAGCAAAACGGAAAATCGACAATGGAACATACTCAATTTACAGACAATATACACGGAGAAACATGCCTTAGTCGCCGATGTTCCTAAAAACCCAATAACAACCAACGAACCTATACTCTGGAACGACCATACGGTCAGAAGAGTTCACAAGATGGAGAGAATACAAGAAACAGCATCGTATTTAGCAATTACGTGTACTTATGCAATTACGTGTACCCCCCGCGTCTGACCACTCAGCTACGGTAGCCTTTACAAGTTGTTCTCTTCTTGGGCATTCTGACCGATGATAACCTATATTATCACAATGGCCACAAGTGTTATCTTCCTGTCTACAATATTTCGCTGAATGCCAGTTACCCAGACATTTGAAACGCCTCATAGCAATGACAAAGTCCTTAACATTGTGAACCGACCAGCCCAGGAATACTTTATTATTTTGAATTATTAATGCTCTTCTAATACCTTCAGAGACTTCAACAATCCAGTTAGAGTAATTTTTATTTTTAGTTTCGGTCGCAAACCCTATCATTGTGGCTTCTTTAAACTCTTCATTTGTATAGTCAAAATCTTTTAAGGTTCTTTTGATTCATGGCCTCTAAAATATGTTCAGGTTTCAGTTCCTTTGAAACATCATATATTATCATAGTGGGTCCTATCTTTGTACGAAGATCCACCGTTAACTTTAATTCTTCAAATTATTACTTTGTTTTAATTTTTCCAAGTTGAAGCTGTCTCAATGACAACATCCTTCTCCTTAATTTTTCTAATTGTGATTTTATTCCTACTTGCCTTTGATCTGGTCCAAGTTTGGTAATTATCTCTTGTTTAAGATCTTCGCTGGTTTGAAGAAGACTTCGCTCTGAATAATGTACTATAAACACATGGTTAGAATGTTTTTGAGAAAAGTAACTAGCCCTCTTATGTGTAATAGTTCCAAGAGCAACAGATGCCTCCATCTGAGCATAAGAGGCCACTGGTACCCGAGTTGTTTCCTTGTTGATTTTTGGTCTCCTTCGCAATGTTGCCTTTAATGATTCATTTTATACAGTAAGCTCCATTGCAAGCTTTTCAGAATCATCCCTCCAGGTAACTGATGCTTCCGAATAGCTAGGTGGCCAGAACAACACAATACACGCAAACCTACACTACTCACAGATCTGTCCCTTTTACAGTAGTACTCTTCTTCAAAAATATGAAGCGGAGTTGAACTAACGTTATAGGAGCCGCCCCTTACAAAAACACATGTCCACTGATCACTCACTGGTGATGTCTATCGGAAGCTCTTAGGAAACCATGTGCACTTTGGAAACGATGTCCACGTTGCATTTTTTGCCCGGACAGAAACGAGATTTTCCAAGAAGATAATTCGCAGTGTCATCAGGAACTACCGCACTGTGCGCGGTAGTTCCGACTATGGAAAGCCTTGCAGGCAGCACAGCTACAGATATCTACGGACGTCTTCAGACATCTAGTGGAGTCAATACCTATGCAAAAAACAGCTGTTATCCATGAGAATAGTGGCCTAACACGGTATTAGGTATCTGGTCATAATTCAGTGATCACTGGGTTTATCACTGGAGGTAAAAATCATGTTAGTATTAGAAGTAGCCACATGGTGTAAGCCTATGGCTTATGCTACACTAGTCAAAAAAATAATAATAATAAATAAATAAATAAAATAACAATAATAAGAAGAAAATTTTAAAAATAATACATAAATAATTAATAACAGAAAAGGAACTAACCAACCTATGCGTTTCTCTCCTCCAGAAGGTAATTATCCAGCTGAACTTTAAATTTCCTCAAACTGTCAGACTCTACCACCCATGTAGGTAACTTATTCCAGTAATTTATAACTAGCTGGCTAAAATAAACTTCCTGCAATCCAGTCTAAACATCTCCGCACGTAACTTGAAATTATGGCCCATAGTTCTAGACTCCTTTATAACCGTGAAAATTTCGTCCTTATTCATTTTGATTATGCCGACCGGGCTAGCCAGGTGGGTAAAGTGCCTGCCTAACAACCCAAAGGTCGCGGGTTCGAATCCCGCCTCGGGCTTGAATCAGAGTAAAATGCAAACACTTTGGGAGCATGATGGCCACAGAAGCCGATGTGCTAACAAAAAAAATTTTGCTTATGCCTCTCAGAGCCTTAAACACCTCAATCAAGTCTCCTCTAAGGTGCCTAGTTTCCGAGCTCCGCAACCCACATATTCGAAGTCTTTCCTCATATGGACGCCCTTTTGCCGATCTCACCAGGCGAGTTACCCGTCTGGGTAAAACTGTTACATGATACACTGGTCAAATGTTGACCAGAGAAACATTAACGAAAACTTTCAGCAAATGCAATGTATTCAAGTTATTTATTTACTTCAACATACGGGTAAAATAAAATAAACCGAAAATGTTCAGCATGTTTAGTAAAAATATAGTGTAATTCTTATAAGCTTAAATAAGTAACACTCGTTTAAAAAAAATATGCTTCGCAATTGTACTACTTACTAGTACCAATAGTACCCAAGTACTATTTCCTTTTAACAGAAATGTATAGCACTCTTTAATATTTTATAGATTAGATTTCATTTATAAACTTCAAGAGGTTCAATATTTCTAGTAGAGATCACTCAACATTTATGAACAGAAAACGAACAAGCAATTAGTAGAGCAAAGAATACCGTATTCCGACTTCGTATTACAAATATTTTAAAAACCACATTCAGATTATAGACTGAAATTATAATAATAAAACTTACCTATCAATGATATCATTCCCTTCAATTAGCACGCTGTTTTTCGTAAAAATTCGTTTCTCAGTACAACGTTGAAGTCGATGAATCCATTCCTTGAATGATTCCCAAGTGCATGCTCTCAACTGTTTCTGCTCTGGTTCTTCTTTAGAATCTGCGTAGCAGGAAAAGAAATTTCCTATATACCCTTTTTTAACCAAAGAAATTTCACAAATGCACTATATATTCAAAAGCATTCACATATCAATTCTTTTCAAGAAAATAACAAATCAACATACTAGGGGTTTCCGAAAAGTAAGGTAACACATTTTTTTCTTAATAATGGTGGAAGGGAATGAGGTGAAACGCAGTGGACAGATAGACCCGTTAATAAACTCCTAGAAGATGTAATTTCCTCTAGGCGGCGGATAGATCTCATTGGAAGACAGCGGAATCTATCTGCCTCTAATCACACAGGCAGACGTCGATATCCTCCTCCTCCTGTTGTGGGAACAGCCACCAACTCTACAATCAGAGCAATCCCCAGAACCAAAAGTTCGACCAAGGGTATTTTTGTCTCGAGACTCGAACCCCAACTCTGCCATAGAGAAGTAGAGCAGCACATCAAAACTCAACTGCAGATAGAAGCAAAGGTAATAAAATTATTTCTAAACAGGAGTGGTACAGCTCTTTCTACATTCAATGTCAGCAAACAGACGTTGATGAATTACTAAAGGACCACTACTGGCCTGTGGGAACCATCATTCGGCCTTTCTATGGACGACCCCCTCTTCCTGGACCTAGGTTACCAGCTAGTGACTTAGCTATCGAAACAAGTGGGCATGAATGGCATTCCGTGCGTTTTTCAGATATTCAGGAATCTCTACAGGAAATAACGTCTACAAATGATACATCTTTCTCTTCAGCCTACCAGAATTTGAATGGCACTAACTCTTGTGAAAACATTTTTCTACCCTGTCACTTTCCAACAATTAACCCAAACAACTTATGCCTTACAGCAGCATCAAAAGATGCAATTACTGTATTCTATATGAACGCACGCAGTCTTGTAAAACATAATGATGAAATCCTAGCTCAACTGAAACCATGGAATCTGCATCCAGACCTGATGGTTTTTACTGAGACTTGGTTCTCTCCTGAGGTTTCAATCCAAATTCCAGACTACTCTCTTTTTCTCTTTTTCAAAGTTTCAGAGTTGATTCAAAAGGTGGTGGAGTTGCCATTTATGTTCATAGTCATCTGCGATGCTCTGCCTTTCCTATCTCAAATCTGCCTGATCAAGCTTGTGAACTCACATTTATCCGCATTGCCTCTTTGGTGATCGGGTGTGTATACTGACCTCCTTCAGCTTTAGTTAGAAGCTTCCTTATAACTCTTGACAACACTCTATCTCATTTCACAAGCAAATCCCTAAGCCTTCTATTCATTGGTGACTTTAATATTAACATTCTTCAAAGCTCTTCCTCTGAGGTGCAAGACCTCCTAGATGTCATTACTTCAAATGGTTTCTCTTTTCTTACTGTTGGAGATATCCCGACTAGAATGGGAGAGTCCGACAATTCCCTTCTTGACTTCGCAACTGGGGAATGCTCTCTCACGTATGCAATACTTGATACAACTATTTCGGATCATTGTCCCTTCTTAATGGTAATTGAAAATGAAATAAATGAAGCAGAGATCATGCACACTTTCAAATCTGTCACTCCAGACTCTCTCAATCAGCTTTGTCACGGCCTGCAGCAGTCAACGTGGGATGGAGTGCTTGCTACAAGTTATCCTGAAATTGCAACGAACTGTTTTTTAAGCGTATCCTAAATAGCTATGAAAAATACGTGTGTCATATATCAGGAGCCCAGGGAATAAAAGGGGCACCAGGCCAAGAGGGGAAAATATGCCCGTTCATCTCAAATAAGATTTGTAATATGTTAAAGAAAAGAGACAACTTGCGAGAATTTCTAGAGCAACAGGAATCGAGGAAGATAAAATTAAATACACAACGTACAGAAAAAAAGTCACTGACTGCATTCGGTCAGAGAAAAGAAAATACTATAGTTCTCAACTTACAGGTATCATAACAAGCAAGAAAAAATGGACAGTTTTGAACAAACTATTACCGGGAAGGAAACTGAAATCACGGTGCTACGTTGGAGATGTAGTTGAAAACGAGGTACTCATTTCAGATGACGGGCTAAAAGCTTCTGCCTTCTGTAACCACTTTATATCAAGTGTGAATAACCTCTTTCAAGACGAACTTCACTTCAGAGACAACGAAATGAGAGAATCTGCCAGGTACTCAATCAGAAACTCTTTTTTTCTCGCTCCTCTCTCCGATCAAAAGATTTTAGAGGCAGGATATCAACTGAAAGAAAAGAGAGCTCTGGCTTTAATGAAATATCTCCGTCTCTGCTGAAAAAGGTCCTTAGTTCAATTCTTACGCCACTGAAGTATATATTCAATATCTCCTTTCAATCTGGTAAATTCCCTTCTCAATTCATAAAAGCAATAATCATCCCTGTTCCAAAGGGAAACCGTTGTAACTCTACCAACAACTTTCGCCCAATAGCTCTACTCTCAGTTTTTGCAAAATTATTCGAAAAAATTCTTCATGGCAGGCAATCATGGGTTTTCTTGAAGTAAATCAACTCATCCATCAACAACAGTATGCTTATCGCTCTAAAAGATCCACTGATCTTGTAATTGTTGACTTTTGCTCAAGGATCATTGATAGCCTTGAAAAGGGTCACTATGCTATAGCACTGTTTGTTGACTTATCTAAAGCTTTTGGTTGCATAAACCATAATATTCTACTTAACAAACTCAATAATCTTGGCTTGAGAGAGAAAATTAACCTTCTCCTTGAAGACTGCCTTACCGATCGGCCGTTTGTCGTAAGAAAAAATCAATCATACTCCGACATCTATTATTTCTTCAGGGGAGTACCTCAAGGCCCTCTCCTATTTGTTCTTTACATCGATGAATTTCTCTCTCTTTTTCCATCTTCTCACTTAGTAGCGTATGCCGATGATATTTCTCTCCTGATCACAGATAAAGACCCTAATCAGCTTCAACTCAAAATCTCTGCCTTGCTCTCTGTGATGCATAGTTGGCTTCAAAAGAATCCGCTTATGCTGAATCCAGAAAAATCAAAATATATGGTGTGTGTTTAGAACGAAAAACAAACCACTAAATATTGATTTAAACGTAACATACAAAGAAAAACAACTTGAAAGAGTGAATGAAACCAAGTTTCTCGGAATCTGGCTAGATGATAAGTTAAGTTTGGGTCGGAAAACTGCTAGCTTGGAGGGAGACAAAGACCAATAGATTGACAGTAGCTACTGGCAGAGGTGAAAGAGATTCTTGCACTGCTTCTATTAGAATGAGCAGAAGCCTAGAAAACAAGATACATGGTATTTCAAAGACTGCTGGGAGCCATTGCGGTACAAGTAAACACATGGGTTGTGTTAGGGTAGCTAAGAATAGAAACAGGTGCAGGTATACTTGCGTGTACACCAATGCTAGGAGTTTAGTAAATAAATTTGATGAATTTGAGGTATTGCTCAAAACATCAAAGCCAGATATTGTTGGGATATCAGAGACGTGGTGTCACACAGATATAAGGGATGCAGAACTGCAATTTGGGGAGTACAACGTCTACAGAAAGGATAGACAGGATAGGAAGGGGGGGAGGGGTTATGCTATTAGTTAAGAAACACATATAAACCAAGGAAGTGAAGCCAGTCGACATCGCCGGACAGTGCAGTTTTGAGTCAGTTTGGTGTGACATAAGCATTGGGAGATCAAAATTGAGAGTAGGAGTGTGCTATAGGCCTAATGACTCTGGTGAGTATAATAAGGAACTGTACAGGGAAATAGCTTGGGCCAGTAAATCAGAGAGTCTTATAATGGGAGATTTTAATTTCCCAGATATTGACTGGAATTTGGGGGCTGGTTACTCACACACTAGCAGGGCTTTTGTGGATTTATTGGATGATTGTTTTCTACATCAGCATGTTCGGGAGGCAACTAGAGGGAGTAATACTCTTGATTTGATTATCAGCAGTGATTATTCATGCATTAAGAATCTGCAGATAAACGAACCACTAGGTGGCAGTGATCACAGTGTGCTGAAGTGGGATTTACTCAAAGAGATAACTGCCATTAGGGGTAAAGGGAAGGGTTATTGCTTCCGTAAAGGCGACTACGATGGACTGAGACAGTATTTAAATTCTATACAGTGGGACCAACTGATGATGTTACCAACAGCAAATTCAAAATGGGAAGCATTCAAAGAACTTATCTTGGAAGCTACTAGGCTTTACATACCAACTAAGGAATATTGTTCAAGGTTTAGGCCAAAATGGATGTCGGATGAACTAATGAGGCATATGGCAGAGAAGAAAAATGCATGGGATACTTACAAATTAACACATGACACAGAAGCCTATGATAGATACAAGTTGATATGCAACCAAGTTACAAAGGAGGTTAGGCAGGCAAAGGCAGATTACGAGAAATCCTTGGCAAGGGATGCAAAGAAAAACAGCAAAGAGTTCTTTACTTATGTTAATTCTAGAAGGAAGGGGCTGAATCAGATTGGTCCACTTGATATTGATGGGTCAACTGTTGATGATCCTGCTCAGGTAGCTAACAAACTAAATGAATATTTTGCATCGACATTCACACATGAGGAGTGATTCAGCAAGGGGAATGCCAGAGGTGTATTCAACTCTAGCGGTAAGCTACAGAATCTTGAAATAACTGGGAGTAAAGTGGAGGAGAAACTGTTGAAGATCAACACAAGAAAGGCACCCGGGGTGGATGGGATCTATCCAGTTATATTAAAGGAGGCAGCAAAGGAAGTAAGCCAACCCTTAGCCATAATTATGAGAGCTTCCTTGGACTCAGGGGAGGTACCCATAGACTGGAAATGTGCAAATGTGACCCCAATTCACAAAGGAGGATCAAAGGCTGACACAAGTAATTATAGACCTGTGAGCTTAAGTTCTGTTCCAGGAAAATTAATGGAGGCACTGGTTAAAGAAGCACTGCAGGATCATTTAGACAAGACTTCAGTTATAGCTCAGACACAGCATGGTTTTGTTAAGGGGAAGTCTTGCCTGACCAACTTGATTGGATATTATGATGCAGTCACAAAAGAACTGGATGCAGGGAATAACTTTAATATTATATACTTGGATCTTAGAAAGGCTTTTGATACTGTTGCACATGGAAGACTGCTACACAAATTGGAGCAGTGTGACATTGGAGGCAAATTGCTGCTATGGATAAAGGGGTGGTTGAGGGAGAGAAGACAGAGAGTGGTAATCAATGGACACTGCTCATCGTGGACTAATGTTATTAGTGGAGTCCCTCAGGGCTCAGTGTTGGGTCCATTATTGTTTTCTATATTTATAAATGATATTGATGATGGTATATCAAGCTTAATGTTCAAGTTTGCAGATGATACAAAGGTTGGCAGGGTTGTCAAGGACACTACTGACACTATGCTGCTGCAACAGCAACGTATCAACTCTGTGGTACAACACTGACAGTGGTAGAGAATGAAAGGGGCTTGGGGGTGGTTGTGCAGGCAGATATGATGTTCTCTGAGCAGTGCAGACGGGCTGCAAAAGTAGCTCATGGAGTATTGTCAATGATATACAGGAATTTTTCCAGCAGGGATAAGGAGGTGATTATTCCATTGTATAAGGCAATGGTCAGGCCACACCTAGAGTACTGTATACAGGTCTGGAGGCCTCATTTCAAGAAGGATGTAGAGCTGCTGGAACGAGTACAGAGAAGGGCAACAAGATTAGTGAATGGAACAAAGGGGTGCTCTTACGAAGAAAGGCTTAAGTTTTGCAAATTACAGTGTCTGGAGACTAGGCACCAGCGAGGTGATCTGATAGAGGTGTATAAAGCCTTGAATGGTTTAAGCATGCTCAATGCTGATGGGATTCTTCCTCTAGCTCAGAAAAATCACCTGAGAGGGCATAAATTCAAATTGAGGAAAGACAGATGTAGGATAGACGTGCGGAAATTTGCCTTTAGCCAGCGGGTGGTTGGTTGGTGGAACAGACTTCCATCCCTTGTGGTGGAGGTTGATAGCCTAAATAAGTTTAAGGCTCAGCTGGACAGGTATTTGGAACGAACAGAGGGGTGAAGTGGAAGTGGGTTTTTTTTTTTTTTTTTTTTTGGCTGATGCTGCATAAGCTTGCTTTCTTGCATCAAATGCCTCTACTAATGCTAATGCTAAAGTTGGGCAAAACAAATGATAACCCTACGAAAGAAAACTTCATCACTATCGAGAATACTCGTCAGGGCCTTTGCCTGGGTGTCTCCTTCTCTTCTCAGATTAGTATTCCTTTCTTTAATTCAGCCGCACCTCACCTATGGAATCATCTCATGGGATACCACCAGCCAAGAAAACCTTGCGAGAATCAACTCCATTCTCAATCGATGCGTTCGTTCACTTTTGGGCCTTCCCTGGAACGCATCGGTTAGTTCGAGATACAAGGAAGTGAGACTCCTAAGCATATACCAACTATTGCAGAAAGCCGAGGCGATCCTTGTTTACAATGCTATGAAGACAGCAGACTTTCCTCCTCTTCAGATCCTTTTTCATAACCACAGACGAAGAAGAAATATCATACAATCTAAGAAATGAAGCCAACCTGAAGATTCCGCTTTTCAAAAAAGCCATAGGTCAGGAAAGTATAAAATACAGAGGTGCTAAAACCTGGAACAAACTTCCTGCAAAAATCAAAAATATCACTTCACTAAATCAATTCAAGAAACTACTAATTGAACACATCACCAGGGAGCTCTAATTCAAATTACCTTCTACTAAACTGCTGGATTTTAAAAATACCAACATGGAAATAATGTACAAATGTTAAAGGAAGCAGTTGGCAAATAGTTCGTAAATTTTTGTGCATGTATCTTATCATTTTTCTTTTCTCTCCTCATTTAATTGTAAAAATGTTCACATTGATATCATAAATAGTGATGCTTTTCGAAGTCTTCTGTAAAGAAATGTACAAAAAACTCCAATTTATTTATGTCTTTCCTGTTGAACATTACCTGTACAATTTCAGAACTGCATATTTTTCAATTGTATATTTGTATATTCCTCGTTTTTTTAAGGGAGTGTTCCACACGTGCGAGACAATGAGCGCAAAGACAACAAGCGCGAAAAATGCAAGTAAAAAAAATCTACAACCACTGTATAAGACGCACCCAGTTTTTATACCCCAAATTTTTCGAAAAAAGGTGCGTCTTATACATGGGGAAATACGGTAACTTAAACGATGCCGCTATTGCAAATTTGCTAATCTATAATTAGCTGTGTTTAAATGATGCAATTGCACTAAAATACACATAGTCTAATCTCTTTCGCAGCCTGAGGCTTAAGCCCTTAATGCATTAGAGACATGACATTCTCTTAACGAAACCATGCTGTGTCCTTCAGAATGATATTTCTATTTAAATGTCCCTGGATTACACTTTGCCCTCAAGATTTTCCCTACCACTGAAGTTAGCTAACCGGTCTATAGTTACCAACTTCATTTTTAGAATCGCCTTTATGTATTGGCGATACGGTAGCACTTCTTAAATCCAAAAGCATCTCTCCAGCGTTCAGTGATACCCTCATAATTTATTTTAATGATTCAATATACTCTTTGGACACACCCCTCAAAATTACTGGGTATATGCCATTAACTCCGAGAGCCTTATCTGCCTTTAGGCTTGCCAGTTTTTCTAATAAACAGTCATTTGTAATTTCGAAATCACTATTTTCACATGTTGCAGCATCACTCACACAGCGTCTTCTCAGCATAAAGATTTTTTTGCCAGTAATAACTGATGCGAAGTACCTATTCAATTCGTCCGCAACATCAATTGAGTTATCTAAGACTTTCCTACACCCGGTATACAAGGGTCTGATCTGATTCGTTTTCTTCCTCTTTGTATTCACAAACACGAAAACTCCTTCTCTTCATTTATTCTTCTTTTAATCAGTGCTTTCTCATACTTGTCCTTGGCCTCCCAAACCTTATCTATGGTATTTACTGTGGTACTTATCTGTGGCACTTGCCAGCTCCATATTCATCCTCCTCGTGCTATATTTTCTTAATAGTATGCATGAGTTCATGGCTTCTATGATTATTGATTTAAAGGTATTCGTGTAATTCAAAAGTATTCGCCCTCCCTTGATGTAAATTTTTAAATAAAGAAATTTATTCGAAATGAAGCAGTAAGGCAATGAAAATTTATTATGCATAGGTAATTTGTTTCCCTCCCTTTAACTTACCTCTTTTAATATCTATTTCTCCGAAATCCCTGTTATCGATCAGGGAATGCCTATGAGAAACATGAACACCCATATCCTTTGTTTCTATCGATCCCACGTCTGGAGTAAGGTCGTCTTGAATTGCACTATGTTTTGCTGCTTCTTCGGCTGATGACAAAGATGGAATTACTTCATCAACAAGAGATGCCAAAATCCTACGGAGTATTAAGCGACCATGGGATGTGCACTCTCTGAAAGCATGACGGAGGCAAGTATCTGAAGCTTTTCTTGCCCTGTTAAAATACAAAGTAAAAGAGCATAACATTATAATGGTAATTATGTAATTTGCTTTATCTGTGTATTTGCTTTGTCTTTGACAGATGTACAGTTGCAATATACAAAAAAACTGAGGCTGCTATAGAAGATTCGTGAAAACAGATAACCTTATAATCATACAGAAAATACTACAATATTAAGACACCATGCAGAGCATCTTTTGATATTACTAAAATTTCGTGCTATAGGACTGCAGGGGATATTTAAATGCAGAAGATGAAATCAAAATCCATATGAGTTAGCTGCTCTCGATATTAATCACTGACAGACATTCTGCTCTCAATGAAGACCGAGGGCCAAGCATTCGACCTTATGACGTGGGCTTTTTGTCTCTTACATAGCCCAAGCAGGTTGTAAGGTGGAGGTCTCTGCCCTCGGTGAGGGCAGAATGTCACTCCGTGACCGAAATTAGAATTTGAAATTAGGTGTAACAGTGTAAGGGTTAATATAAAAAAAAACAACACACTACAAAGTATTTTAAGATTTTTCTATTAAGTAATTACACCTATCGTGCATAGGTGAACTTTCAGACACATAAAAATTCTGAAGATTCTGATTTGCTGTAATAAAAAAATTACAGCAAAAAATATTTAAATGATTAACATTAACAACTGTATTGATTTTTCATCAAAATATCCTCCAAGAGATTTTATCACTGGCTCACTCAGACATGGCGTTCTGGCAATTAATTTTATAATAGGGCCTTCATTAACATTATTCCAAGCGATCTGCAAGGTGTCCCATAAAAGCTCTATTGGGTTTAAGCCAGGCAATTGGGGGACCACACCATAATTTGGAATATACCCCTGCTGTTGTTTAGTTGCTAGAAAATCCCTGCACAGCACAGAGCTGTTCTTCGGGTTATTATCTTTTAATATAAAATTTATTCCACAAAGTCGAAGTCCAAAGGATATTGACGTTCAAGAATGTTTTTGTAGCCTTCTTTTCTTAAAATTCCTTCAATTCTGACGATGTCATAAATTCCAGGAAAACAGAAGCAACCCAAGGTCATGATGAATCCACCGCCATGCTTGACTAAACAATGTGGCACCATATTTTTTTTTTTCAGTTGATCATCTCACATAAACTTGACAATTAGATCAAAAAATTTCAAATTTGGATTCGTCTGTCCACAGTACGTTTTCCACTCTACAATTAACCAACGTTGACGGCTAAAAAACGGTTGCCCAAGCCAACCGTTTCTTTCGAATTTCTGGTTTTAATAAGGATTTTCGGACCATTACATGACCTTGTTTAAGACGAAGGTTTACGATGGATGTTGACACGGGAGTTTCTCTGTTCCTATTGAACTCAGAAGTCGTCGACTGCATTTAGAAATCAGTGTTATGATCTTATGTTGCCGCTGTCACGCGCGGTCGTCCTGATCGTGGTTTGTCCTTTAAACTGCCACCATCCTTGACTCTTCAAACGATAGTTTGTGCTCCTTTAAATGAAACATCTAGTTTTTTTTTCCAATACTTATCATGGAATAACTTTCTTTATACAGAGTTATAATAGCACTTGTTTTTTCAACACTCCTTTCCTCGTTTCTTGTCATGTTTGTCACGAAACACACAAAACTTACATCAAACACTCTGAACGACGGTGTTTGATTTTATAAGTTACAACTCTTACTCAATTTATATTATTGTAAAACACTCTACAGTAGAAGAATTTACAATCTTCTATATTATTGAAACAATACTCCCACTTTCTAGAATACTCTAGCATTATCTACAACGTTCTATGACGATGACGTTCAGGAATCTTCCACAATGTTCTACCACATTGAGGAATCTTTCTAATAAAAATTGGTACACAAGTTGGTCCTATTTTGATAAAAAAAAAATTGAAAAGTAAGAAAAATGAAATGTGATTCCAAACTTTTAAGTGGAAGTGTACATCGGTTACACTCGGTTGTTTTCCAGGTTCTCTAATCATTTATTTTCGAAAGTTTTGCCTGATTGTCTCATTCATTTCCATAATTGCGCAGTGAGATATAAAGCTTTCTGAGCAGTGCAGACAGGATGAAAAAGTAGCTCATCGGGTCTTGTCAATGATATACAGGAATTTTGTTAGCAGGGGTAAGGAGGTGCTTATCCCTGCTAAAGATATGGCAGGGATAATCACCTCCAAGATATGGCCTGACTTTTGTCTTGCATAAGACAAAAGTCAGGCCATATATTGAGTACTGCATACAGATCTGGAGGTCTCATTTTAGGAAAGATGTAGAACTGCTGCAACGAGTATAAAGAAGGGCAACGAGATTTGTGAGTGGAACAAAGGGGTGCTCTCGCCAAGAAAGCCTTAAATTCTGAAAAAATTGCAGCCTCTGAAGACTAGGCACCTGCGAGTTGATCCGATTGAGGTGTATAAGGCCTTGAATAGTTTGAGCAAGATCAATGCTGATGGGATTCTTCTTCTTGCTAAGATTACCCACCTAAGGGGGCATAAATTCAAGTTGAGGAGAGACAGTTGTAAAATAGATATGCGAAAATTTCCCTTTTAACCAGCGGCTGGTTGGTTACAGGAACAAACTTAAATCTGTCGTTGTGGAAGTTGATAGCTTAAATAAATTCAAGGCAGAACTAGAAACACTTTTGGAGTGAATAGATGGGTGAAACGAGAAGGTTTTTATTTTTATTTTATTTTTTGGCTGATGCTATATAAGTTTATTATTATTATTAAAATCAGTTTATTTCCCAAGAAACCGTGGGTCATCCCGGGACGGCTCTGTGCCAGAAGGGTGTGGATATTTACAGACTAAGGTGCGAAGATCACATGTACAATAAACAAGAGTACATGCGTGCTCGACCCGAGACACTTACAGGATTAAATAAACAAAATACACAATTGCATGAAGACAAAACAAAGTCTTTGTCAAATGCAAATAGGCAAGTTAAAAAAAAAATGCTTTCTTGCATCCTATGCCTCTACTAATGTTAAAGCTAATTCCATTATACTTTTGTATTTTGGATTCTAAATCACTTTTAGTACGATATTATTATTATTTCTTCTCCTTATGCTTTTCCCCCCAATGCTAAAACAGGTATTAATTACAAAAAAAAAAAAATATATATATATATATATATATATATTTGCACTCACCTGTTACGGGGATGCAAGCTGTTGGTAGCCATGTCACTCTAACTTATATCATAGCTGCATTGAAGATCGTATAACTGCCATAATAACGGTCAGCAGCTGTAGGACTTTATAGCAACAATGACTTTTATGGTTTAAAACCAACCGAATATCTTAGCAACTTCTAGCAGTATCCTGTGGGAAAGCGATATTGATGCCACACCGATTACTGCACCTAAATTTACCAACTGGCGGGTTTATGAATCTTGGACAATGTTAGATCACCGGGTCATAACCTTTAATTTGGTAAGTCATCTGGTCCTGGTACCACCGATATATTACGACATCACAAGGTACAATATAAAAAAACCCAAGTCTTACATAGAATCCCTGAAGATTCAACTGCAAGATGCTCATCCACATTTTGATAGAAGCCTCAACCCATATGACCATACAAGCACACATAACTTCAGTCTTTAATACTGCTATACCAAAAAAGAACCAAGGAAACGCGCCATCCCCTGGTAGTCGCCCGAGCTTAATAATAATCACGCATTTCAGCCATAACGAAAGAACTGGCCAGTAAACGAAGTAAATATATACAAAGATGCTTACAGAAATCTGAGAAACACTTACATAGCCAGGATTACATAAAATAAAAAAAGAATCCTGGCAAGGAATATTTGTGTGTCCAACGATGCTGATCCTCGGAGCCTCGTATTCCGAATCGTTACTAATAAACTACCAAGAAGTGAAATCATTAATGTTACAGTTATGACTACACCACTTTGATCTTAGCCAAAAGGCCGAGAAGCGATTTTATAGTTATGACTGATGGTACTCCAACCCCTACTTGGGAGGATATCGTAAACCATACACACTGGATGCCATTTTCCAACCCGATAGCCAGATCCTAACGCCTAATCAAGTGCAAATCTATCTTGGTAACGACTTATATAACAATAACAGCAACTAACAGAACTACCTTCCATCTTTGATTAACTAAAATCAGAAATTAATAAGACCAAGACAAATAAGTATCCTGGCCACAATCTCCTAGGGATTGAGGTTGTCAAAAAATTCGCCTCCACCAAACTTCATTGTTAGGAGGATACAATCAAGAAAGAACTGTTCCCCTGGCATTCTACACACCCAGGAAACAGCCTTCAGACTTGTAGAGTGAGAATCTCGACTCGTCTGTCCATAGGACTGTTTTCCACTGTTCTACGTCCAGGATTCGCGCTCCTTACACCATGTTAATCGGCGTCTAGCATTTGTTGAGGTGATTAATGTTTTGTGAGCAGCTGCACAACCATTGTAACCTATATCATGAAGTGTCCTTCGTATTGTACTAGTGCTATCATTGATTGTTGTTGTTGTTATTGTTGTTTGGGATTTAATGGCGAAAAAGCATCTTCGGCTATATTGCGCCTGTTCAAGTTTTGTTATTTCCTGTTATGCTGTTACTGATTTGACATATTAGAAAATGCTGGTAAAGTTTATTAAACTGAGGTATGAAAAGAGTTCACTGACGTTTGATTTTTCTCCCATAATGAGTTTAAGGCTTAATGGCTGATTTGCATGCGATTTGGAAGGTGATTGGGGGGCAATTTAGTAACGTAGACGTTCTATGATGACGTGCTTCACTGTTAGTGTGGCCAGACACTGAGGGCATTGTGGAGAATCGTCTTTCATTAGGAGCTAAGAGTGTGTGGTCGATGCGAAGCCGGGAGAGGATAACCTCTTCATGTTTGTTTGACCGAAAACTTGATTTCCAGGATTTCTGCTGCTGTTTGATTTGGTATAATTTATTGTTTGTTTGCGATTTCCAGGTCTGCGTCCATATATTTTCAGAGGCTTTTCGAATGACGTTTTTAAAGTCGTTGAGCGGAATTTTATGCAAGTGAAAAAAAAAGAATTTTTTTTTTTTTTTTTTTTTTTAGATACGAATGAGATGGATGATTTTCTAGTTGTAAAGCAGACTGTGAAATTATGCTGTTTGGCAAGACGACTTCAGCACCAACGTGTCCATCCGTCTTGGATCCATCACTGCACAGATGAGAATAGTCAGAGAATTGCGATACATAAGAGGAATGAATGTAGCTGTTTTATGTGTTGATTTGGGATATTGTTCTGTTTCCATTTTATGAGGTCTATGTCACAATCAACTGAACTGATTTCCCACGGTGGAAAGGATGTGGGGGGGTATCTTGGTAGATTTTATCCATACTTAAGTTCAATTGTGAGAGTATTTCTTTTATTCGGATAGCCGCAGGTTTGCATGCGTTAGGTTTGTTCGCATATAAACTTTCCCATTTCGTATTATACAGATATTACCATGTTGGATGTCCGGGAAGGCATCCAACATGGCAATGTTGGATGCTTTGAACTTTCGCAGCATAGTTCAGAAGAACTTGTCTACAAAGACTGAGTGGGAGTTCATGGATCTCTGTGTATAAACTATATATAGGTGAGGTACGAAATGCTCCGGATACAACACGTAAAGAACTGTGATGAACTGGATCTATCCAATTCAACACACTTTTCCTAGGTGAGGAGTAGATGGGAGAACCATAATCTAATCTAGATCTTAACATTGCACACACTTTTAAATCTCTGGCTTTTCCGGTCAACAGGTTCACCCACAATGTAAACTACGCGGAGATGGGAGAGCCCCTGGTGCTGTTTGACCCTAAACACACTTTCACTTTCACACTTTTACTTCTGAAATGACACCTCTCGATGAATTGAGTGTTCTATGTGGTATTCACTGATATAGGTATTCCTCCGATTGATGCTGCTCGGAGTAGCTGCTCAGACTGCCTGTCAGTTTTAGTTTCAATTAAGAGGTCACCAGAGCGGAGCCTCTTAACTAAGGGTGAACCTGCTAATCCATCTAACCCTTTCTGTATAAAGAAGGGTGACATTTTGCCAATCGGTTTTTCGCTGGTAGAATGTATAATTAAAAACCTTGGAAAAGGCCCTGATGATACTTCAGTTCGCTGCCTCTTTGTAGCAATAATGGTATCTGTGTCTTCGTCTATATTTTTAGGTAAGGACCGGGTTGGGGCTCCTGAAGAAGTAGGTTTATCAGGATTCATGTAGTTTTGAAATAGTTCAGTGCCCGGGCTCCCCACCCACCACGGAGCCCAAAGAGACGCCCACTACCCAGCATGCAATAAATGCGCTCGTGAGTGGAACGCCAGGGCTACCCAGACACCAAACCAGCACCGCCGCCAGCCTGAATCCTGTCCCTCGGACCATGAGGGTAGGGGCATAGCATTGACACGGTTGACCCTCGCAGGCGAGCCTACTAGCCGATTGATCCTAGCCGGGCCTTCCAGGACCACCCGTCTTGTCGAAGCAGGGGCCAAAGTGGTGTATTGAAGCTGGGGCCCCTCAACCACCAGGCTTCCCCTTTCCGAAATTCCACGGGTCGCAGCGCACGGCAAACACGCCAGATTCCAATGATGTAACCCTGGAACTAAGGTATGGGCGTTAAATCCCAGTGATGCTAATCTGGAAGGCCAGCAGCATCACTGGGAGGTCCCCTCACCACGTACAGGTGCCCACGCCGAGGGGAATTATTACCTGTAACGCTGGCATTTGATTCCCATGAAACCCAAGAATAAACAAAAACGAAAAATAAATTCTATACAAAGAATAATATTATTAATATAATCAGAGCTTTGTTGTACAATTAGTACGCCTTCTCTTCAAATAAAAGCGGGCATATTACCGCTGGACTTAGAGATTGTGCATAGAGGCCTAAAACAACGAATACCAACTAACTTTATGGGAATCATCTTAAGTGCAATATGGCCTAAGTAGCCCTTGTGCCAGAAAGACAATACCAATGACAATATGGGAATCACCCTAAATTTGATAAACGAATCCAAAAAAAAAGAGAAAAAAGCTATTACCATAAAATTCCATCAAAAATGGTAAACTGAGCAGTATCAAACAACAACAGGGGAGGTCAGTAAATGTTTCTACCTAAGATAGCCTACCCTAAGTCGCGTATATGGTATTCTTTCGGCGTATACATCATTTCTTCTTAGCGGGGCATGGCGCCTTCAAAGCTAAACTCCATAGCTTCGGGTTGTCAAAGGAGCCACTGTGCTCCTGCGGTGCCAATGAAGATTGGGCACATATACTGTATAATTGCCCAAACTATAACAATGAAAGAAGTCAATTAATTAGCAAAATTGGGCCAATGCCACATGACCATCTCGTCATAACAGAACAAAAAAAATAATAATAAAATAAATAAATAAAAAACTAATCAACTACTATCCCAGCCTCAAAATCAAAATACAACTGTGAATTAATTAGTTAATCCAACATCCAAGTCGCAGGCCCCAGAAGCCCACCTTAACCCGGTGGTGACAACAACTTGATGAGACTTTTCCCTATTATGACTAATGGCCTGGCAGCAGGGGGAGGGTGCAAGACACTCTGCCGGGGCCACCAGAGATGGGCGACAAACACAACTTGATTAGACTGCTGACATTGCACCATGGGGAATTGCTGACACTGATTCCGACTGCGTGAGATAAAAATAGACCGGTATTGACTGCTGCCATTGCGTCTTGGCACGATGTAGGATTGTTGTTGCTGCCGGCCAACACTGGTCTTAGGGCCAGTGTTGGATTGCCATTTGGCAAATGCTCACGACTGGGACAAAGGGCACGCGATCTACCACAGGGGCAACACGACTGAAATTATCGCTGCTAAGCGGCACCCACTGATCATGACAGCTGACGCCATATTTGTCTTCTTACCGCGTTGCGTGGGTTTGCTGAACCTTCCCCCCCCCCCCGTGGAGTGGTGGAAATTCGGCTTGAGACAGGCCGAATTCCCACACCTACTGCAGGCACGGCCATTGCTGACTTTGCACTTGGATGGCAAATTGTCTCTACACAGGGCACCCGCCCCTATGACTATCCTTCTCCCACCATATGTATCCTTTCTTCTTCCCCCACTTCTCCCTCTTTAGTTTCGTCTAAAGGCGGGGCTATAGTGTGCCCCCACCTCGACTCCCTTCTTCCAAACCACTGTGGTACACCAAGGGCTATTAAAAGGCATGGATCCAAATTCACATCAAACAGGGTACGTGAACTCTAAAGAAACAAAGAAGGTGTTAAGCGCATCCCCTGCGTTAGCCAATCACGGGAAACATTCTGTTTCCATTAAATGTCAATTAAGCGGGAGCCTTTTTGTTTGTCTTAGACAAATGCCGTTATCAACGGTTTAGCCTAATTTTCCAATATCTCTTTAAATTGCACAGCATCACCCAGTGGGAGAATCTGCTATACATTTAAAAATCAGGAACAGCGTATGTCCCTGGCTTGTGTATATTTATTTAAATTCTGCGTTAAAGATCCCCCGAATCCTACATATAATAATACTTGAATTCTAGTCATCAATGCTAATACATATTCTAGATGATACGCCTGTTGTCTGGAATCCTTATCTCTTCACCCTGGTAAAAGATATTGAACAGTCTCAAAGAAGATTCAACAAATCTGAATCTTTGCTACAGGAACAAGATCACCTATCAACCCACCGGTCTTCAAGCTTAACAACTGTTACGAAAGAAGAAACTACAGTATATCGATTTATACTTTCTGTACAAACTTATACCACCCTAGTGGAATGCCTGGCAATACTCAAAGCTGTCAACTTTAGTACATCCCACACACATTTTATCCCAATGTCCAACGAACTAAGAGCCGATACAGCCCCTTAACTTGTATGATGTTGGAAGCAAACTCCATGCATCTGACTCCTTCGAAATGACTCCTCCACCTCCAAGAGAATTCTTAGTACATTAAAAGTAAGATAAATGACTAAATATTTTTTTTTAGCTTTATACAAGGTGCATTTAAGTTATAATGTTTCCAAATTTACACAAGATACAGAAAAAAAAAATGTTATTTTTCAACATAATCTCCTTTTTGAACTCACAGTTGAACACAATGTGAGCACACAGTTTTCACACCTTTTTTTTTCCAAACCATGTTGCGAAGGTTTGACGGAACCTCCAGGACGGAACCTTGACGCTCTTCAGTAGCTAGCCCACTTCTGAATAGTCGAAGCAGCTGCTTGTCGGTTAGGAAAAGTTCTGCCACGAAGCGCATCTTTCATCTTTGAAAACAATGAAAAGTCGCACGAAGTTAGACAGCACGGAGAGCGTGGAATAATCTCAATACTGTTTTCTGTAAAAAAAAAAAAAAAAAAAAAAAATTATGCCTTAGTAACATGGTGGGCGGAGCATTGTCCTGATGGAATCGAATATGATTCAGTTAAGACATTACTTCTGAAACTCTGGGAGAGACGTTTTCTTCAGAAACTCTTCAGACGAGATTCATACTGCCCTAGGGAAACAATGCGTCAGGATTGCTTCGTACAACGTGACACGAATGCCTTTTTGTTGATGAGAAAGCTACCATGGAACTCACCTGGATAGCTTCTTGCTCATTCTGAGATATTCATAAATGCAACCTGGAAATTCGTTCCATATGCATGGAGCGAACACAAATGCCTACCTGTTGCTATTTCACGACTACTGATCTCCTGTGGCCCAAACAATTTTCTCTACCGGACATATGTTGGCCTCAGAACAACCGGTTCGAGATCCTAGTTGGTGAGCGTCATTCTCGCAAGACGGCCGTTCTTCACGAACCTTTACTGGCGCACCCTTCCATCTGCGCGGTAGCACAGTGGTTATAATCACAGTCTTCCATACACAGGGTGAAAAAAGGCCAGGATTCGAATCGCCTGAATGACGCGAGGAACTTTTATAGTCCTCTTTTTTTCACTCCTTGGATTAGACGTAGACAGCAATATCCTCCCCTCCCCCCAATACACACCCAGAACTCGAGTGTTTCGTCCAACAAAATAGACCAATCGACCAGAGAACACACACACAATTTATCGAAATAATACACATGCGCATACAAGTTAGTTCTTGGGGGCCCTAATATTAGAATTATTATTATTATTATTAAAATCAGTTTATTGAACTATTAAATATAGCATGCACGGCCATTCAGCCAGGAGGGCGATCATTCAATAAATTATTTACATTTTGTACAATCTCCTAAACGTACAAAAACTATTTTTTACATACAATACAACCACAAGTTCAAATCACGTAATTAACTGATATACTGAGAGGTGATGTTTACAAATTTGGTTAGCTTAAGCTTTATAAGCAATATGAGCCAGGACGGAACCTTGACGCTCTTCAGTAGCTAGCTCTCCTGTGCTCTTTCCAGGTGTAAATAGCAAAGCAATCAATTTTAAAATAAAAATGTAAGCAATTTGATTTACTGTAAATTCAGCCCAATGCCAAAATATTCATTGGGTAATTAATCCGCCATAAAAAAATAAGTCAAATATTTCTGTCAGTACACTGACAATACATACCTTAATACACAATGCAGTAAACAAAATATTACACAAATCCTACGACACACTTACCATATAGTCCTTTCTGCTGTTTCCGATCCATTTTCTATAGCTTGGACTATTTGAAACATAAGGGGAAGACAAGATTTTATACTGCGTATATTGATTTCATGTAGGCAATTTTCAGCCAAACGATCAGCATATCCTATAAGTTGAAAAAATAAAAATAAAAAAAGCTTTAAGTATTTTTAATGCCGGACATTTTTCCTGTGATCAAAATGATAATATAACATTTACATTTCTTTTTGAATATCGCTTTTGATTATTAAATTCAAACTTTTATCCTATGAAATTAGTTCCAACGTAACATGCACTTTCAACATAACACATCGGAAACTTACTAGCAAGGAATAATTTATGAGCGTATGAATCGATTTCTTAATCGTATGTACATTATATTGCCAAAAGTTACCGGACACCTGGATTAGAAAAATGTGACCTCGCCGTTGATTCATTACGAGATGGATATATACGATCGCCCTCTGTGGATCGGCCAAAATTGCTCGCATTTCCTCGAGGAAATCTTTGGTCCACCAAGCCCCGAGCTTGGTGGACCAAAGATTTATCATACAGTTTTGGAAATAACCTATCCCTTCACAGGCAGGGGAACATATCTTGTGCGTCACTCCAAAGCAGGAACTGTTTTCAACCGACACAAGCAATAAAGAGATACAAAGAAGCTACCTTGCCTAGGGGAAAAGCACCATACTCTACCAGATATAGCACGATTAATTCAATTCTTGATCGAGATAACTGGATGGACCACATATCCAGATTCCAAACCGGTACCACTCCTGCAACATTATCTCTCCAACACTTTTGATTTTGCTCCTATTAAGCACCGTTCTATCGTTTCCATCAACTTATTAATAGTAACTTATTAAGAAGTAACTTATTAATGCTATAAATTCCTTCCGCCCATCAAGTACGTAAGCCAAGATAAGATACTTCACTCTATTATTAAGTGCCTTAACTTTTACATCCTAAATGCTTTGCTCTCAATCTACATCTCAGTTCTCTCCATGCGAATATTCTCTGCCCAATGGAAAGAATACTCCGTGATCCCACCGCTAAACTTTCAAGTGCCAACAAGCCCAAAAGATTTCAGACCTATTTCAAATTCTTCTACCCTCAAGCTCCTAGAAAAGGCACTCCTTCCAGCGTTAAGCCAGAAACAGTTCCACTTAGCAGTCACAAATAGATCAACAACTACAAAAAACCTCTTGGCAGCATACACATCCATCCTTCAAGCCTTTGAAACTTAATCTGAATTAGTTATTGCATACGCTGCAATTATGGCTGTAGTCAACGGCACAATATAATTCCTGGAACAACAACCAATGGCCAAGCCGAAACCACAAAAAATACCCCAGGGTGTAACAGCACTTCCACCAAACTTCGCAGTTAAGATGTGAAGATAAATAACGATAAATAGACACTAATAAATAACGTCCTCTGGTTCTCCAAAACCATTGGTTAGGAAAATCGTGTATTGTGATTCGTACTATTCGAGAATAACACAGCTTTCCAATGTTCCAAAGACCAATTACGATTGGCTGTGCACCAGCCAAGTTGATATTTTGCATATTTATGTAAATATTGTTTTGAATGGGACATATAAAAGAAAAGACGGTTGTATGCGATGTTCACGTTCAGCTGTGCAGACTTGCTGGCTGTAGACGTATACTTATATGTCCCGTCCCCTCATCCCATAACTGTTATATTTTTAATTAAAATAAAATCGTTTTGTGTTCGTTTCTGAAGCACACCGATGTTACTGGTGTACTCCTCAACGGAAACAACTTTCGAGTTGAGAAGAAAGCAGCTGATTAAGCAAAATTTAAATTTAGAAATCGAAAAATTCTAAACTAATTAAAAGATTTTAGTTAGAGATCAAAGTCATAAATATTAGCCCAAATAAGACAAAAAAATGTCTAGACTGTTAATCTAGCAGTCCAGACTGTTAATAAAAGACGGCATAAAAACAAGTGAGACAGAGTTTGATACCTTTTAACTGAAACAGCTTCTATAATTATAAACCCAAATTAGAAATACAACATTTACTGAAATATTCATTAATAAAAAATTACCATGTGGGAAATACTACTACCTATCTTGCTGTTAGCGAATCAGAAAAGGATATAATAATCACTTGAATGCCTAAACGATAACTTAAGTGAAGAAATGGTAGAGAATCATACCACGAAAAGTATATTTGGTATATAATTCTTAGGGAGAAAATTAACATTTTGTTCTAAAAAATAAAATAAACATTTTGTTCAAAATCAAGCAGTATGCACCAGGCTAAAATTGTACGGCCCTGGTAGTAGTCGTAGTAGCAGGGTTTTAGGCAGAGGTGTATTGCTAAAAAAATAGTACCGGAACCGCTCGTCGATTAACTACAAATAGTTACCTACGCTTTTTTCATTTGAAAAAATAAATAAGTCAAAGATTAGAAAATTTGTTCAGTATTTATAACTATTAAATAAAAATTTCAAAAGTGAAAAACAAAGACAAAAAAATTAAAAAATCAGAAAAGAATAAAACGAAAACAAAACTCCAAAATAATATAAAAAATACTGTTCAGAAGAATCATAGAAATTCCCATACAGGATCGATTGCGTATTCTTGTGTGACTGCTCTTTCTTTTCGTTTGTTGATCAACAGCAGAACGATGAGACCGCAACTAAGTTCGGACATAAAAATTTGGATTCCATAATTCTAATGGTGGATCTGCCTCCACGGGGTGGAGTGGGGCAACTTTGGGTCCCATTAGGGGCCCAGCGGCTAAATTACCAGATGAACAACGGTACATGACACTACACAAATACAAAATCCATACACTTTTAAACCTCTGGCATTGACAGTGTTCTGTTTCACACCCACAATGTATAGTACGCGGAGATGAGGGAGAACCCCTGGTGCCTTTTGACACTAAACACACACTCTACACTCTGCTCACATTTCAGACCCTGATTACACAGATTCTGTAGGCAAGACAGAGACAATTTGCGGAGATGGACCCAGGTTCTGGAGCCGCTACAAACAGGCCACATACATACACGCATACATAAATGTCATTGAGTGTGCAGACATGCATTTCTTTTACTTTTGAGTCTTGAGAGTTTTGTTGTGTTTTACAATTTTGTAAGAGAAGCTCCATTTTCTGCTGGAGTTTCTTACACAGGTTCGAATGATTGTAAATGGAGAGTGTTTATGTATTTTTGTATTTATGTAAATAAATAAATTAAAAAAAAATACCTAAACATCATTGCTGACCAGGTACATACTTTCATGGCAACAGTCTTCCCTCTGGAGGTGCCGTCTTTCAGCAGAATAATGCGCCATGCCACACCGCCCGGACTGTTCGAGACTGGTTCTCGGAACATGAGGAAGGCGTTCAAGTATTGCCCTGGCATCCAAATTCCCCAGATATCAATCCCATCGAGCATCTGTGGTTCGTGTTGGAACAGCAACTCCGATCTGAGACGTCTCAACCACGGACCTTACAGAAGTTAAAGGATCTGCTGGTTACGTGTTAGTACCAGATACCATAAGGCATATTTAGAAATCTTTTAGCGTCCATGACTCTCCGGGTACGAGCTGTTTTGGCTGAAAGTGGAGGTCATAATGTTTTGGCTCATTGGTGTATGTTTCCGCACACAGTCCATTTAAAGAAGCAATATATATAATATATACCAAAGACTGGCCCTACTGGATAACACAGTTGGTAGGATCGCCGTCCTCCCCTCATCGGGAGGAAAAGACCTATTACAACAACCAAACACTGATGGCTGTGGCTAGCTCAACGTAAAGTTTTCTAAACAATTAACGTCAAACAGTCAGAAAATCTACACGGAATAGAAAAGAATAATATTGAGAATCTACAGAAGAATTCAAATAAATAGCATTCTGATGTGTATTGAACGAAAGCTATAACTATATCTTTAAAAAATATAATATTACAAATAAAATTACCAGTATTGCCTATAGTAAAGTGTTTCACACTTTCCACTAGGATATCCAAGAGGTATTGCACAGTCGAACGAAACTGCTCCAGAGAAGAATGTTTACAGCCAGAGTGTGCTGTTAGTCTCATACACTTCAGAACACGCGCTGCCGCACTTGAAAGAGAAAAATAATTTCTGGGGTATAAAAACTATGTAATAACATATTGTCACAATAATCATATGCTGATCTAAACAAAGTACAAGGACGGTTTAAATATGAATCAGATATTGTATAAAATTATATTAAAATTATAAAACTATACAGTAAGTGCCAACAATACAAACTCATTCATTTCACTTCAAGTGAATCTTTTTTTACCTGTTTTCTGTGATATTTTGTAAATTAAATACCCTTCTTCCAAGGATATCGTGGCGCGGACGGAAATGGCCTTACGCGATTCCCGTGTGAGTCACGAGTTCATCGCTTATATAGCCTGCAGAATGTGTTCAAAGATAAGGACAGTTGCAAATCATTGCTCAATTGATGATTCTGTTCTTTGTTACCAATGTAAGGATGTGCCCAGGCACAAGAGGAGAGGCTATATGCTGCAAGGCCTTGTGTATTAACTAAACACAAGTACTTCACAAGGCTTTTGGGGGGAATTTTTTATAAGCGTGGTCCGCACTTATAGGTAGAAGGAATCTATTTTGTAGAGACGAGATACATTTGAACAAAGGTAGTTCTACAGATTTTACCAGTATCACTGAGGTTACCTTAAAGGTTCGGAGAACAATGGGTTACGGGGGAAGACAGGGGTAATACACATATACTTTTATCTGACGATATGGATCAAAGTAAAGCATGCACATATTACTTGTTGACGCAAAAGCTGGTATTAACATGAGGTCTCGAAGGTGAAAAAGAACGGGAAGGTCATACTAGGGAAACAAGCTTCAATTTCTTCAAGGGATGTGTGAGGGCAGTAAATTATCGATGAATAATTAGTCCTAACGGTGGCCTACAGTAATAACAGGAGTGTTGTCATTAAAATGAGTAAATTCGAAGTCACGATGAGGAAAAACTAACACTGACATAATAGTGCTAATGGAAACTTGGAAAAATTTTGAATTTCACTATGGAACTTAAATGCATTTAGGAAACATATGGAAGACAGAATGGGTGGTGGATTCCGTTTCCTATCAAAAGCGGCCTGAAGCGCGAAAAGGGCTTTTCGAAGTCACAAGTTACCTGCCACCATAGAATCTGTATGGTGTGAGTTAGTTGGAATCAAAGGTATAATGAGAGTAAAATAATCGACAGACAAGAACGTGAAGATTATGATGACACCGCTATGTGCAAATGAAATGCGCGAGCAGTGTGAATGTCTTATTACGGATGATTTCAAATTGCCTCTAACAGACTGGAGGAAGTGTGAGGGAAACAAGATGATTGTAATTTTGTAAGTTAGCTTTAGCATTAGTAGAGGCATATGATGCAAGAAAGCAAGTTATGCAGTATCAGCCAGAAAAAAAAAAAAAAAAAAACGCTCCCATTCGTACCAAATACCTGTCCAGCTCAGCCTTAAATTTATTTAGGCTATCAACTTCCACAACAAAGGATGGAAGTCTGTTCCACCAACGAACTACCCGCTGGCTAAAGGCAAACTTTCGCACATCTATCCTACAACTGTCTTTCCTCAATTTGAATTTATGCCCTCTCAGGTGATTATTCTGAGCAAGAGGAATCAGCATTGAGGAATCCCATAAGCATTGAGCATGCTCAAACCATTCAAAGCTTTATACACCTCAATCAGATCACCTCGCAGGTGCCTAGTCTCCAGACGCTGTAATTAACAAAATTTAAGCTTTTCTTCGTAAGAGCAACCCTTTCTTCCATTCACTAATCTTGTTGCTCTTCTCTGTACTCGTTCCAACAGCTCTACATCCTTCTTAAAATGAGGCCTTTAGACCTGTATACAGTACTCAAGGTGTGACCTGACCATTGCCTTATACAAGGGAATAACCACACCCTTACAGAGCAATAAAAAGTACTGAAGCCTATAACAGCTACAAGATGATCTGTAATAAAGCCACAGAAAAGGTTCGACAGGCAAAGGCAGTTTATGAGAAATCACTAGCAAACAGAGCAAAGAGGGGGGATAAAGAATTCTTCACATATATAAATGCCAAGAAGAGCAGGACAAACCAGATCGGACCTTTACGTAAGGGAAAGGGGATAGTAATAAATACACCAGCTGCCGTTGCAGATGAACTCAACAGTTATTTTGCATCGATATTTACAAATGAAAAGCCTTTTGTGGCAATGGGAAATTGTGGGAGCGAAGTTAAAAAATATGTAATTAATGATATTGAAATTTCGCAAGATTATTTAATGAAAAAACTTTCGAGCCTACAGACCAGTAAGGCTCCTGGAGTTGATGGAATATACCCTATAATCTTAAGAGAGGCGGCAAGCGAGTGCATTTAACCATTGAGGCTATTTATGCGAGCATCACTAGACTCTGAGGAGATTTCCTTGGATTGGAAAAGTGCAAATGTATCTCCCATACATAAGGGTGGCTCTAAAAGTGAAGTTGGAAATTATCGACCTGTCAGTCTGGCTTCAGTAGTAGGGAAAATCATGGAGGCAATGATCAAGGGTGGAATTCAGGATCATTTGGATCGAATTGAAATTCTCAAGGATACTCAGCATGGTTTTGTAAAGGGAAAATCATGTTTAACAAATCTGGTTCGCTTTTTCGAAAGGGTCACTCACGAGCTGGATTTAGGGAATAATTTCGACATTGTTTATTTAGATTTCAGCAAAGCTTTTGACTCAGTCCCACATGAGCGATTGCTTTATAAGCTGGAACAGGTTGGAATCCCTCAGATTGGGTTGATGTAAGAAGTGGGGTTCCCCAAGGATCAGTATTAGGACCACTGTTGTTTTTAATTTTCATAAACGACATTGATGAAGGGATGCCGACCGAGCTAGCCGGGTGGGTAAAGTGCCTGCCTGGCAACCCAAAGGTCGCGGGTTCGAATCCCGCCTCGGGCTTGGATCAAAGTACTGCAAAAACCTTGGGAGGTGCATTATGGCCACAGAAGCCGATGCGTCAACAACTACCATTATGTGTGATGAAGGGATAGAGGGCGTGATGTCTAAATTTGTAGATGATGTTAAAATTGGTAGAGTTGTTAATGATCACTGTCAAGCTGAGCTTCTTCAGAGAGACCTAGATAGACTTCAGGAATGGTCAGAAAAATGGCAGCTATGCTTTAATCCAACAAAGTGTAAGGTATTACACCTGGGACACAGTGATCCCAAAATAACTTATTCACTTGGTGGAGTTCAACTAAACCCAGTACCGGAGGAAAGGGACTTGGGTGTTACGATACGGTCAGACATGAAATTCTCTGAGCATTGTAAACAGATTGCAAGGAAGGCCCATGGTGCCCTATCGATGATCTATCGAACTTTTGCAAGTAGAGATAGGGACGTGATGATCCCATTATATAAGGCTTATGTTAGACCACACTTGGAATACTGTGTTCAAGTATGGAGACCGCACCTAAAGAAAGACATCGAGCTTCTTGAAAGGATGCAAAGAAGGGTAACTTGCCTGGTGAGATCGGCAAAAGGGCGTTCTTATGAAGAAAGACTTCGAATATGTGGGTTGCAGAGTTTGGAAACTAGACACCTTAGAGGAGATTTGATTGAGGTGTTTAAGGCTCTGAGAGGCATCAGTAAAATGAATGAGGACGAAATTTTCAAGATTATAAATGATGCTAGAACTATGGGACATAAATTCAAGTTACGGGGAGAAATGTTTAGATTGGACTGCAGGAAGTTTTATTTTAGCCAGCGAGTTATAAATTACTGGAATAAGTTGCCTTCATGGGTGGAAGAGGCCGACAGTTTGGAAGAATTCAAAGGTCATCTGGATAGTACCTTCGGGTAAGGGAAGTGCATAGGATGATAGGTTTAATTTCCTTTTTTTATTAATTATTATTATTTATTAATTTTTGTTTTTATCATTGTTTTGTTCGGATTTTTTTTTTTTTTTTTTTTAGCTGGTGCAGCATAAGCCATAGGCTTTCTTGCACCATGCGGCCATTACTAATACTAATACTGACTAAACATGAATAGCAAATGCTTAGAAAACGGTACTCACTTTGTATAAATCTGCAATATATTTTTTTTTTGATAGATGGTGGTTAAATTTAGGTTGTAAGAAGCATTAAAAAGACCTAAGGCGGGGAATGGGTGAAAATATTTTAAACTAATTTTAAAATGAGCGCAAGGAAGTAGAAATGCAGCTCTCCAATCCTTGGTTGTCATAAAGAGGTTGAAAGGCGTAAATGAAAAAAGAGAGAAGACCGGTGGTGCCAATAGTCATAACGAAGGACTTTCGTGAGTAAACCGTCATCAGTTGGCAAATGGAAGAGAAGTGAGCGCGTGTTGCATTTAAAGTTTATCTAAACTCCCATGATGCTCTTTTTGACACGTGGGAACTTTAGCCGCGAGAGGTTCCAAGCCGATGAAAGGTTGAAGGGAAGTTTAGCGTTAATAATTTTGAGATCAGAATGGTGACGGTACCATTCGATGGTGAGGGCTTCATATTGAAGAATTCTGTAGCTCGATCTAAGTTTAATAATAGTGATGGCAGAGTCAACAAGGGGGGTGTGGTTGTGGGTTTGAGCATGGGTTGTTAACTCAGTGCAGGATTGACTTGTCTTGAAACTGTTGAAGTTTCAACAGTTTAAAGTATGTGCGGGTATTGGAAGTTGTGGCGGAACCGAATTTGGTGGTAGTGCTGCCGATGTAACAGGTGTCGCAGTTCGGTTGGCATTTTATGAGATATATTAAGTTATTTAGATCATTGATGGGATATTTGTGTGTATCTTTATAAGAATTAAATAGGGAACCTAGTTTATTGTAAGTGGAGAAGGGGAGGGAGATGTCGGTACCTTTGAATGTACGTCGGAATTGTGCTGCGAGTTCACTATGGTAAGGGAGAACTATGCGAGTATTCGTCTTTTGACTGTGTCTGGTGGGGTTATTAATACTGTTTTTAACGGTGGATATTGTGTGTTGGACGAGTTGAGGGGGGTAGCTCCTGGCTATGAATTCATCAGTAAGGTATTGATGTTCATTGTATAGATCGTTTTGTGAAGAGGTGAATTTGAAGTGTTGTAGATTTGGTTGTGTAGGACGGCTTTTTTGGTACTAAGGGGATGATGTGAAGTGAAATGTAAATATTTACCGGTGTGAGTGATTTTTCTGAAAATCTTGGTATTTAAATTTGTGTCTGTTGTATAAATAGTGAGATTAAGAAAATTAATCTGGTTGTCCGTTGCGATTTCGAGGGTAAGGTTTAGCCTGTCATGTATTGTATTGAATTTTAAGAAAAGATTGTCTATGGTTGTTCTGTTGCCTATTATTAGGACATCATCGGCGTAGCGGATGTATAATTTAATTTCAGAGGGGAAAGGTTGTAAAATATGGTTTTCAATAGTGGCGAGATAAATTTCAGAAAGGGGGGCAGAAATGCCTAAACCCATTGGTAAACCAAATGTTTGTCGATAAATTTTTTTGTTGAATCTAAAATATCTAGCGTCTAGTAAAAGAGTGGTAAGTTCAAGGATGTGGTCAACTGAAAGAGAGGTACGTTTCGTTAAAGTGTCATCAGTTGTTAGAAGTACAGTACGCGTAATGCTTGTAGGGTGAAAGGGATATACACATTAGTGTATAGGGATATGACGTCAAAAGAAGCTAATACGTCTTCGTCGGATATGGTGGTGTTGCTGATTTTTTGGAATGCTTGGTTGGTATTATTAATTTTGAATGTAGAGAATCGAGTGAGTGGGGATATAATTTTGACAAGGAAGGTGGATAAATTAGCAAAAGCTGATTTACTAAAAGAAACGATGGGTCTTAGTGGGTGGCCAGGTTTGTGTAACTTGGTCATTCCGAACATGTGGGGCAGAATGTTGTTGCGAATACCTATCTGTTGTAATGTAAAGAGGTTGATTTCTTTGTTCTGTCTGGGTTTCCTAAGAATTGTGTCGAGTTTATTTTTAAGTTTTATAATGTTGTGGTTGCTGTCATTTGTATATGTATCTTGGTCGGCTAAAATTAACTCCATTTTTTCTGCGTAGGTGTTCTTGTCCAGGATAACGATTGTGTCTCCTTTGTCAGCTTTTTAGATGATGATATTTGGGGTTTTGCTTAGTCTTTGTAAATCCGATAGTTGTTGTTTTTTTATGTTCGGGAGAGATGTGTGTTTAGAATTTTAATTTAACCACCATCTAACAAAAAAAAAACAAAAATTTATTGCAGATTTATAGAAGATGAGTACCGTTTTCTAAGCATTTGCTATTCATTTTTTAGTCAGATTTATCACGGCATTATAAGGTTACTATAAATTCACTATTGTAATACTAATACTAATTATACATGTAATCAGATTTATGAGTTAAAAGTGCTTACATTTATGTGAGTGATGAAAGTTTGTTTGATTTATATTTTCATATTTATATTATTAGCTGTACTATCAGTAACCAAACGTAAAACTGCTTAATAAAATTTTTATAGGAATATAATAATTATTCGTCGAGTTTATTTATTATTATTATTATTTTTTTTTTGTTTCATGTTCCTGTGGTTATATCACGGGCCTTATCGTAAAGCCAGGAGAGGAATGGCAGGTGATAAGTGGGTTGCAATTCCGTTCCAATTTTCTTGAGACTGCCAAGTCCAGCGTGCGAGTCATGATGTCAGTGCACCATCTATAGTGTCCTGTCAATTTTTTCCGTGGAAGCAGAGAAGCTCCGAAGAATTTCGAAACTTCAAGATCTGCAAGCTCCTCTGTTACAAAAGAATTTTCATCCAGGTCTCGAATAATATGCACGGCGGCATCTGGGCTGCCGTCTATACAGTATGTCTTGTGGGTAGCGCGGTTGGTATAATCGCTGTTATTCCCACACCGAGCGAAAAAGACATGAGTTCAATCCAGCCAAAGCCGCGAGGAATTTTTATGGGCCTTTTCACAACGTGGCTGAGTTAGTCGGTTATCAAGCGAGGGTGGCATCGCGTTTTCTCTCAGAAACTTGGGTTTTTCGTCCAGCAAACAGCAAATCGACCATAGAACACACGCAATTATATACGGTACAATATGGCCTAAGCTGCTGCTGTGCCTAAAACCCTATAACATAACATAATCGACACTTGGGTTTCCTATAAACTTTCGTCTTCACTCTAGGGCCATCCCTACAAATTAACACATGAAGGAAAGGGAAGGAACGCTATACTTCCACCTCCGAGGTAAACCGAATGAAAGGTGAAAACCCACTGAGAAAATTAAGCACTTCCTCTATTCCTCTTCGTATAACGGCGAAAGTATTGTCGGCAGCGCATTTCCATGTACGCATGCGGGAAGGCGCAATCGATCCATTAAAAATCCTGGACTCCTGCTCTTTAATAGCTAAATTAGCAACAATAGCATATATTAGAGAGCCTATAGCCGTGCCGTGAACCTGCTGATACACAACACCTTGGCATAGCAGAATAGTGCTAGAGAGACATAATTCAACACTGCTGCAAATATCCTCCATACTCAAGGAAGTCCTTTCTCTTAATGCGGCATCACTCTCCAATGCCATACGCACGCACTTCGCGTCGTGCTGAATGGGGATGCACGTAAAGAGGGCCATCACATTTGAGAGTCAACAAAATCAAATATCGCTTAAGAGTCAACAAAATCAAATATCACTTAAGAGTCAACAAAATAAAAAAAGTATTTGCTGTCCTTAATGGTAAAGCTGAATTGATCTACAATAGGGGATATCAATTTGGCTAGGAATCTTTAGAATACATGCATAGGGCTCCACGAATGACACGATGGGCCTAAGTGGAATCCCTGCTTTATGGGCTTGCGGTAAACAATAAAATTTAGGCAACTGACACCCCGTGACATACAACGTCCAATATGTGTCCTTAGAAATCTTACCGTCATTCAACCAATCCTGCAGAATTCTATTAGCACAACGTTCGAATCCCATCAAGGGATTTCTGCGGGTAACCTTATAAGTTTCCCTATTGTTTAACCGTTCCAAGGCTTTGTGATGGTAGTCTACTCTATTAAGAATCACAGTTACCCTCCCTTTGTCTGAAGGTAGAATAACAATGCTACCGTCTTGTTTTAATTCCTCAATCTGAGCTAAGACAAGATAATAAGCATTTTATGGCTTACCAAAAGTTCAACCACACAGTAGGTACGTTAATCTGATTACTACTTTTGTTTTTGTTTTGTTTTGTTGTGGAGTTTTAGATAATATATAATATGCCTGTAAGTTGCTTGTATTCTGTAATCGATTTTCCTGTTTTCTGGACGAAAAATCAGAGATTCCTGGAGGAAAAACAATGCTGTCCTCGCCTAAGACAAAGTAACTCAATCATGTTGTGAAAAAGGGATAAAAAATTTTGCGTCATCGACGGGATACGAACTCAGGTTTTTTTACACCCAGCATAGGGAGGACGACAGTTTACCAACTGTGCAATGAGATTACTGCTACCCTCGATTACATGCAGTACCTTGCATTTGTCAATACAAACGTCAATTGCCACATCTCAACCCATATACCTAATTCGTCCAGACCAGTCTGCTTGGGTAGCACAGTGGTAACCTCACCGTACTCTCCACACCGGGTGGAAAAGGCCCGAGTTCGATTCCCGTCAATGACGTAAAACTTTAATGGGCTTTTCTCACTCCGTGGCTGAGTAAGTCGGTTTCAGACGTAGATATCAAGGTTTTTCCCCCAGAAATTGTGTTTTTTTTACGTCCAGCAAAGCGAAAATCGACCAGAGAACACACGCAATTTACAGACACAAAATTATTATTATTATAGTAAATAAATTCGTCCAGACCTTGTTTTAGTAGGATATCCTAATTACTTTTTTATCTCACACCCATACCTCTGCTCTGATATCAACTATTAGTGCAAAAAGAGTACCTTGGACAGAACTCTTCTTCGACAATATAAATTCCTCCGACATTGCGAATGATATATAGTATATCAGAATACCCGATTTCATTACCGGTTTTTAATAGATCCACTTATTCCGTGAGGCAAATGCATACAAACCTTTGTATAATAACTTTACTCCTCAAGAATCAGACTCAGATAGTGATGACGTTGCTTTTTGTTCAAAATAGTTAATTCGTTAAAGATTGGATTTTTACTGTATTTATAGCGACACATACCATTTATAATAATTATATGTATAGCTCCATAAAGAGATGCCTACCTTTCTAATGAAGCGTTCGACATCGTAAACAGAGTATCCATTTCGAAAATTACGCAGTCTTTGATGCTCCTTATCCATCGACTGATAGTTGCGAAAGTGCAGAATCCATCCTGGATTTCTCGCTTGTTTACTGCGGATGGCACATACAAACCTTCCACCTTTCGAAAGTACAAATCGGGAGGGTTCTCTGGACTGTGTGCATGAAACAGATGATGGAAAAGAGAATCTAAAAAATATAATAAACTTTAATTCCTTACGAACTGAATTGTTTTGCAAATTTTCATTGCTCAATAGAATCATATAATTTGTACTCATCTTAATCCGGAAAAAAATATACTTTTAATGAACAAATTATTTTCAAATGCGGTTCATTTGAGGATATATAAATACATAACATATTTTCGTTTTCCTAAAGTTCGGGATAAAACCTTGGATATAGTAATATTTCATATTAACCCCACTCCATATTAAAGCCAAGAGTCTCAAGTTACTTTATTTTGAAAAGTTCATCTACTTGATGTACCATCTAATAGTTTCCAAAAAAAAGAAAAGAAAAAAACCAAACTATTATTTTAAGGCCACCCGAATAATTAAATTCATCTGCCGTGCTGTGTGTCTTATGTCTGTTAATTGCGTACGTTCTATGGTCGATTTGTGTGTTTTGCTGGACGAAAAGTCCCAGTTTTTGGGGAGGAAATCTTGCCATCTACGCCTGACACCGACTAACTCAGCATCTAACAGTTTCAGCTGTGCTAGTTAATGTGAAGTAAGCTTGCTTGTGCTAATCAGAGAAATACAATTATGCTTAAATGCATTTAAATATCATATCGCCACTTTGCCAAAAACATTTTATATATGCTTTTAACATTAGGGTTTCCAGTGATGATTAGCACATATTAATATGTAACCTAACTGAACCCTATGCCAATTGTACCCTTTTCAAAAACAACTCCACACATACAGTTTCAAATAAATTCAAATTCAGTTCACAAATGATCACAATGTAGTCAATGAAGAAAAATACAAGCATGCTTCCATATCTGGCCCCTCCCTCGTGGATAGAATCGCCGCCTCCCCACACCGGGTGGAAAATACCTCAGTTCGAATCCTATCGCTGACGTGAGGAATTTATGGGCCCTTTTCACAACGTGGCCGGGTTAGTCATTCCAGGTGAGGGTAGCATGGTTTTTCCTCCTGGAAACTCAGAAGAATTACACGAATACGCCCATCAAATAGGCAAATCAGCTGATGCACTTAAAACTCGACAACAACAACGACATATCTGGCTATCGCGGTAGCACAGATGGTACAATCGTCTTTCTCTTCACACTGGGAGGAAAAGACCCGAGTTCAAATCCCATCGATGACGTGGGGAATTTTTATGGGCCTTTTTCACAACGTGGCTGAATTACTTGGTCTCAGACGTAGTTTTTTCTTCAGGAAACGCAGTTGGTCTCAGGCGAAGGGATGCATGGTTTTTTCTCTCTGAAACGCGGGTCTTTCGTCCAGCACATAGACCATAGAATACAAACAATTTATAGAAATAATGCATACAGCGCAATACGGCCTAAAATACAACAAACAACAATAACTGCTATATCTGTTTATGCTCTTCTTATGAGATTGTCTGTTATAATGCCATCTTACAAAAATGGTACCACCAGGTACTTTGAACTCTTTGTTCAAAAATTATTCAGTGGCAGGTCGTGTCTAATTCACTTTTTACCCTTTAAAACAAAGGAATTTTCGACACGTGCTTCTCTGAATAGCAGCTGTCCGATAATTTTTAGATTTGAGGAAACTGTCGACTTGCATTTCCTCACTAGAAAGCCTATATATAAAATACTGATTTAGTGCTCTAAGATCGTTGGAATTGAAATGGGACAACACTCACTTTTTTTGGTTAATGTGGAGGAAGGTAAAAAGAGAGGATTCACATGATCACTCTAAAACACGTAACTTCATATTTCATGAAGCTTGGACTCATTGGATAAATCCTCGGGCGCACTTCTTTATTTTTAATGTTCAGCCATTGTAACAAAGCATAATGTTATTTGGAGTTCATGTTGCTTCTGCAACAAACGCGATCACATAAAACTCAACAGAACGTTAAAGAAAAATTGGTTTTCTTTCCTCAAAACTATACCACAAGCACTGAAGCATTACGAGATCACTAAGGCTTTCTCTCTATATAGACTTTCTCTAGTGACCATTCCCATCTCCTACCAATACCCGGGTTGCTGAAGAAAATTCTAATAGAGTACCCCAGAAGCCAAAAATAACAGTACCAAGAGCCTGGCTACTTACTCTTCGTGATCGAATAACAACCTCTAATGGATAAAAAGAAATATTTAATCTAGTTATCACATTCATTTTTATTATAAAATGACCTATTAAAGGGATTTATTAGTTTGAACTCTACAAAGATTATTTGTTTTGACAAGCCTTTTTTGCTCTTTGATCGCTCCCAAGACATGACGTACAGTTATGAACAGAATGGGACACGAATAACCATAAATTACAGCCACTCTTCATACTCTGTTGCTTATATAGTACATAAGCCAAAGGTCCTAAAATTGCATTTCTTTGCTACCACCAAGAGAAATATTCCTCCTTGTCTCAGATAACTGTTATCATAAACCAATGTTACTCATTGATTCGGGTGTATGTGATGATGTCTCCTGCAGCAACCTGTTCTCTGCGATTTTTCATGGCACTGGACTTGACATCAAGAATACCCCTTTTTTATTTCCGTGAATTGGGCTTTTCCTGTTTGAAGGAACTTTCATTGTACACGAATACACTATGTACAAAATATGTTATTCTACTATGCATTTTTATGTTTCGTACAATCTTTATTCTGTTATCTTTTTTTCTGCTCTGTTATACACTTTAACTGGGCGCATGCCTGTTGTGTATATTATAAGTTAAAAATAAAATAAAACCCACTGTGGCTTGGGTTATTTGAGGAATGGCTCGGAGTTGCTATTGCATCATGCCCTAGAAACTCTAAATACGAAACAAATTAGAAGACCTAGAAGAAGGTTAACATGGCTAGAGTCCGATCATTTAACACGAACAACACAACACAACACCACACTAAACAGACACGTTCAGTGTCTGCGTAGTGTGGTGTTGGGTTGTGTTGTTCAATCAGTAATGAAGTTTATTGATCGGCTTTGATTGGTACAGTACTTCACATAGAATACTTTTTATTGTTATATAAATAAAATTCTCACCTTCTGTTGACGGTGGATTTTCAATAGATGTGTCCGCAATTGTTTCTTCATGACTATCCACAGCGTCATTTGGAGAGGATTCCTTTATAGGTGTTGCTTCTGGTAGTGTAAATTTATTCTTGCCTAGATAATTTCCCGTCATTAACACAAGGTTATCTTCTTTGGTATCAGAAACGTATTCTATTTCGATATCTGTATAACCTTGTGCCATCAATGAAGATATTGTTGTAGTATATGGGACGTCTATATATACTGTAGATGGTTCTTCAAACTTTTCTCCTACATACACTCGGCCGGTATTCAGATTTGAGAATACTTCCAGTAAATGAGATATGATAACGCTGGAACAATTGGAGAGTACGCTCTGGACGCATCCTTGGACGTTCCTACAACAATAAAGAACAAACTTCTATAACCGCACAAACTTCAAGCTCCAACATATATGCAACAAATATTCACATATGCAGAAAAGCAAATCAAAGTGCAGGAAATACAGTACATATATATACTGTAAATAAAAATGCTTTTATAAAAATAAATGGGATCCCTTCACCACAAGTTTCCGGAATGGAAACCATGCAACCCTTGCCGGAGATCATTAAAAGTTTCTCCTCGCCGAGAGACAGGATTCGAATCAAGTCATTTTCCACACATATGTGGATCGTAAGACTCTGCTGCCCGTGAGGGTGCGTTTGAAGTCATGAATTATTCTTGTCAAATTTTTTCTACAAATAATTTAATGTATACTATAATGTAATGTATATACACATAACGTATAGACAATAATCTAATGTATGTTTTTTTTTTTAATTTTAAGGAAATTTTCGCTGCAATTATATAAAATGAAATTACTAAAGAAAGCGTCGGATATTCAATGAAGCGATATGCAAAACATGAAAGTATAAAAGTTGTATTGAAGGATTTTGTGAAGGCATTTGTTAACGCTGCAACCTCAAGATTCATATTTTACAAAACAATGCAAACTTTTGTTAATACGGATAGTTCAACAGATCTTACAAGATTAAATATACCAAGACACGTTACAAATGCAGTCGTTAGGAAATCATCGCGAGGGCATTCTCAGAAGCGCGGAAAAGTCGAGTCAGTGCCCGCCAGTGAACTAATTTAAAAAGTGCTAGCTGTTTAACAAAAATAAATAATCCGAGACGTAGACTAATTTTGGTATATAGGGAGTGAATAATAAAAAATGACGATGACAAGCTGTTGGAATTTGCAGAAAAGTTTTCGTTCCAAAAAAGTGACGAGTAGCAAAATTTCTATATCAAGTTGCTGCCCTCGTGAGTAGTACAGTCGCTAGAAACGTCGTCCACTCCACGTCGTGTGCAAAAGACCTGAATTCCATCCCGTCGCTGACGTGAATAATTTTAGGGGCCTTTTCCAAAACATTGATGAGTTAGTCAGTCTCAGACGAGGGAAGTATGATTTTCTCTCCCGGAAACTCGTGTTTTTCGTCCAGCAAACAAAAAATCGACCTCAGAACAAACGAATTTACACCCAATATACACGGAGCAACATGGCCTTTAGTCGCCAATGCTCCTAAAATCCTACTACTACCCCAAGATAATGAATGATATTTATTTCTGGGAAACAAATTCAAATTTCAAACAGAAGTGCCACCATGTTACCAAATTTCTGAAGTGTGTTTTGATAGTTATTGGTTCTGTACTCATCCAGATTCCTGCAACTGTCTCTCGAATCAATCAAATCATTAAGCTCTGATTGGATTCGAATAAATGATCGTGCTATCTTTTGTCTTCCATTGGCATAAAATGTTTCCAATGATAACTCCACTTCTCTAGCTATCCGGAGAATAGTATATATCCCTTCACCACTTGTGAAGGGATCAACGTCCTTTTCTCATCCCATTCAGTTCTATTCCCCTATCATTAAATGGAGTCACATTGAGACAGACGACAGAATGATCGTATTAAACTAAATGAATGATGGCTGAGTAACTCCTCACTAGGACTTTTCTTTGTATTCAGTGCGGATATTCTTTTCATCCTCCCCAAAAGCTTTAGTTCTCTGTTCCTCTTACTTCTTCCCCTTTCTCTATGTGTTAGAAGCGTATCGTGTATGGATGCATAAACTAACAAACTGTGAAAACGTCCTAACAGGTTTCCTAATTCCCCTGATGGTAGCCTCTGTTCTCTTCCCCCATCCGTGGAACTACGCAAATTGTTTTGTCTACCTTAAAAAACATTTTTTTTTATTAAATACGCTACGGCAACGCAATATTGAGCCCTTTGTTATGCTCTCTTGTAACAAAGGACCCAGAATTGGGGAATCAGAATTCAATAAACAAAAGTAACATTATATTATTAATCTTTTTTATGCTTGATATTAAAGATTTAGATTTAAATTTCAAAGTATTCTTTTGACGTTATTTTAGTGTAATCTTTTTATGTAATTTTTATTATTTGTTATTTAATATTCCTTGAATTTTACCTTTAGATCTATTGTATTTTTAACTCCCTTTTTGGCATATTGTAATTGGGAATCACTGCTATGAGATCCATATAAACCGTTAAACATTTAAAATCAAAGAATCTTAAAATGTAGAAAAGGAGATTTTAAGATAACTGATTCCATTTTCTCATTATAATTATTTCTCGTAAATAAGCCCAAGAAATCCCTTATTAAAAAACAGTTAAATTATTAAACTTAGACGAAGTAAGATATTCCCACGATTGTCTAAAAGCAATGAGTTTGCAAGAATACATAACACCTAGTTTTCTTCTTGATGGAAAATCAAAATTAATTGCGATACGATAAGAAGTAAGCAAGACGTTATCTTTAAACATATCTAAATAAACTAATGGATAGTAATCCGTCATATGTGAATTGTAACGATGATTTAGTCTTCATGATGCTGTTGGCATTTAACATAATGCAGGCAGTATGCTGCTAATATTTAGAGTTCAGTAATGAAATACAGCAAAGTCATTTAAAATATGATATTATTGATTAATTAAACTTAATTAAAACGAACATGCAAAACATGTAAGTCCCCAGTTTCGTAAAATCTAGCACTCTACCATTCCTTCCTTTCTGTAACTTCTGGTGGTGCAGAAAGACATAATTCCATCTTCTGAGACACCAACTGCTCTTGACAAATTACTTCATCTGCGGCAATCATCGCTGAAAATGTTAAAAAAATTGTCATAAAAGTTCCAAATTTCTGTCTAATCTAATTATAATGCAGAAATTTTAGACTAATCAAACCAAGTTTAGGAGCTTTTGGAAAACAATCAACCTTTACATAGTTTCGCGTTCCATAACGAAAATAATTTCAAATGTTCAATATCACTTTGCTATCGCAACAGAGATTTGTACACTACTTTATCAAAAAGTATAACGATATCGTCACCTAGAACCAGATTTAGATATAATCAAGCCCTAAGTGAAATCATGTAATTTGAGATTGCAATTTAAATGCATCAGCAATATGCATCCGTTGTGAAACGCTTTCGACCAGTTTCTTGCAGAGGAAAAAGTAATTTGTGTTTATTCCTTCTTCAGTGCACATCCAGATGTAGAAGAGGAGGCGTATTGACTGCGCCCTGATCCTACTTTCCTATTCAAACCAAAGGTTTTCAGTTAGATCCAGGTATGAATGCTGGGCAGGCCGGTACAGTTGTTGGACTTCTTTTTCCTCAAACCAGGTTTTTTTGTGTCACTGCTAGCTCCTGGGATAGAGAATTATCGTGCTGGAATACAGTAAGCCCGTTTCCACAGAACTCCCAAAGTGTAGCCACCATAAAATCGTCCAAGATGTTAGTATACTGTCCAGCACTGATGGTTTTGGCACTGCATCCAACAGCCCACGTCCCAAAGACGAAAAGTAGTCTGACACCATAACGTTCCCCTGGCATTTTATGTCCGGCTTGCGAGTAACCCACATAATCGAAGTCTTTCCTCATATGGACGCCCTTTTGAAAATCTCACCATGCGGGTTGCCAGTCTTTGGACACTTTCAAGAAGACTAATGTCTTTTTTTTTTTAGGTGAGGTCTCCGTACTTGGACACGTTATTCCAAGTGCAGTACAATGGGATTGTGACCTCCCCATCTATACAGGCTATTGTTCGAATAATTATGGATAGGATACAATGGGCTTTCCTGGCCGCCTGTTTTCACGGCATAGAGAAGGTCATCTCAGCCCATCATATAACTCTCAGATCCCTTCCTTCCGCTACTGTTTTTAATTCAACCCCACCAAGTTAAAGTTATTTTGGGGTTGCTATTCTTCAAGAGTAAGATCATGCATTTTGCTGCATTAGAACATAAAAAATACCTAATCAAAGTGGCCAGTCAGTATTAATTTTGGCATCTCTAAATTCTGGGAGGACTAAGCGAACGGTTATGTTTAAAAATACAACTGAATGTATAATGCTAAAATTGTTCCTTGCATCCAACTGCTTTATGACGTCATAATTTCTTCATTAATCAAGCAATATTACTCTTTTATTAAGCCATGCTGTGATCCGTTAAATATATGCGGTGTGTGCATATATATATAATGTCTTTCGCTGTGTTCCTGTAGATGTATTTGACCATTGACTCTGATATTTTTTCCGGCCACAGACGACACCCATACTGCTAGCCTATATTTGCTTCATTAAAGCTTCACCTTGAAGATTTAATGGACGTTAGCGTTTATCCACTCAAAAGAAATTACCCATCAGCATAATGCTAAAGATATTAATTACGAAATCATCATTGTGATTTACCAATAACGGGCATATTCCCTTAGCGTCTGAAGCCTTTCCCTCTTTCAGCCTCAACAAGCTTCCCCCGGCCAGTTCCTTCGGTATTTATAAAATCGATGTGAAGTATTTAATGTAGTTAAATACACTCAGTGATCACTAAATCATGACTACCCACTTCGTTGCATTTTGGGTCATCATAATTTTTGATTTCTATACGATGCGGCAGGTGGATGGGAGCGGTTCGATATATTGGAAACAGTTTCTTTTCTACCCATAAATGTTCCTTTGACTTTATGCTGGGAAAATCTGTGGGCAGCATATAAATACCGTGTGGTCTTCCGAATGTTCGCCCAAGTCCACATACAACAGATATAGCGTAGTGGTGTCGGTTTGCCTGTTTTTATACAGCTTTAACATTACACCCTGGATGCAACGGACAATTAACAGAAACATACACACTCTCGCACAAATGCTCACAGGCAGAGTGAATGCTCCAGCCTTGGATAATATTCTAGTCAAACCACGTGCCACTGCTAGACGTTGCGGAGGAGTAAATAATCCACTGCGTCTAGTCCTGAACAATCTTAGTAGCCTGCAAAGATTCTTTCCATCAAATGCAGCAAAAATATTTAATTCTCTGCACATAGATGCCGAAAAACTGTGTGAGGATGCAAAATACCGGAAAGAGATCTTCCAGAATTCTTACAGACTTACTGAAATATGAATCGGCTGCAAAATCCCAAAGAATTCAGAGTAAAAGCGAAACTTTCTGCTTTAAGAACAATAAAAATTTGGTACGCTATTGACTTGTAAACTTCCTAACAGTTGTGTAAATATGTAAGTTATAGATGGAATTATTAGTGAATTGTAAATATAGGATTTGTGTAATGTAGGTACAGAATCATTAATGTGTAAATACTGTATATATTAAACATAAAATGTGTATATAATATTTCGGGACGAGACTACGTGTTCAGTATATGTAACTCACCGCACGTAGTATCTCGTACTCTGATATGTACTTAGCACCCTCCTGGCACTTCGCCGTCCCGGGGTGGTTTCCTTATGGAAATAAACAGATAATAATCGAAGTTTGGGGAGGGGGCGAGAAGGCAGCCCGAGACCGAACAAATCGGACAAGCGAGAAGAAAGTACAAAAAATTCATTTCGTCTTTAACAGTGTGTGGTTTACACCACCCACGTTGCCTACCATCAGTGGGATTCAGCAGAAAACGGGACTCGTAAAACCAACGTACATTCTTCCACTTTCCTATTATCTTCTGACGTAAATGCTAAATCACTCTGGTTCAGTAATGGAAGCGATCGTCGTGGTCATATGTTGGAGGAATTTATTATTAATAACAGCTTAAATGTTATAAACCTACAAGTAGTAACAACCTTTTCCAGCTCTGTTGGAGAATCAAATATTGATGTGACATTAACTAATTTTCATTTTAAAGCAGTTGTTCGTGATTGGGTGGTGATTACTGATTGGACAACAAGTGATCATCAGGTTCTATTTTTTGTTGTTACTGATTTCTCTAAACCTGGAGATCAATTTTTACTACAGCCAGCTTTAGTCAGATTTTCCATAAATCATATAAACTGGGAATTATTTGACTACTCCATTTCTGCAGATTTCCCTGAACAAGACTTTTCGTCTCTTCACTCTTTTACGGCTGCTGGAATTGCTGCCTTATTGCGCCAGTCATTACTTAAGGCCTCTTACAAATCGGCCAGCAAGAAAAATATTAGTTTAAAGACCTGTTCCTGGTGGACCTCAGAATTGTCTTCTTTGAGGAAATAGGCACATCAAGCCCGTCGAAAATATCAGCGTCGACGTAGGGATTGGCACTCTGATGAAGTAGCTTATTTTTACTCTCAATATATTTCGCTCAAACAACGTTATGTAAAGGCTATTGCCACACCTAAGCGGGAAACATGGAAGGAGTTTGTTCACAGTGCTGGTAATGATAATCTTTGGGGTTTTATTTATAAGATAGCTCGTAATGAGATTCACTCTTTAGATGTATACGGCACTGTGAAAGAAGATTTCCTGGAGACTACTGATTGGATGAATACAGTTAATGTTATTCTTGACAGACTATTCCCGGTGGATGATCTAACTACTGATTCTGTTGTACTTTCAAATATTCGAGTTGCAAATTCGCTTTATACCACCAATATTCAGACAGAAGAATTTACCATTGATTAGTTAACCTTTGTTGCTAAAAAGATTAATATTAGGAAATGTCCAGGGATAGACCTGGTTGAAAATACATTTATTTTGCGATTTTTCAAATTGCGTCCACAAGTATTGCTTTTACTTTTTAACAAATGTCTCCAAGAAGGTCTCTTTCCTGATATGTGGAAAATTGCGCTTTTAAAACTGATTAAAAAACCAGATAAACCAGCATTAAATCCTAGATCTTATAGGCCTATTGCACTTTTGCCAACTCTTGGGAAGTTGCTAGAGCGTCTAATGACTCTGAATGTTACTGATTTTCTTCAGTCGAAAAATATGGTGTTCTCTAATCAATACGGGTTCTGTGTAGGGAAGTCCTGTGAAGATGCACTTGTTGAATTTGCTAGCGGCATTGAGAGTTCAACATCAAAGTACACGTTAGCTACCTTTGTTGATTTCGAGGGCACTTTTGACTCTCCATGGTGGCAGAGTGCTCTCGAACGGTTACGATCAGCTGGATGCTCCCAGCAACTATACCACCTGTTCACAAGCTATTTCGTCACATTTTAGTGAAATCTAAATTTTAGGAGGTGTCTAGAGAAGTTTCACGAGGGTGTCCCCAGGGGTCTATCTTAGGGCCTCTTATATGGAATATGGTATTACAGGATTGGATTTCCCGTAGTTTCAGCAGTACTAAAATCATCGCTTATGCCGACGATCTTACTATCTTAATTCATGGTTCATCTAGATCTACTATCGAAAGTAATGCCAATGATGTCTTACAAAAATTTATTTCAATGGAGAGTAGATAATAAATTGACATTTAAACCCTCTACCCTTTAGTGAAGATTAATAATAACAGGATTCCACTTGTCTCTGAAACTAAATTACTTGGAATTACAATCGACTCAAAGCTTAATTTTGTTTCTCATTTAAATAATGTAACAACAAAGATCAGAAGATTCACTGGTGCTATTGTAAAAATTTCTCGTTCAGACTGGGGACTTTCCAGACGCACCATGAGAATCTATTATAACGCCGTATTCCTTCCTATGGCTACTTATGCTGTATGGTTTCACAGGCTTAGAACTGTTAAATTTCGATTGAAGTTGGCTACTATGCAACGTACAATATTATTATGTATGTTAAGAGCTTGTCGTACTGTTTCAACTTCTGCACTACAGGTTCTTGCAGGTGTATTGCCATTGGACCTTCACGTAGCTTACAGAGGTCTTTGTTATAGGTTAAAAAACAAACTATCAATTGAATTTATGGGTTTGGTTCTGAATATTAATTCAGATATTAAGCAAGAACGTAATCGTTTGTGGAATGAAATGATAAATCTATGGCAGACACGCTGGGATACGTCATCTGTCGGATCTGTTACTAGGACTTTTTTCTCTGAGGTGACCTTTTGTGTAAAGCAGAAACTTGATTGGTTCTCTTTAGACTTATATACATCCTTCCTCTTAACCGGATGGATCTCTTAAAGAAAAACTATGTCGTTTTGGTCTTTCTAGAACGGAAGCGTGTCAATGTGGGGACAATGAAAATTGGAGCCACATTTTATTTGAATGTCCTCTGTATAATGAATTTAGAGATGTTCTTCGTTCGTCAGTTTCTACACTCTCTCATGGGCATGAAACTTTGCTGGTGGGAGACAAGAATTCTTATGTTGCTCTTCAGCAGTTTGCATCTGATGTTTTCACAGGAAGAAGAATTAGTTATACGGCTACAAATAATTCTACTCCTTTGTCTGGCGGAGCTACTCAATAGGGAGCAACATTCCCTAAAAAAATTTTTTATTATTATTATTATTTTATTTTATTTTTTATTATTTTTTTAATTAAATTTTTTTTATTATTTTTTATTTATTTTATTTATTATTATTTTTTTAACACCACGGGGAAATTCCTTTTTTTCCCTCTTCTGGAGTGGGCCACCAGAAAAATCTGGCCCATCTTTTGCCAACATCAGGTTGGTCAGAGTCTCGAATTGAGACAGTGCGAGCTCCATTGAGACTGGCCCACCTTCCAGTGGTGTGGACGAGTACCCAGAATCATCTGTCCAGGTGACTGATGATTCTGGGTAGCCAAGCGATCAGACACAACAACAGAACACACACATAATACACACAAACATACACTACTTATTTCTGGCCCTTCTACAATGGTACTGTTCTTCACAGAGATACGAGGCGGAGATGAACTGACGTTCTAGGTGCCGCCCATTACAAAAACACATGTCCACATGTACACATGTGGTTTACACCACCCACGTTGCCTACCATCAGTTGGATTCAGCAGAAAACGGGACTCGTAAAACCAACGTACATTCTTCCACTTGCCCATTATCCATTTCGCCGTTATTATCATCCTACGAGCGGCAGTTTCTTGTGCTACAGGATCAAGCGAGAACAACGACCACGTTGTCAGCTGTTAAATCCTATCCGTTGCAGCATCAGCCATTTTATACTAGTGGAAATAAATTTTACCAGCCCCATACTGTATGAAGATGTCATATTTACCATTATTCCTGCCTGTCTGTCTGCAAGAAACGTTGCACTCTTCGCTCACCCAGTAGTCTGCTGACCCTCCAGTAGCCACAATTTTCGTGCTGTGCAGTCGCTTTGCCAGTACATACACTACCGGTCCAATACACGAATCCAGAGAGAGAGAGAGAGAAAGAGAGAGAGAATTTCCTACCATCCAGATTCCCATCAATCATTTCTCGTTCAAGTCTGTCAAATTACACTGTTTGCCCATGCTTTTCTTTAGAAACAGACTCCGCTTGCCTCCCATCCCGAGCTAATCAATGCTGGCTACTTTCGCAAGGACGGACTCTCCCAATGACGAGCTCAAATCCCACTTTCTAGTGGTCATAATTCAGTTGCCACTGGGTGCAGTATTTAATGTTTGTCATTAAGTTATCTACAAACATATGATCGTCACTTACTTGTCTTGTTCTGAACAAAACCGTTAGTTACATCGTCATTAGAAGTCATGGACAACAAGTTAAGAAAACACATTAATTTTTTCGGAATAAAACAAATGCTCCGTGGTAATATTAATAATATTAACTTCAGATATGTAAAAGTATCACATTTCAAATGGAAAAATCTGAAGGATTCATCTATCTGAAACCATGGTTCTTTTAATGTTAACATTTAAAAATAGCTGTGAAATAAAATGGCAGATGTTTTATTTTTAGGAAACCAAGATTAATGAATTAACAAAGCAGTTTCAAAGTCAGTGGCTTCATGCAAAAAGTGTTTATATTTTTTATATTTCTCCTTATTTTTATCTTATATAGGGTGCTAGTAGTTCCTCCGACGACGTTTTGCATTCAAAGTAAGCACAGCAGGTTATTTGGTATCCACAATGTATGAAAATTTTAAATGATTTTTAAGGAGTGATATTTATAGTCAAAGCGCTGACCATGAATGCCAGCTGCGTTATCGATCAATAATACGTGTATAATATTCTGAATATCTGGCTATTCCAGTACTACTAACAATAAATAATACTTAATCGTTTTCACTTTAAGTATATGAAACGAATAATCGCAAAACCAACAGAATTAGCAATTTCAAATTTGAAAATATCCAAAGTGAAGTACATTTGGTAAGTAAAATATTACTAATGTTGTCTACAAATGAAATTGTTTTTTTTAAAGGATATATGATTTAAGGATGGCGTGACCCTCAATAATTTGTAGGTTTATGTGATACTAATATAATGCTTTATGTACTATTACTATTCTAATCAATGGTTGAACTTTAAGTAAGGAAAGGGTGAGTGCTGGAAAAAGATTCAGGTTAATTAATCCATTCTTAATTAGTATTATTCGAATTTTAAAACAATTAAATTTGAATTCTTAAACTAAACGAAATGCAATGGAGAGTAATAGACATTTGCATCCATTACAATCCATCTAGTTATAAAACTAGTCATTTCCTTTTTTATTTATAAATTAAAATAATTATTTTATTAAATTAAATTTGCACTCATTGGTAAATATATTCTGCTCATCAAAATACCATTTTTAAAAGTTTCCAGTCTCGTTCCATATAATTTTTAGTTGCAATACTAGTAAAAATGCTTATTCGATGATACAACTACTCCTAAGTTCTCGCTTAGGAAATTTATTTAAGTTGAGAGAGTGAACAGGGCACATATTAGTCATGCACGATTCTTTGGAACACAATTCTTAAAAATGCAGTAGAAAAGAAAAACGTAAGAATTATGTTCCACAGAATACAATACAATATGATAATAATACAATATAACACGCTGACTTGTTTTTTTTTTTTTTTTTCCATTTTGGAAAAATCTGTGGTAATGCCAAACAGGAAGTTGCCAACAACTATACGCTACATAAATTCAAAAATAAATGACGGTATCCTTCAAAGGACACAGTATGAACACTTACCATGCTCCAAGTTGTTAAGATAATCAATAACTTCTGTTAAAATGGATACCGTGAGCCCAATTGATTTAATGTGCTGTTCTATTGTCCCATGTTGACAGCTTATCGGAATCGAATGTTTTGTACATAAAAGTAGACGCGTTGTTACCCTAGAAAGAAATATATAGAACATATTATACATGTTGAAATATGATTCCTATATATTATTTGATGTATATCTTATGCAGTGCCAGACCAGGGTATTTTTGCGCCCCGGGCAGAAAGGTTTTTCGGCGCCCCCTTACTAAGGATGTATATATATATATATATATTTTTTTTTTTTTTCATGATTTGTAAATGACGCCCCTTAAAGAATGACGCCCCGAGCAAGGGCCCTGCTAGTCCGTGCCTTAATCCGATACTGATCTTATATTTCTGTATATGTTATTTTTATGTACTCGTATGATTCGCAATTTGTTCATTTTGTTGTAATATACAAATAATATATATACAAATACCCAGGATAGTATAGAAATACTAAACTGACAAAGTAGTGTAAAACGTTTTTATTTCTCGTGCGCTATTAGGCTAACCGAACACAACATCGAGATGCTATTTTTCCTGCTATCACTCACTTTTTTCGTCTCGAACAAAGTTTGGCGTCTTTTTACTTGTAATAATTACTTTTATTTTTCAAGTACCTAATGATTTTTTTCCCATTGTTACTACATATTTCCGGTTTTCTCAGCTTTTCTACACTTTTTTCCCAATCTACTTATCTACATTCCATTATGGTCGTTGGGTATTTCTACTATTTCTAGTAGTGCCCCTAGTCCATAAACCATCCTAATATATCTCTAAATATCATTCACTGATTCATTGATTCATTGATTATGAAAAAGCATATGACAATGTAAACCGGGAAAAACTTTGGCAGATTCTACGTGAAGAAAATATTCCAACCCAACTCCGGAAAACGATCCAAAGCCTATATAAAACTCAAAAGTCTGTATAAAATATTCTAATGGCCAACTATCAGACCCAATTAACACCAATAGGAGTGAAACAAGGATGTGGACTATCATCAAATTTATTTAATATCTACATCAATAAAATTGTTAAAGAATGGAAACAAACAATTAACAACGGAATGCAGTTGAACAACAGGAATAAAATCCAAACTATATTATATGCTGATGATCAAGTTATAATGGCAAAATCCGAAGATGAACACAGATAGCAGCACATGAACTTAATAAAATAGGTAAAAAGTACGAGATGAAAATCTCCACCTCAAAAACAAAATCAATGGGATTATGTGGATAAAACATACAAAGAGTCAAAATTGTTATTGATGATAAAATAATAGAACAAATATCTGACTTCACCTATTTGGGAAGTTTAATATCAAATGAAGGGAAAGACATCCACATTAAACTGCAAAAATATAATAAAATGAATGGAACGATTAAACGCCAAAACAAATGACAACTGAAACAAAATTACGACTGCACAAGATCACTTCAAAACCAACCCTCTTCTACAGCTGTGAGACTTGGGTCATAAATAAGAAAGATGTACCCAAACTAGAAGCAGCACAAACGAAATTTTTAAGACCATTATTAGGCTTTACAAGACTAGACCACCAAAGAAATATAGATATCCGCAAGAAATTAAAAGTAGATAACATAGTAAATGACATAAAACGGTATCAGGAAAAATGGATCAGCCACGTAGAAAGAATAAACCCAGACCGGATCCCAAAATTAGCCTTTAACTACAAACCTACAGGCAAGAGAGATGTTGGTCGACCAAGACAACGATGGCGAGATCAAGACCACCTCCAAGAGCTACAACGGAACAGGTCTTAAAAGACATAAGCTGGACCAAGTTCATGATGATGATGATGATATCATTCACTACAACCTCTTATTTTTAATACATTATATATATATATATATATATATATATATATATATATATACACAGGGTGATTCACTACCAGTGCGACAAACTTGCAGGAGGTGTTGGGGGCACAAAGACGAATCGGAATCACATAGCATTGCAGGGTCCGAAATGCCTTCGTCATGCGGTAGAGGACGTTGAACGGGAGGTCGCGTGAACAGCAACCCCGCTGGATGTCAGCATTTCCGAACCGTTTCTGTTGAAGAAACCAAGTAGTAAAATTCCTCCGGAGTGGATAATCCGCAGGCTCCAATGATTGGACGCGTTGCAGATGGTATGAACTCATTTGGTTTGTTGACAGTATCCTCCATACATTGGATTGGGAAATACCCAATCGTTGGCCTATCGCTCGAATACTCGTACTCGGATTGCCTTCTGGAAGACGTAAGACATTCTCCTCATTGTCTGGCGTCCTCGTCGTTCGCTCTCGATTCATGGTACCTCTCGTGAAACCACTAGTCTCACGTAACCTTCTGTGCACACGTGCGAAAATCGTATGATGAGGAGCACGCCTGTGCGGGAAACGTTCCTGGTACAAGCGGAGAGCGGCGGGCCCGTTACAGTCCGCAGCTCCATACGCGAGGTGCATGTCGGCCAGTTCAACGTTTGAATACTCGTCCATCCTACTGCCTCGGGAACCGGTTCGCAAATGCTGACTTCCAGCGGGATCGCTGTTCACGCGGTCTCCCGTTCAACGTCCTCTACCTCATGACGAAGGCATTTCGGACCCTGCAATGCTATGTGATTCGAATTCGTCTTTGTACCCCCTACACCTCCTGCAAGTTTGTCGCACTGGTAGTGAATTACCTTGTATATATAAAAGGGTACGCATGAGACATTAATTTAATATGGCTATCTGTTATTTTGTTGTTATTTTGGTTTTTAGGAGCATTAGCAACTAAGGCCATATTGCTCAGGGGATATGCAGTGGTCATTTCCTGACCTTTCCGCATCCTCCGTATTTGGTGGTCACTGGCTCGAACCACGGTCTAATCAAGAAGCGTGTGCTACGCACTGCTGCTCCTGCCCACCTGTCTACGGAGGCGCCATGGCTATCTGTCTGCTGAAAGTCCCTGAGGAAGTAGCAGAGAGATGGCCAAGTGGTTGAATGTATTTTTTTCCTAATTTTTCTCCCTAATTTTTTCCTTTCTCCTTCTTCTTTAACTTTTTATTCATTATTGTATTCCTTTTCAAAATTGTTTTTATAACCCTTTAGCTTTAATTTTCCATTTCCTCTAACCTTTTATATTCACTTTAAAATATGTATATATTCATTTAGCTTCATCTCATTTTAATTTAATTTTACAACACAGATCTTTAGACGAACCGGTATCTGCTACGAGTAGCACACCAGATTGCTAGGCAGCACTGTTAGACCTTAATGCCTCCCACCAAAATATAAATTACACAACAATACACAAACCAAACCAAAATATTAAATAGAATCATGCCCTAATTCTATTAATGTGCGTATAATGTTTAATTTATATTTTTTAAAAATAGCATTAACGCCACTAGAATAGAAGTGAAAATTTATTTCTTATAGTGCATAAAACATATATATAATAAAACCATAAAGAATATGAAGACGTACGTGGGTTGCATTTAAAAAAAAATTGAATGAACTGTACTAAGAAATTATAACAAAATAAACAGTAATAAAATTACTAACGATTCATAAAGAATTATAATAATAAATATCAGGAGCGGCTCGTCCATAGGCACTGCAGCACCCTCAGCTATTTAAATCTAGATCTATATAATGTCGGTGTAGATACACCATAGATAACTCTTAAGAAACTACGATGGTAGTATGGGAGGCATCGTTTGCTCTGTATCTCATATTGTGCTCTTCCTTCACAACGAGTTAGCATTAGCATTTAGCATTAGTAGAGGCATTTGATGCAAGAAAGCAAGCTTATGCAGCATCAGCCAAAAAAAAAAAAGTAAATAAATAAATTTAAAAAAAAAAAATAAATAAAAAATAACCACTTCCACTTCACCCCTCCGTTCGCTCGAAATACCTGTCCAGCTGAGCCTTAAACTTATTTAGGATATCAACTTACACGACAAGGGATGGAAGTCTATTCCACCAACCAACCACCCGCTGGCTAAAGGCAAATTTCCTCACGTCTTCTTGGCTGTTCTTCTTGGCCTCTTAAACCATACTGATACTTTGCTTGAATTGGTTCACCCGGATGCTAGTGAGCCTGTAAGTCTTACTGACAAAGTGAAAGAGTCAGAATTAACCAGGTACAGTGAGGATATGGATATTTCTGATGAGAATGTACTGGCATATGTCTCAGGTTACCTAGCCAGAAATAGTTTAAAGAGCAACAATTCTGAAACATGTAAAAATTTACTCTTAGGCCCAAAAGATCTTGATATTGAAAAAATGTTGTATTTTAAAGATTTTAATGTGAGGAGTATGGATTGAAATAGCCATCAAAGGAATTGTTGAATACAATGATATGTGTATCAAATATCCTCTTTTCTGAAGTTGATTTGGTATTTTGTAGGGAAATTTTTGTAAAAAAACATGTTTGTGATAAAACATGTTTTATTGACCTTGAATGGATTGGGAACCACAAGCACAAAGATAATATACAAAAAGTGCTTATTCAGTCTTTCTTGAAAATTATTCCAGTTACAATTCCAGCATCAAAATCCCTTTAAAAAAACTGACATATGTTAAACACATGTAACAGGGAAATGTTAAACGTGATGTGAAAGCTAGAGGGAAAAATTGTGTCATGATTTTTTTTATTAGAGATCAGTTGTATCAAAGTAATGTTAACTGACTATTCTGAACTACATAAAACATGACTCAGCACGTTTATTATCGATCCACTACTCTCAATTTTTAACCGTGTCTTAACGCAGCACTACTTTCCCCCTCTCTGGAACAGATATGCTGTGAGGCCACATCCTAAATGCCAATCTGCATCCCTCATTAAACAGTTCAGGCCAATCTCTCTCCTCTTCCAGCCTTTTGAATCTTATGGAGAAGGCATTACTTTCAACCATCACCAATCAAATCTTGCCTCAAAAAACCCCCACAAATTCACTATGCCATTCCCGGAAGATCCACAGTCACCAATTTAACATCCATTACCAGCACCATTCTCAGAGCACTAGAAGCTAAAGCAGAACTTGCCGTCACGTACGTCGACCTGAAGCTGCCTTCGACTCAATCAGCATTCCTTCGCTCGTTCACCTCCTAGAAAATTACTTCCATATAAAAGGTGACATGTTGAGGTTTATCACAAACCTGCTATCAGACAGAATCATTGTTCTTACAGCGGAACAAGATATAATCTCAAGAAAAATCACTGCGGGAGTTCCCCAAGGCGGGGTTTCGCTCCAGTGCATTATTTACTGCAGTCATTATTCCATTTTTTCAAGACAGAGAAGACATAATCTGCTATGCTGACGATATTAAGCTACACGCCCAGATTAACCCCGGGCGAACATATCTCAAAAATTAATGAAAACATCAATCGAAACCTACACGACTTAGAATCCTATCTCCATCAATTTGGACTACTTATTAATCCATCAAAATCAGCCCAAATTTTCTTTTCTTTGACGCACCAACTCACTGAAATCCAAGCTTCTCTAGATGGCATTCTCCTTCCAGTTGTAAATACACATACGGACTTGGGAGTAGTTTTCGATTGCAAATTGACCTTCAAGCCCCACATTGACAAGCTCATAACAAAATTCTGCAAAATGCGGTGGATTACCAAACAACAACTACTTCACGTTAAGGATTTGGACGTGACTCGGCGGTACGTATACACCTCTGTATACTCCGTCGTGTTATTCGCCTCAGAAATATGGGGATCTGCAGCCCCCACGAATATCAAGCGTGTGTACTCCTCCGAATACTGGCTCCTTCATTGGATCACACATAAACATCATCGTCCACCCCAGCAAAGAACAACTGCGATGGCAACCGCACTGAACTTTGCCCGACTGCCAAACCTTATAAGGGATAGACGCCTCACACCAAATGCCAAAATGACCACTGGAATAATCTCGGAGCCAAACATATGGGAACTGTGCAGCTGGAGAATCCCTCAACCCGGACTGAGGTCAGCTCCAACACTTATAGCCAATCATAATAGACTAGCCCTTAGCGAACGTTTTCTCCCCAGGCAGATGCTCGCTACAGTCCAAGCGATCAACGGCGACCTCTACAAATTTGCCAGGATCGCAAATACCGGAGGGAGATCCTTGATGACATAAACTCAACCAGGCAAACTGCACAGTAATGTCGCAGTATAATAAATTTAAAAAAGTATGTCTGTATAATATTGTATATAATGTCAAAAATACTGTATAATATCTTTATGAATATATTGTGAATAATTTACCTGAAACTTATTATATTGTTGGCCCTGGGGTATGAACCCGAATTTCGATGTGGGCCCCGTCCTCAAGTCCTTTGTCAAGCAGTGGGCAATGGACGATTCGCTCAACGAATCTATTGACAACGCTTCCCAGAAAGACATGTACTGGACCACCGTTTGTTTGTGCGTGTGCATCAAAATTTGTGCGATTATGGGTTATTTTCATTTAGAGGTAACAGCAGACCATGTTCGACGCGAACTCCGGCCATTGAAGAAACTGTGTTGAATACCGTCCAGAATAATCCTACTACCAGCACACGTGCCTTTGCCTCTGCCTTAGGAGTGTCTCGTTGCAGTGTACAGCGTGTCTGGCACGACGATTCCTTACACCACTTTCATCTCCAAAGGGTTCGGTTACTGCTCCCACAAGATCATCCTGCACGTGTGACTTTTGCGCAGTGGTTTCTCCAAGAAAGTGTTCAAGTCTTGAATTTTCCAGCCTATGTTTTGTTCACGGATGAGGCTTATTTCACTCGGGAAGGCTTATTCAATCAGCACAATGCTCATGTGTGGGCTCACGACAACCCACACGGTGTGCGCCCCCATGCGGCAAAACATCACTTCGCAATAAATGTGTGGGCAGGTATGGTCGGTGATTGCTTAGTCGGCCCATACCTGTTGCCATCCCGCATGAACTCCGCTAAATATCGGATCTTTCTTGAACAAGTTCTACCCGGGTTACTTGACGATGTTCCAGCAAATGTGAGACGCAACGTTTGGTTTCAACATGACGGGGCGCCTGCCCATTATGTAAGGTGTGTTCGTGACCATTTGAACAGGCGTTTTGGGCGTCGATGGATTGGCCGTGGTGGACCCGTTGCCTGGCCTCCACGCTCGCCTGATTTATCGAGCCTTGATTTCTTTCTGTGGGGGGGGCCTCAAATCTATCGTGTATGAATCGCCTGTGGAGACGGAAATGGATCTCGTGGCGAGACTCGTCTGCGCTGCTGCTACTGTCAAAGAAACTCCAGGTGTGTTCGGCCGTGTCCGCCAATCTATGCTGCGTCGGTGTCACGCATGCATCGCGTCTCATTGTGGAACCGTCGAGCATCTGTTGTAACATCATGAAATGCATCCATCTCGTACTCCATTGTTAATATTATGTCAAATAAATGTTTGCCACTAATTACTGTCTTATGTCATTTCTGCATCTGCTACTACTTTCCCGTGACATTTCCTGTTATGGGTTCCTGTGCGATTCACATTAATTTAGATGTTACCTGCCTCCCCTAAACGTTTGTACCAATATGTTTGAAACACCCTGGATATATATATATATATATACACACATTATTCTCGGACACTCTGTGAATAGCAGGTCCCCCTGGTGAGCGTTTCAAGGTTATTAGCCTATCATCGGTGGGTGGGCAGGTACCCTATTATTGCAAGCATGACAACCCAGTTGTGAAGATAATCACACAATATGAAAGATGCCAAATGGTGCATATGAGAATATTTAAAAATAACTAAATTCACAAGGCATAATACGTTAAAAGGAAGAGTTTAATATCTATATAATGTCGGTATATACAGATATTAATACACCATAGATAACTCTTAAGAAACTACGATGGTAGTATGGGAGGCATAATTTTCTCTGTATCTCATTATAGAGACATTATATAGATATTAAACTCTTACTCTTAACGTATTATGCCTTGTGCATTTAGTTATTTTTAAATATTATCATACACACCTTTTGGCATCTCTCAAATTGTGTGATTAACCTCACAACTG